>NC_065525.1:20144686-20457686 GCF_006386435.1 Epinephelus moara | reverse complement strand
TCTGAGGGGACCCCTCCATTATTGACCCCATCAAACAAAATGGGGGCGCTAGAGAGCTAATTTCTTATCTAGGCCTAACCGCCATATCGATTTTTACTAAACTTGGTAGATATGTAGAACAGGACGCCTCAAGGTGACTGGAGAAATTTAACTCTAATTGGCAACTGGGTGGCGCTCTGATCTGCACAGCCTACGATAGCGTTCAACGTTTTTAGTCAGGCATCACTTGATCTATTGTTACATGCAGAAAGGGGACCAGGTATAAGAGTGATGTTTGGAAGTACTTGCATATCAAAGCTAATCCCTATAGTCTGTGCAACGCAGAAAAGAAGGTAACCCTAACCCCTAATCACATTTTTGCTTGGGTGTTCATTTCCAACTCTGTTGTTACATTCTTTTGTTTGTTATTTGGAGTACTCTGTAATAATTCAATACAAGCACTCAAATATGGAAATTATTTAAAATGCACATTGCTAATTGTGACTGATTGATCAGCGTAGCACTTCAGAGATAAACCTTTCCATTGTGTGAGAGCATTTGTTCTGAATAAATTATTTGCTGATGACTTGCTGATGTTGATCTCCCCCCGCAGTTGTTCGACCTGGTGATCCGAGAGGAGACGCTGCTCAATGTGATTAAGAGCGTGACGAGGAATGGCCGCTCTATTATTCTGACAGCTGTTCTGGCCATCTTCCTCGTCTACTTCTTCTCCATCATTGGCTTCCTCTTCCTCAAGGACGACTTCCGCATGGAGGTGGACCGCCTTCCTGCACCAGGTAAGAACTTTTTAACCTGTCATTGTTTTACTGTGCCATGTACAGTGACTTGAACAGTTTCAAAGTAAAGTAGATTTTACCTGGTGTAGCTTGACTCTGAATTGGCAGAATAAAAGTATCATTCACAAGGTGTCCTAGTGCTTTAAGATGACGCCCAAGTAACTGCGATGTCCCGTGTTTTAGTCTGGGTAGGAACCTTTGTTGCACGTCAGCTCCTGTCTTTCCCCCTTTGTTTCCTGTCAGATCTATACTGCATTAAATGTCCCTGAAATACATTGAAATGTCCATTTGTCACTCTATTTTCTGTATGATGTGGCCTCTCTGCTTCTGAATGTAATCTTAGTTAACCTCAAGCATGTCCTAAACTTGCACTGTTTTACAATGCCCTCATAAATGTCTAGGTGTCGTTCTTTGTCTACTCTAATGAGATTATACATCCTAGAAGTTAATGAGTTTCAAACCTCGAGCAAAATGAAAGATATGTGGCAGACGAGGCATTTGGTGGCTCTACATACAGGCCACTTTAACATTGTTGACAAAAACTTCTGTATTATCAGGACAATAATCAGAGGATTCTTTGGCTGAGCATGAATCCATTGCATTGAATCTTTTCCCCTTTTGGATTTATATGTCTCAATAAAAATTGTAGAATCAGTGTTTGCACACCTCGCCAGAAAAAAATTGTAGGATATGTACCGTATACTGTATATACATACCCAGGCACATGTTTTGAAAACACTGAGGAGAGTGTGGGTGTGTTAATGAGCTCCGGCACAGTGCTCCGACGGTCAGGAAGACAACCTGCTAGCACATGTGCACCTGTTGCATAACCTGGTGGCCGCGCCATCCTGTGTTTTGCTGAATAGAGCGCAGCAGACACAGCAGAGCAGTGGTGGGTTATGTAACCAGCTGGGCTCACGCCTGTCTATCTGTTAGCTGTGGGGTGAGCTGAGGCACAACCGGAGCTCCATCAAAGCTGAGGAGCACCCTGTTCACACTGCTGCTGCCTCTGGGCTGTGACCCCTGCACCCCGCCTCTGCCCCCCCTGTCCCCTCCACTCTTCTTCTTCTTCCTCTGCCTCTTGTCCCCCAGCCTTGCCCTCTGTCCTCCAGCCTGTCAGGGAAGAAGGCCCTTTCGGTGACACTCTGGCCCAGGTGTACAGTTCTCCTTCTGCCTGTCTGCCTGAGCCGATCACACTCAAGCACAGCTCCTCTGCTGCTCAGGGCTTTGCCGATGTGCAAATGATTTGTTCAGGTTTTTTCAGCAACACTTCACCGCCCACCCAGCAGCTGCTGCCTCAGTTTACATAACGTCTGACTATATCTTTCTTGCTGATTTTACCGGTGCTGACGAGAATTAGCGGGAAGGAGTTTTAATGCTGGAGCACAATTTAATCATCTTCTTTCATTTGTAAATTATCGGTGCTGTTATCATTAATCAACCTCACATAATTTCCCCTTTTTCTCTTTTTTTCTTTCTTTAAAAAGGAAAAAAGGATTTATTGAGTAACAATGGAGCCGCTGAGTCATGTATGAAAGATAGCTGCCCTGTTTCAACACCTAAACCTGTGCCTGGTAAGTTTTGATCAAATCAGATTAAATTAAATTACATTTTTAATTTATTTTATTTTATTTCCCGCCCATTATGAACTGCTGAGTGGACACGTTTTAAGAGTTTGTGGTTTGACCGAGGTGTGGGTGTGTACTTTACCTTTCCGGCAGTAGTCAGTTCCTGAAAGGTTACTCATACACAGACGCACACACTGAGACATGCACACACAGTCATACACTGTTACACACACACACACGCACGCACACACAGATGCACACAAAGAAACTTGATGAGGCAGAGGGGGTGACTCACACTCCTGTTTGTGTTCCTGCGTCTCCCTCGATCACCTGCACCATAGGGGCACACACGTGATCTCATCCACATCCCTCACCTCCTCTTTCTCCTCAGCAGTCGTGCTGTGCATGCCATTTTCTATTTACAGTGTTTGTACATTTAATATAAGATATGAATAAGACTTTATAGAGCTTTAATTCTTCTCATTTTGCTCTGTTTTATTTTCACATTTGAGGAGGCGAGGGAGTTGAAGGTATCCATCTGATCTTTAGTCACACCATTATCAGCTGTTCCCATGACAAGGTGTTTTATTATCAGTGAGTTATGAGAGTCAGCTGAGTGATAATTTTTTGAATTAGGTCAGACTGCACTTGAATAACAATTTTTTTCTCTCCTGAACTTGAACTTAGGTGTCCTTAAAATCTTTCACACACTCTTTGCTCAGTTTCATTTAACTCAGTTCAGTTGAATTCAGTTTGGTGATTTGAAAAATTAAGTCAGATGTTGGAGGTTGTGTTAAACACCGTACAGCTGTGATAATCTTAATACAATGCAGTGTTCTGTATGGTAACCTTTGGTCCTGACTCCTGGCTATTATGTAGATGCCACTTGACACTTATAATCCAATGGATGCTTGATTGGATTGGGATCTTGGGAGGAATTATTGTTAAGAAAAATCAAAAAACAGAGGTGTTGTATATAGTTGGGATACAAATGTAGATGATAAGAAGCCAATACTGAACATTCACCCTTGTTGTCTACTGTTTTTTTGCATTTTCTCTTAATTTATGTGTGTCTGGTTATAGATGAAGACGACGGGACGGAGCTGGTGTGCGAAACTCTGCTCATGTGTATAATCACAGTGTTGAACCAGGGACTACGTAATGGAGGAGGGGTGGGAGACGTTCTCAGGAGACCCTCCAAAGAGGTAAGACAGCCTCAAAACAAACATGTATAAGATCATTTTTTTATACTTTCTGCAACGTTATGTCCGTTTCTAATGACTTGAACTTTACATCAATGGCATTTGTGCTGCATCAGCTTCTGTTTAAGATAAAAAAAAGAGAAAGAGTTGTAGTGATGGTGACAGTTAAGTGATGCATTCTCTCTTTTACCCGGACCATCCAGGAGCCTCTGTTTGCAGCCCGAGTGGTTTACGACCTTCTGTTCTTCTTCGTCGTTATCATCATCGTTCTTAACCTCATCTTTGGTGTCATCATCGACACCTTCGCTGACCTGAGGAGTGAGAAGCAAAGGAAGGAGGAGATCCTGAAGACCACCTGCTTCATTTGTGGTGCGTATGTGGTTCACCCAGTAGTATATGCAAATGATAGTGAAGTGAAGAAGAGTTATATTTGGAACAACTTGTGTTAAATTAAGCTAATGTCTTGCAGGGTTGGAGAGGGACAAATTTGACAACAAAACAGTGTCCTTCGAGGAGCACATCAAATCTGAACACAACATGTGGCATTACCTTTACTTCCTGGTTCTGGTGAGGGTGAAGGATCCGACAGAGTACACCGGCCCTGAGAGCTACGTGGCCCAGATGATTGCGGTGAGTAGACCAAACATACAGCACACACACAGGAAATGGTCACACAAGACCTTTGTATTGTTCTATGCACCTAAAATGTTGCATCACACCAGGCTGCTCTGTCATCAAAATACTGTAGCTCAAATTACAGTCAAGCACTTTAATTTTGTGTTTGCAAGATAATATACGAGGGAATATGAGACTGCACTGCACATTTTTTTTAAGATGACACACAAGTACATAAACACACCCAAGCCCCAGAGATTTTGTTTATTATTCCAGGAACATATGGACAAACAAACATTCATTTCACCCCCCTAATTCATATTTTGCTGGCGAGCCGCACCAGTCAGCATACAGATGTCTCAGTGTTGGAGACTTAAAGTTTTGCAGCCTTCCTTACTTTGCAGACTTGCACAGTGTGCTAGAGAAGCGTGAGCCTCTACAGCAGCAGACGAGTGATCGAAAAAAATGAGACTGAGCCTCTAGGCCTGTGCCAAGCATCCCAATTTATTCTCCTTCCCCCTCGCTGCTGGAGAGAGATGGGTCTCTGTGCTCAGGTAGTCTTCACTATGCTGAGCTCCTAACCTGCTGGGACACAGTGTGGTTAAATAGTAATTAAACCCAGTCCAGCTCTATTATCATCAATGCACCAACTTGCTGCACTGACACACAGACAAGAAGTTGAAGGATGTAAGGGCAACTAAAGGTGTTGCCGTTAGGTTAATGGATTCAAATGAAGCCTCGGAGCACAATGGCACATTTTTTGATTAACATTTGGCCATGATGGGCATAAGAATGGTGGCATTATAATGAACAATTTGCATTATAAACAGGTGACAGACATTGAATTAATATGCATCAGTGGGTCCTCCAACAGGTCGACTCTGTGATGCGAGGCCAAGGTATCACTGTGTGATGAGGTAATGATGAGTCAGGAATTTATATTAACACCTCCTAACATGCTGCAGAGCAGAAACACACGCAGAAAAAGAGCAGGCTGAAACCTCTTTTGTTTCCATTTTGTTTCTTAATGCAGCACCCATGAGTTTCATAAAAAGAATATTCTTTCATTATTCTTATAAAATGTCATTTTAAAGTCCCTAAAAACTTGGTTCAGCATCTTTAGTTTTCTCAGTAACATTAATGTTTTATGTCTGAACAAGGAACAATTAAAGATAGCGTTTCGAGAAGGAAAAAAACCTTCATCATTACTTATTAAGATTCAAACAGAAACTCAACTAGCAAAAACTGGTCCAGCTGTGGCAGACTTACTTTTTGTCCATCTAGGACCTCTGAACTCATAATAAGAATCTGATTGGCCTTTAAAATGAAAATTAAAGATTTGATGAACTGAAGTAAAGACAGCCCACAAAACTATATCAAAACATCCATTTACAAACTCTGACACAACTCGTGTGAGTCTAAGTTTCATTCATCCAGTCGTCATCCAAAACACATGCAATTTCGCTAAAACCTTACTACTTAAAACACTGCGAGCCGGCATGGGCAAGCGCATGTTTGAGCTCTGCTCGTGCATTCTATTGAGTTGCCCAGGCACACTATTCATATGTGGAAGTGTTTTAAATAGTAAAGTTTTAGCAAAATGCATGTGTTTGGGAAGTACTGAGCATACGACTGGACCAGTGAGACTTGGATTATACTGCACGAGTTGTGTTAGAGCTCGTAAGCAGATGTTTTGATATAATTTTGCTGTTGGTAAACTTGTTCCCCCTTTACTTTAATTTACCAAGAATGTTCGCTGTTTTTGGATTCTTTGTTCACCATGGTGACATGCACAAAAAACAAAGTTTTCCTCACAAACTTCAGGTAATACGGGATGAGAAACTGATATACAAATGGTCATTTTGTGGGAAGTATTCCGTTAAAAGGGTTAGACCTTCAGCAAATAGTATTAACTTTACTGTCAGACTAACATGTTTAGACCTGTGGCCTTCATCATTGTCAACATTTTACACTTTACAAAGAACCTTTAAATATGATTAGCATGGACAAAAAAGATTTTAGTTAAAATCAAACACAACCAACCACACTCACAACAACCAAAAGGGTTTGGGCCCTACTAGTGACCAATCTCGGAACCCACTGGCTATAGGTCTGATGACGGTAAGCCTCTGGGGGCAATATTTGGGAATTCCAGTGTAGCCAGTAGGGCAGCCCCCGACCAAGAATTTTCCCTGTCGACCAATAGTCGTAATTTAGGGCCATTAGTCGACTGGTCGCCCGCATGTTTACGATATAAATTTAATTATTAAATTATATATTTTGGGTGGGGCAACACAATGGTTTGAGTTGAAGGTGTGAGAAAGAATAGTATCAGTAACACTGTTAACACTGTGCTACATTACAGAGAAATACAAAACCGTACTAATGAACCTTCATTAATATAGGCCTGTATTTTATCTACAAGTGCACGTCACACACTGAGTGAGCCGCCTGTTAATGGCGCTGTCGGCAAAGCACTAATGATTGTGCTAAGTGGCTAATGGGTATGTAGCTACTCACATGTTTCACATGATACGTCATGTTTGTAGTCGACGAATGAGTTTACATATCACCTTGGGTTCGTCTTTCACCTTCTCAAAATGATCCCACACTTCGGATTTCCTGCCCAACATGTTATTAACTAGCCTGTGTAATAACCGCAGGTACCAGCCCTGGAAATTAGGGGCCGTACACATGCCATGTTTTTAACAGCCTGGAAAACGCGAGGTCGGGCGCTGGGCGCTAATCTTGTGCCTTTTTTGTGCAAGCTTTCATGAGAGCGGTGGCAAGTTGCGTCTGAGGTTGCTAAGCAGCCTTAACAAGAATGGTTTAGCCTATTAACCTGAAATCCTGAGTGCAGAGCTGATCTTCTTCCAGGCGCTGTTTATAAGTGTGTAGACCTATTGTCCATGTGACAGATGTAAAGCTCTGGGTAGCCCTGCACTAAAATGATCAACTTTTCCATATTTATCAGACTGAATATTTACGGAAGAAGGGAAAGATCTGTCGGCTGTGAGTGGTTTGGAATGTGACTCCTGTCTGACTGCTGAGCGTGGCCACTTCCTGTGTCTGTCCTGTCATTTCGGCTAATCTCCACAGACACAGATATCTGCACATGAATGCAGATAAATATAATTAGAAGTTAAATAGCTGTCAGACAATAGAAGATGGGTTCTGAGATTGTGGCAAGATTGCGTTGTACCGCTCCACACAGACCTTTTACCTACTGTTCAAATGGGGTTGGTCAATAATACTCGGACTACAAACAGACTACAAAGAGAGACCAGAGCGCTTCCCATACCTAAATCTCGTCCCGTTGCCTACGTATTCCACATACATATGCAAATATGTGTTTATAGAAATGATACTAGTAACTAAAGTCAGGATATCTCTGTCTATTTTGACCAGTCTTTTTTTCAGATGCAGATTTTTAGTGACCTTAAATCAGCCTTACATGGTATAGACTGCAAGCTGCATGTACAATACAATAATAACAAAACAGTGGCACCTGGCAGAAATGTAGTGCAACATTAATAATTTAACTGAGGTGAAATATTCTTAATCTGCCTCTGGTTCATCAGTCAACTTTATGGAAGTCCCAACCCATAGAAGAAAAATGTCTGCACACTGACACAAAAAGTACAGGAGGCTCTTTAGATGCAGAAAGGATCTATTCAATGTGCAAAAAGGTGACACTACGTAAAAAAAAATGTGACAAAAGTTAACTTTTCGGGAACTTTATGGAAGCCTTATACTAAATTGCTAGACCCTAATCTGCTCACACACAGTGAATTACTCTGGCTTAGAGAGAGCGTAGGTGCAGTGACAGAAACTGTAATGGAAAAACGTCTGAATTAGAAAGTATAGGAGTCCGTGATGTTGGTCCCTGCAGGAGCCTGCTACATCGGCCCTCTTCAAGCTGCACCCACAGTTTGGCTTGATGTTTGGTGGGGATATGTGTGTGTGTTTGAGGGCAGGTGGGAGTGGGGAGGGGGCAGTTTAGGGCTCCATTGTTAAGCTCCGTCTTTATACCATAATCCCCTGCACTACAGTTTTGGGGCAGACAACTTAACATGAAGCTACTGGACTAATAAAAACTCTGCCCTCTCCTTTCCTTGTTGGAAAAGAGCTGAAACCCGATGACCTCACTCTCACACACACACGCACACAGGCACGTACGCACACACACACACACACGCACACACACACGCACACATAGACTGCCCTAATGAGTGCATCTGGTTGGGTAGGACAGAGTGATGTGGTGCCAAGCACAAGAGTAGGATCGTGTTACACTGCGTGTCTGTCCTGTTGGTGTGTTGTGCATGTGGATGGGAATTAGTGTGCGGGTGTTTGTGTGTAAAATTATGACAGCGACTACAGGCCTAGCAGGTACTGCAGCAGCCACAACGCTGTTACATAACCCATCTCAAGTGGCCTGCTAATAGCTCAGCCCTGCCTGGCACGTGCTCTCCTGTCCCTTTCTCTCTCTAACACACACGCACACACACACAGAGTCACCGTCACATCATGAATCCTTTATTGACTTTACAACACACATGTAACACGTTCCTAACAGCAGCAGCAACAGAGGTATCTGAATGGAAAAGGTACTTGTGGTGGGCAGAGGTCAGAGTTTGCTTTATGAAACTACTCAGCTCTTCAGAAACTGCTCAGCTGAAGTGCTTGTATGAGTGTGTGTGTGTGTGTGTGTGTGTGTGTGTGTGTGTGTGTGTGTGTGTGTGTGTGTGTGTGTGTGTGTGTCTGGTGACTGTGGTAAGTGATACTATCTGCAGAACTCTGTGTGTGCTGTGTCATTGTATCTCTTGACACTCTTGTGTATCTGTGGTCGTGTATAACAAGCGACGTCATTCAGCAGCCGGAACTCTGCTACTTTTAGCTTAACTTCCTGACCAGAGTGCACACGACTGCATGTAAGGGTGAATCATTTTATTACTGTGGGCACAACCAGAAATACAGAGAGCTACAGTAATGTTTAATCACATAAATGTACATTTTTTGAGGAATGGTGATAATATCATGAGCACAGCATAGTATATCACAAGCTACAGATAATTGGATCATATATTAATATAATGACTATTTGTTATGTTTCTTTACAAATAAGTCTCCAAACTAAACAGTCTCAACTACCTGTCAGAAATTATCACAAACTCTTCAAGTTTTTTTTGTTCTTTCTGACTAAAAGTGAAAAAAGCCAAAGGTCCTGAATTTGAAATTATATATGAAAAGGAAAAAAAAACAACACAGAAAATCCTCACATTTTAGAAACTGTAACCATGAAATGTTTGGGGTTTTATAGGGTTGAGGCAAATATCCGTTATAGATAATGCACTTTTTACAAATACAAGTATTATTCGAGTAAAATGTGTCAATATCAGCACTTGTAATGAAGGAAAATCCTCATTTGAGTAGCTGTGTTCAGTTTCTTGTGATTAAAAATGATCTGAAGCTTGATTCTGAGATTGTTCTGTGAATAGTTTTTTAATAGATAATAAATATAGAAACCTCTGATCAACTCATCAATTTCAGGCTTAATATATTTATTTGTTTATTTTATTTGTTTAACAGGGACAGTGCACAGCTACTTATCTGCATCAAAGTTAGCTATAAGCTAATTTTCATCTGTAGTCCCTGGGCAGGAAACAGAGAACAATTTCTCTGCTGAAAGACACTGTATTATGGTGATATAAAATATCAACTTCTGTTTAGGCCCCACCCACTCCAAGATCAGCCCACGCCCACTTTAATTTAAACTCTGCCCACTCCAAGTATGGTCATGGATACAGATCATATAGCTGTTTGAAGAGATTCGACTTAAAACTATTCATTAAATTGAATTAACCACGTATTCATTCATTACCAATTTCACTAAATTTACAGTTTGAGAGCTATTAAAGAAAACAGACAAACTGTCTACCCATAAACTGCAAAAATAATGAATGTAGCTACTGTGACCTCACCCATTGCTTTGTGGACTCCTGTTTGAAGCCTCGAGTTTGGCATTTCGGCTGTTGCAGTCTTCATTTTTTGAAGCCATGTTGATCATATTTGGGCAAGAGGCTGGCGAAGGAGCAAGGGGTGGATCTGACTTAGAAGCCAAGAACACTACCAGCAGACAGCCTGTCACTCAAAGCAACCCGCCCTTAATTATGCGTAACTTTAAGCCTTCATAAAATGTAATCAGGTAAGTCAAATAAAAATGCACCCCCAGTACAGTTGTCATCAACAGGAAAATTAGCTAGAGAGACCAAAATCATTCTTGTACCAGGCAGTAAACTGTTCTGTTGCAGAGTTGGGTCTTTAACATTGGAGTCTATGGGGATTGACTCACTTCTGATGCCAGCCCCATGTGGCCATTCAAAGAATTGCAGCTTTTGGCACTTTTGTTTTGGCTTCATTTTTCAGCCCCAGAGGCTGCCACTTGCTTTTACCACATACAAATTATTCAAGTAGTTATGTAAAAGGTTATTTGTAGCGCCTGGGAAATGGATCATCGTATTGTCGTAGGGTTGTATTTTTTCTCATCTCAGAAACGTAAAAAAAAAGTGATGGCTGAATGTAAAAAAAAAAATTACAAGTAGTAGCGTTATTAAAGACAAATAGCAACTTCAACAGGAGCAGTAATTTGTCAGCCTTGCTGTAGCGTCTGAGACTTGTGACATCTGAAGTTGTTCCCACAATTTATTTACAGCACCAACCCAACTTTTCTCTATGGTGTTGTGGCTCTCACAGCTGAAGTACAATGTGTACATTTACAGGATGTGGTGAAACACATGAGCAGTATGGCGATGGCAGCAGAGTGAGAAGCACATGAATGTCTGTAAATTCGTGCTCACTGAGGTGTTTAAATGGATCAGTGAAGCAAGACTAAAGCCTTGACTCATTCAGACAGTGCAGCACAGCACACAGTGGACTACTGTACTGTCTAATGAACAGCAACAAGACGTGTGCTGGGTGGCTCAGATTCTGTACAGTCACTGCTTAACTTCACATCATCGATTTAGAGATGATGCTTTGACCGACTTGAGTGACTGTACGTTCAAACGGGATATTGTTTTTTTTACCCCAGTGACATTTCCTAAGTCCCTTTATTGAATCTTTGAGGTTACCTAATCCATCAGTTATGGATGACTTGATGAAACAAGCATCAGATAGTCTTCAGTTTCAGTGACGTTGAGGCTTTGTCTTTGAGCTCACAGAGTCTTCCTTGTGTTTTTGAAGCTGTGAGCAAGGAAGCTATTCTTTTTATTTTATCGGCCCCTTGATGCCTGAGGCCCAAATTAGCCCAGGATTCTCAGGCAAGCTCTTATAGAATGACTCGATTCATACTGTGCGGCTCAACAGTCATACTTAATCAGTCTAACTGCTTCCCCTGTAGTCAGGGACGGAAAAAGTATTCTAGTCAAAAGTAAAAAGCGGTCAGAGTGTGCAAAACAACCAAAAGTTAAACTGCAGTAACGACATGAAGGGCCTCTTTTTGCAGAGTATTCTGAGTCAGATGTACATGAATACATTTACTGCAAAAGGGCCGGTGCAGCTCCCTAACAACAACCTTTGAGCATTAACTGACAAGACTAACAATCTGTCTTTAATTCAGTAATGTTGTTAAAGGTGGCAGCCGGGTCTTTGTAAAAAAGTGTTGGTTGTTTCGTCACTGTAAAGAGAGCCTATATGTGTCATAATGGTCACAGAAGTAGCAGAGAACTGCACCTTATCAAAAAATCTTAAGTGAAAGAAAAGTAACCTAGTTTTAGAAAGTGAAAGTACATGGAAAGCCACCCATTAACAGTATTATGTGTATCTGCAACCAGTTCTTTCACCCCCACCTCCAGTCCTCACTCGTCTGCCTCAGACGGCCTAACTTTGAGCTAACACACCAACATGCTAACATTTAGCATGATGAAACATTAAATGTTAGAATGTGAACTTTTAGCAGAGAATGATGCTAAATGTGAGGCTGTTAACATGTTTTATCTGTAAGTATTAAAGGTACCAGTGTGTAGGATTTATGCCTCGTTTCCACTTACATATGTGTACAAAGACAAGGCAACAGGAAGTCCATTCATTCCAGTGGAAAGCTCCGTGATGTCTGATGTGCCTGTGAAACTCCTCCCCTCCATAATATTTACAACCAATCAGAGCCAAGGAGTCTCTAACGCAGTTGTCAATTGCTGCACGTGAATTGTGGTCAAACTGTCAAAGACAGTGCTGATCAAATATAAATCAAGATTCTGTTACTGCACTGCCTATTTCTAATATCAAAAGTTTTCAGGAACATATTTTAGTGCACTGTTTAGCTGTAAAATGAGAATGTTGGTCTGGTCAGTGGGCAGTTCTTGGTAGCCTACTTTGGTCGACTCCAACATGGCGGCTTGGTCACAAATTTTCCCATTTTACAGCTAAACAGTACAATAAAAAACATTTATGAAAACATTTGAGGTGAGAAACAGGCAATGCAGTTACAGAATCTTGATTCACATTTGATCAGCGCTGCCTAGTTTGACAGTTTGACTGCTGTTCACGAGTAGTGATTACCATGATTGAAAGCTGGGTTAGAGACTCCTCGGCTCTGATTGGCTGTTTTTGGTGCGCTGTAATTCTAGGGAATGCCATTAGAAGCAGCAAGAAGAGGAGGAGGGACATGCTTTTTTCTGTCTCATGTACTTCTGTCAGAATATGGTGACAAATATGACACAAAGTTATTTTCACAAAAGTTTTGTTGTTGTGTGTTAAGCGGACATTAAAGGGTTACTATTGTGACAATAGAATTGTGTTCTTGGTTTTCCATAACCTCAAATTACTGGTAAAAGTTGTTTGTCAGTGCCTTTCTATTCTTGTGCATGGCATAAATTATTAAATATGACGCACATGCTATTCATTTTCTAGTTCAAAGCAGAATGTTTCACAAATTTAAATCAATTTTCCGGATTTGACCGACCTAAATTTGGAATAAGCAAGAGTTCGTCAATGCTAGGCAGTAACAAATGATGATTACATTTTCTTTTGATTTTTCTAACTTAGTTTCTTGGTCCTGTTCATGGGTAAGTGAGTTTAGTTTTGGAGCAGGAGTCCACTGATATGTCACGGCCATTAATATTGCATTTAGTAAACTGTGATAAATTTATTAATTAGGAAAACAAAAACAAATAACCCACACACCCCACCTTCCTCTCCGCCCTCAGACTCTCCTCTCCTCATGTCCTCTTCTCTGTCCTCGGCGTCTCGCACACTGATCGGTTTTTCTATCCCTGTAGTCTATTCTTATATAAGAGTAGGTGGGAGAATACCTCACTCCTCCTACTGGACTTAATGTGGTGCCAGTCAAATCCCACTCTCGGCACCTTTTAAGTAATTTTTATCAGAAGAACTGGCAAAGGAATATTACATAAGATCAGCTGATGGCAGTCTGTCTCTGCGAAACCTATCTCACTTTCAAGAGCATGCGTGTTGTAAAACACACACTCTTGCTCACAGTCTGCTATGTACATATCCATGCAGATGCACGCCAACAGTACACACACCCACACATGTACAAACACAGACGCACTTAAGTCCATTACATAATGCCATAGGTTCGTTTCGCTCACTGTTTTCTCATGGCATGACGGGAGACGGTTTGCTCTGTCCACTGCGCTGTTGGAAAAACAGACGATAAAGTAAATGTCTCCATTTTACATGAGAACACACACACACACACACACACACACACACACACACACACACACACACACACACACACTTACACACACACACATACACACATATTAATAACACTGTACTCCCAGTTGTGTTCTTGATAGACGACAGTGACTCATTCCCGCATCAACAGTGTGCTGGAGTGGGTGAGAATTGAAATGCCAGTTACTGTTCATTTAGTGTATAATTGCTATCTGCAGTATCCAAGAGACAGCAGTGCTGGTTAAAACATTTTACACTGTCAAGCACGAAACAGAGAGCAGCTTCCATTCTGATGGAATGATTAATAATAAAACCTCCACGCCTGTCTCCAATTACCAATACCTCTCTGTTTACTCTCTCCTGCAGTCTGGCTTTAGCTCTGTAATGCTCCCTGCACGTCTATGCAAATCCTTCTTGCCGTTGTCTGTGCCAGCATGCTGTTGCTGCCGTCTCCCTGACCTACTGAGTCAGCTTTATTTCAGCCTTTTATGCCTTTCACCTCTCTCACATCTCATCTTTCCCTCTCTCCTCCCAGGAGAAGAACTTGGAGTGGTTCCCCCGTATGAGAGCCATGTCTCTGGTGAGCAGCGAGGGAGACAACGAGCAGAATGAGATGCGCTCTCTGCAGGAGAAGCTGGACAGCACTGTCACTCTGGTGGCTCAGCTGTCTGGCCAGCTGGCTGAGCTCAAGGAACAGGTACAGTGCCACTTCAGGCCATTTTTAATGCTGTGGTGGGAAAAGCTCTGGTCTGAGCACTGTGGTAGTCTGAACTGAACGCCTGATGATTCATGTAAAGTAGGGGCACACTGATTGTGAAATTCTGGGCCGATACTGTTTCCAGAGCTTAAAAGTGGCAGATAAAGTCGGCCGATAGCCGATACCGATACCAACTTTTTTTGTTGTTATTTTCTTTTTATGTTATTTAATCCCCCTTTGTGTCAGAGAAACAAAGAAATCCTCATTAAAAAAATAACTGAACTGTTTTTAAGTCATTCAGCCCTTCATTACGTCGTTGAATGAGCACAAATTCAACCTTACAAATTTATGAAATACCCTTTAATACAACCTTCTTTCACATGAAAAACATCCTTAAGAAAAACTGCTTCAAAAGACTTTTTACTATATGTAATATATCATAATTCCCCCTCTGAAAACATCAACAAATTTCCCCTTCCAACAACTGTATTTATTCAAGTTTCCCACCCAAAACTACATTTTACATGATAACATTTGAACACACCGTAATAGTGTTAGAATTTACCTTTGCCCAATACTCAATTTTACTGAATAGAGCTTGAATGCATCATATGTAACTCCAAGCAACCTCCATTAGCTGTTAGTTGTGGCCACCAGCTGCTAACAGCTAATGCTAACTAGCTCTCCTCCTGCCTCCTGACACGCTGATAGTGAGTTTACTGCGTCCTTTCATCCGGAATGAGTCCAGGGGAAGATCTGCATTCATCCGAAACACATTTTCTATTATCCACAAGACAACAGGACACCGTCAGTCTCAAGCCCTGCTTTTTAACCAGCACAAAATTGATGTGACACAACAGCAAAACATCAGCCACTGCCATCAGTGAATGTCATCTTATTTGCCGATAAGTTGATGCCAGCCAACAAGGCGCATATCGGCTTGACCAATGAATGAGAGCATTTCTAATCTAAAGCAAAATCCTCCACTTTTTAAAATGTTTATGTCATACTAACATCATGTTTAGATGCTCACTGTTCTGCCAGCTATAGCACATGGACTGTGAACTCGTACTACCTGACCTTGAGACTCCTTTGACCTAAAAGCACCTGCAGGGCAATAGGTCACACAGAAGAGGAGATGTCAGCAGTCTCATTTTGCTCACCATCTCTTTACCCAGTAGCCTAGGTGGACTCTATGGTGATGCTCCTGAACGCAGCATGACAGGTGACTATCACGTCAGCGATCAACGCGACTGATTGCCGCCAGTGAGCCTCTGGCTGTTTGGATGACTTTGCTCTGCTGCTGCAGTGTGACTGATCACTCTCATCACCTGCCTCGCCTGCATGTGATTCCAGTCACAGGCCTGTCCTTGTTCCTCTTCTGCCAGATGTGTGAAAACAGCTCCTACTGGGGAAGGAGCACGCTCAAGTAAACAAAAAAACAACCTCTGTCGACCTTAGTAAGCAGTTCAGCGCCTTAACGTCTCCCTGCCGGCCGGGATCCCTTGTGTTACTCCTGTAACAACCACGTTTGTGTGCTGCTGAAGTGCCCCTGAGCAGGACACCGAAGCCTTTCTCTGAATCTGTACTTACGACCAACTGCAGGCCATATATTATTCCAATTTAGCTTTAGTGATCTGCTCTGACTCATGAGTCATGGGTTTAGCGAGGATGTCACTCTGCCTCTATGATAAACAGAAATTTTGAGAGGTGAGTGTGTTTATGTGAGCTAAACCACAGCTCTGCAGTCATGAGGGGAGGACTGCAGGTCTCACCAGCTCTCAACTCAAACTGTTTCTGACTGGGAGAAAAGTGCTCCTGCAGCTCCTCCCTCATTACCACCTCTGCTGACCTCGGCACTTTACACTATCACAGCTCAGAGTTAGTGTGTGTGCTGCTGTTTGTTTGTTTGTGTGGGTTCTTAGGGTTCTGCTCAGCGTACTCCGTTTCCTTTAATCTGCATGTACAGTTTAGGGTTTACAAAACCAGTGGCCTTCATTTATGACGTCAGAACTGAAACCACTGCAAATGTGATGGTTGTGAGAAACCAGCCGCTTCTGATTCATGAAACTTCCCCACCACACTTATACAACATCCAACGTGCAGGTCACAGTTCTGCGCAGCACATGATGTTGTCCTCTAATGAAGTTTCCAAGGGACATTTTAGTTCCTCCCAGTCACAACAGTCGCTAAAGAAAGCAGTTTGTAAACAACCTCGTAGGGGAAATATCTCTTCCGTAATATCTCAAAAAGGAAAACTTAAATAATTAGTAAAACTCTCAGAGTAATTTGTTTGCAGCGCTTGAAGTGACTAATTTGTGAAGCCTTGTTGTGCCATTCAGTAGTTTTTGTGACACAGCTAATCAAGATTAATTTCTTAAAGTAATGAGCCCAAGATTCATTTTGTTTTGTCTGAATGAATTTACTCGCTCTCAGAGAGGAGATTTAGAGTGTCATTTTACCTGCACTCCAAGTTCAAATAGATAAACACTCCCCTCTGGAATGTAATAATTATGTGTGAACATAGTGGGAACATTGTGTTTTGCATAATAAAGTGCCCACTAGAACAGTAACAACAGCACAAACACAGGTTGGCATATCATGTGTTTGCAACATGCAAAATTAAAAGCCACTCCAGGTTGATGTTTCATTTTCCCTCTCTGTGTTCTCCACAGATGACAGAGCAGAGGAAGAACAAGCAGAGGCTCGGATTCCTGGGTCCTCCTCAGCCCAACCACCACACCACGGCCCACTGAGTGGCTCCAGGCTGCAGTAGAAAACCAGAAACGCAGACACACACACAAACTTCAGCCTTAAGAACAATACATGTACTCAACAGTACACTTACAATCAATGATGTCAAAATGCAAGTGTGTATGTAATTTTTGACATAGTGCCTGTTCTATGACACAATCACTGCCTTATGGGATATAAAATGTGCCTTATGTGCTAACCCAGCATTCTTTACCGGCCGTCTGTGCACACCCTCTGTGAATGATTTGCCCAGCTCGGCACACATCTGCCAGTGTAGTGTAAGTGTGCCAGACAGAGGTCGAGTGAAATGTTAAGGTGAGGTTAATGGTTAAGTGCTGTCAAGTCTGCAGACTGTCACGTCTCATTCCTCGACCGTCTTCGGTGCTGATGTGTCAGAGAGCAGAGGAAAGGCCACACAGTCAGTGATTGGCAGTGTTGAGAAGTTGGGAGGGGGTCGTTGGGGAAGAGTGTGTGTGCAAACATCAAGTACTCTCCCCTTTTCCTTTTTAGAGTCCTAATTGTATTTATGAGAAAATTTGTGGTTCATAACTGGAGTATTATTTTTGCATTGTGGAAAAGGTATCATGCTGCCTTACTCATTAACTTTTCTAAACAGTACATCGCAACTGCTGAAAGTGCACTTTTAAGGAAAAACAAATGTAAGCCTGTAACTGGAAACATTGGTTAGTCGGAGTGTTTTTTTTGCATGCTTTGTGTTGTGTTTAAAGATGCATTTGCTGCACCATTTCAGTCGCCATTTTTATAGATTTCTACAGAGTATATAAATAACAGAAATGTGAATTAAAAATAATGATTACCTGTGCAGAACTTACTTGAAATTTCTTTTAAGTCTAAATCTTATCTTGGTACATAACGTAGTACTGACTGAAGATGGTAAGCTTACAGTTCTGGGTTACAATATGTTTATAGAGATGTCAGCTAATACTGTAATATTTACTGTATCTGCTCATATCGTCTTCATCTCCTACTGTTTCTTAAAGTTTCGTTGTTTTAGTGTAAATCATCCTCACTAGTCTCTCCTGGACTGCAGTTGATTGTTGAGTCTGAACTTGTGTTTTAAACTTGCACAACTAATGGCAGATGACGAGAGTATGCACTTGATGGTGACTGTCCTGTGACACTTTCTGTTTAAACAAAGTGTAAAAAATGTGTTTATCTGGTCGGAGAAATAATAAAGAATAAATCTGTAACAAGACTCATCGCTTTGAGTCAGCAGCTTTCTAAACGGAGTTGGGCCTCAGTCCTTGTTGTTGTTGTTGGGGATGAATGAGCACTCCCTCACACTCACCCCGACCCCCTCTGCACCACCCACACTCAGCTTACTCACACTTGTGCTTGTCCGTGAAGGGAGCAGAGAGCCTCTAGGAAAAGACCTGTCTCCATTCAGACCGGATCATGTTTCAGCTCATGGAGCAGGGGGTAGTCATCTTGTATTAAAAGCAGAGTTACCAGATTCAATGTGCATGCTGTCACTGTGCTGCTTTTGTTTAGCTCATGTTGACATTTAATTGCAGCTAATTAGCTGATATGATGCACAGATATTAAACCAGACTCTGGAATTAACCTTTGTTCCTACATCAGTCTATCTCATAAGCTTTGCGGTTATCCAGGTTTAATAGTCTTTTAAAATGAGATAAAGTAATCATAATACAAAAATAACATATATGCATGTTCTCTAAAACAGGCATTTCCAACCAGGGTTACTTGTACCATAATAGATAAACGACTATGTACAAATGGACATTGACATTTCAATTGTATGAAGAATTGTTGTAGCAATATCCATTTTTACATAACAATAGTGTTGAATAATATCCAGTTTAAACCTTTGAGCAAATTGGCTTGATTTCTTTTAAGATCATGGGAAGAAGGGCGTGAGCAAGTTAACTAGAAATTACCCAAAATTAGCAAATTGTAAAAAAGTTAAAAGAAAATTGCCTGAAAATTAGCAACAAAAGAAAAATAATAATAATTAAAAAAAAAAAAAAATGAACAAGGAAATGACTTTAAAAAAGGATAAAAATTGAAAAAAAAAACCATACGTATGTGTATTCCATTACATAAGTTTGAATATGTGATATTATATATAGATTAATTATAATAATCATACACATAGTTTTCTGCCCAGTCATTCATTCATTTTCCATAACAGCGTATCCTGATCTTCTGGACATTTTTTCCCTTTTTTTTTTTTTTTTTTCCCTTTTTTTTTTTTTTTAATAATTTTCTAAGATTTTAATCATTGATTTTCAGCTCATTTTCTCTTCAGCTTTTACAAGTTTTTACAATTTTTTCCCCCCTGTTTTTTCGAGAACAAATCAAACTGATTTGCTCAGGTTTCAAAGGTTTAAATGCTCATCCAAGGTGTCTGAATGCAGCTCAAGAAAACTGATGTCGATCCAGGTTTCAAAGGGTTAAAGGGTTAAGGGAACAGAACAAAATCAAAAAATATTGTCCTCCTACCTGTGGTGCTTTTTATCAGTCTAGATTGTTTGGGTGTGAGTTGCTGAGTGTTGGAGATAATGGCAGTAGAGATGTCGCTCTTCTCTTGAATATAATGAAACCGTATCATGGTGCAGAAGGAAGAGTGCATCTACTGCTAGCTCACCTAGCACCACTGAGCTAGCTAATGTTACAGCTCAGCTGAGCAGGACACCGTTATTGCTTACATCTCGCACTGTCACAAGCACAAGCCTCTCATCAGAGTAGATGCACGCTTCCTTTTGCATGGTGATTTGGTTGGCAGGTGTAGTTCAGTGGAGAGAAAATAGTTCCTACATGAAACTGATTATAACAAGTTCAGTTATCATTATTATTATTATTATATATCTGGATTAGCTGGGTCATGATTTCTGAAAAGAGACATTGCTGATGAGGTTTTCATTTTTTTGGCACTGTTAGCACCATAAGCTGAGTGCCATCTAGTTCCACTGTATTAGACAGAAGGCAGACATCTCTACACCTGATATCTCCAACACTCGGCAACTCACACCAAAATAATCTAGACTGATAAACAGCGCTACAGGTAAGATGAAAAATATATTTTTTTTATTTTGGGATGAACTGTGCCTTTAAAATCATTTCAGATGAACACATTTAAAACATGAGGGCATGTTGGTGAAAGGGTACTTCAGGTGATCTGACTAGAGCTGTGGGTGTACATGAGACAAAAGAGGCAAGGAGCCTCTGTTCTAGAGGATGTGACAAGGAAAGCAGTTACTGCCATTGATAGCTTCTGCCTATTCAAAAGCCTGTGTTCTTCCTTCACGATGCAGCGTGTTTATTCATAAAGAAATGAAATTCCCTTTATAGGTGTGAAACATCGGTTACATTTAGGCTTGTCATCCGCACAGCCGCTCACATTGTTGGTAATTCAGCACTCAGTACTTGTGGAAATGGATCATTCAAAGCGGGGCTGGCTGATTGTCTGTATGTTTGTGCTTGTGTTACATATTTGAGATGATAAAGGAATCACAGAAAGGCCTCAACTGGTCTTTTATCCCGTCCTGTCATTTACCCTCTACGGAGAAGCCCATCCTTTTTGGCTTCAGTTCGCTGTTTACGCTGGCAGGCCTGCATTTGCTCCTGCTGCCTGTGACAGCCATTAAAATTAGCTCACGCAGTGCCATAATGGTGAGCAGCTGTCACTGCATAGACAAGGAGGGTAAAGTGCAGCATTACTGGAATGTATTGGACTCAGAGAGGGAAGGGAGGGGAGAGGATAATACCAGGACAATCGTTACTGTCTGGCAAAAGTCTTATTGCCATACTGTGATACTAAACAAACATGCACCGTTTTATCTGCTGAGATTTATTTTGATCATGGAGGGAAATATTAAACTTTGTTATCCACTTACAAAAAAAAAACTTGTGGAACGAGTGGGGGAAATAATCTCGGGATAATACGCAAGATGGTTCACTTCATTTCATCCCCTACAGTACACGCTGAACCTTTTTAATGCACGTGAGCGGTGTATTATTTACTTTATGAAAGCAACCTTTGACACATTTGGATAACAGTCATTTTTGAATCTCTTTGCAAACCACAGTCAAGAGTCACGTGCTTGGCCTGTGTGTATTCAGTAGTGAGAGTGAGAAAACACTCAGAGAAGGTCAATAAATACGAGGCAGTGTCCCAAACACCTCTGTGGCTGCAGGCAGTGTTTTACCCGGTACGAGTGAGTCAGGCGATTTGACTTTGATGCACTGAGAGGACCAAAAGGACATCTCGCAGGGGAAATGCATTCAGATCTAAACTTTGAATTTCAAATTAAACTATATATTCAACTGTTTGGCTGCATAATTACAATACTGCATGAGAGTTCAGTCTGTTGTCTTCAAGTTGCCGTGACTTGTGTCAATACACATATTGATCTTCTGTCCTCTACAGTCTCTTCTGAAGACCCACAGCAGCGTCAGTTGCCACCAGAATCACATATCACTCAGTCTTTTATTTATTTATGTATTTATTTATTTATTTTCGGCCTTGAAAGATCAATTGACCACACAGAAAGTTGTTAGTGACCAAGGAGGATTGGTGGAAGGTCCCTCCTCACTGTCATTTTTTATAAATAAACATGCCCCTGTGATGACTGGCATGTGACTTCCTGTGTCTGGCTGCAAGTTTCAACCTTTGTAGTCACATGAGGTATCAACATCACAACACCGAACAAGCACATGGAAAAAACACCGCAATCGGGCCTGCCCTCCATCACATGTACATGCAGCATGTACAGTGTGAGCTTCTACAGTGTGTGAAATGCACCATTAAACAGAAGTAATAAATATTACCCACAATAATACACAACTTCTTTTAGTTTTCTCTGCTGATTGTTGTCAAATTGAGCTCTGCTCTCACTGCAAAAAATGCGATAATGTTTTTTAAAAGTATACCATGCAGGATTTTCCTAAAAAAAACAAAAAAAAACAATGTATAGACTCATATAGAAGTGATCCCTCTCAATCATGACTTATGACCCATGAGATGTGTGTGTTTATGTACATGCCCAATTGGTGCTGTTGGTAAATGTAGTCAATTAAAGCAATAGATTCCTCAGTGTGTGCTATATTGACCAAGAACCTAAGTTCTCCTGCTCCCTGAGCCCTGTCGTCGGTGCCCATGTGTACCAGGATGCCGTGCGTGTGAGCTTCTGCCACGCAAACAAAGCATGAGGTGACTCACTTAATGGCCATCTGCCATCTCGACCCTGCTGGTCTCAGTTATCTTTTCCGTTTTAACTTTAGGATCCTGAAGGTCTCCAACAAACCTCTGTCTGAGTGAAAAGTAAAACTTGATACACACATGGGCTCTTTCGGGGGTGGCATGGTGACAGCGTTTAACAAAAAGTGCCTGTGCTGAAATTCATTGCAGCAGAATGACTCAGTTTCTGTTGGTATTGAAGGGTAATTTGAGGAAAGGCAACACCAGTCAGTGTTTGGCCTCAGCAGCTCAGGTTCTGGAGGCTCTCCACTGGTCATATCCTCTTGCCTGGCTCGCACGGCCGCAGCTTTGTCCTGTCTCCGCTGCATTTCTTCGTCCATATACTTTTGCTCGAATAAATACGGCTGAATATCTAATCAGCCAAAACACTGTGAAATGTATCCTCTTTAGCTAGTTTGCAACTGAAGAGAACAAGGATTTTTGAATGGCATCTAGAGCACGCAAGCTGAAATAGCCTGTTGCTCTTCCTGCCTCCAATGATGTCACTGTGGCATCAAATGACATCACTGGATGCAGGAAGAACAACAGATTTTGCGGCTGTGAACTCAGCTTTCTCAGTCAATATAGCACACACTGAGGAATTTATTACTTTAATCCACTTTATTTACCATCCACACTGATTGGACATCCATATAAAAGATGGCTAACTTTCCCTTTAACTTTTGGAACTATATAATTCGTGTCAATATGGATGATTAATTCTGTTTTAATATGCAGGCCTTATGGTGTGGAAGATTCATAGCTACAGATGCTCACTGATTCTGTTTCTGCTCAGTTTTCAGTCTTTACTGGTAACAATGAAATTAATGACAAAGGCATGTCCCTTCATTTGAATATGAGTAATACTTTGGTCTGAATTGGCTCCCTCTGCGTATTAACTGCGTGTGTGTGGTGACACAACAGGAAAAAGGAAACTGCGCATAACTGAAACAAAAATTTGTATTTGTAACCACAAACAGCATGATAGTCTCGAAAGAGGAAATGCACTTGTTGGCAGGTTTTTTTCCCTCACTCAAACACCACACTTGGTGAAAAATAAACATCATTTTTTACATCTTTTCCAGTCAATCAACCTTTTTTTTCAGCATTGAGAAAGTAGATTGCATTGCACACTAATTACACTCTCCCTCTGGGCACATGGTTCATCTAATTTGCTGCGGAAACTGCCTCACGTTTACCATTCCCTGCTCAGCATGTATAGACTGTAGGCGACTGCTGTTGGCACCTGAGACGAGAGTAAGAACAAAATAAAGCTGAACCTCTGCGCAGGGCAAAGCCTTCTTAAAAATACAAACCTACAATACTGTGGTTGTTTCACCCCTTTTGCTCTGTCCTGCCTGAACGAAAACAACCCGAGACGCTGTAAACACCGTGAGATGATTTAGTGACCTCCGTCCAGCTGCCTGTCTGAGTCCCCCCTTTCCTCACCCCGGCCCCTTCCCCCCTCCCTTTGTGGCTGCAGTAGTTTGACTCCTACAGGCTGTTTGAGTCATGCTGGCTACTGGCCTGGCATCCACCTTCGCAAGCCACAGCCCAGTTCAGTCTGGATCCAGTCTCATGAAGTGTACCCTGCCCAGCTTGTGTTACTGCTGTCAGGATCTGTTTTGGACTGTTTGGAGTATTAAAGGGGCTACTTCTTTAAGCTTAAAAGTACTTTGCTGTTGTTTTATATCAAGTTTTTATGCGATATTTACAGAGCTGCAGTTTATATAGTAGAAAAAGAGACAAAACAGAGGATATTCATGGAGTTAATGCACCTAGTTTGCTTTTGTTGTGTGTCAAACACTGAAAATGAGTTACAGCAGGCAGCTGCAAATAATAGTGAAAAACTTGAATACAACGTCTAATGTGTTCTCATTGTAAGGCAATAAACTAATACAGATTTTTTTTTTTAGAATTAAGACGTAAAAGGATGTGTCACTAATATTTGCTACAGCATTTAGACAATATTTGACTTTTTTTTCTGAGTGAAAACAAAGCTTAAGGCAGTGCCATTTAACATTTTGCAAACCTAATCCGACAACACAGTGATTCAGTTTGCCACTCAAAGTATTACTGGAACTAATCGTGATCATTAAAACTCAGTAACTCAAACCAAAGGAAATGTTGCTATTGTGTGTATTTTTGGAGTCAAGTGCATAACAAAATGAGCTATTTTGGTTTCAGTGTTGTGCTCATAATTTGTCTTGTGATTATATTATGTACATCACGAGAGCAAGATAATTATAAATGTGGAAAAATTATCTGTAAATAAACCACTTGTTTTGCTCCTTTCATCTATTCAAGTTATCTTTTATAACACTGGAAACTAGAAGTATAAAGTTACTTATATGGTATACAAAATCTGTGCAAAAAGCCATAATAATACAACTCCCACAAAAGGTTAATATAAACTCATCAAAGAAAACACACTTCGGCACACACCAAAAAGGCAAATGTCCCCGTCCCACAGAGTGTAATCACACTGCTGGCACTACCCTCCAAACTGATCTGACTGATCGCAGTCATCCCATCAACTCTGTCATCATGGTGTTAAACCTTGTGCCACTGCTGAGAGGAGGGAGAGCCGATCTGTAGGCCGGCGAAGAAGACCTGATAACGGTGCTTCCACATGATAAAGGCACCGACGGCACAGACTATTGCTTGGGCCAGGTTCAGCAGGATCTGGATCAGGAAGTAGAGTGAGAGTGTCCCGGTGATGTCCTCGCAGCTGCTGACTCCCTCGTAGGTGAAGGTGCGGGCTATTGGGTCGTTTTCATCCAGCGTGCACACGCAGTCCTCTCCCGTCTGCTCACAGCTGAAGCTACCTGTCTGTCTGTGGTGGTGTCCGGCAAACGCCATAACCAGCACTGATATGACCAGGCCGATTGTACAGAGGATGAAGTACAGAAGCTATGGAGGGCAGAGGACAGGTCAAAGGTCATGCACTTTTACCCAGAACGCTTTGATCAAAAAACCTTTTCTTCTCTTCAACTGTTGTATTTTTTTTTTTACTGAAAGTCTGGCTCCTGCTTTAGTCTGTTGTCTCATGATGATTAACCCAGAGTGCCAAAACTGTAGCTTAGAAACAGACATGCTGGCTCAGTGCCTGTGGCAAGTTGAATTCAAAGAGATTACCCACAATACTACAAGGCAAGGCCTGACCCTCAGAGTAGGAGCCCAGCTCTTAGCGCAGAGGAGACATGGCACATGCAAGACTGCCCTGCAGCTACAGCCGCTTCCCACCTTTAGTGCGCGTCCTGTGCGAGCATGTGGAACAACAGAGAGCGTCTAAAAATACAGTTGTAAAATGTGACAGAGGCTTTGTGTTGTTTATGCAATTGCACAATCTCAATAACACTAAACCTTCATCTTAATCCTTCGCTTATATAACAGGAGCCCTTATTCGCTGGTGTATTTTGCTCTCAGTTACATGCTGCTTATGGAATTATGCAAGTGATGAGCAGTGCTTGATTTGAAATGGCGTTTAATTCATTTGGGAACAGCTGTGAAATCTGGAGTATAGGCGGATACAGGGGAAATGTATGTAGAGCAAGTGCATCGACAAGTGTTAGGGTGAACATTATGTACTTTACAAATGATCTGAAAACACAAAGCAGGTAGACACTGAAGAGACTCAACATTTATGTTGCTGTTTATAGTACATGTGTTGTCCTGGAACACTTTTTAGTGAACACTTACAAACTCTGAAAACTAATGTTTGAGTAACTGAGCATCTTGAAACAATAGTAATCCTTTGAAAGGATCGAAAGCCAGAGACCTTCATCTGACAACATAGTTACACTTAACACCAGAAATGTCTCCAGCTACAGCACATTATCTACTCACTCCACTCACTCACTCACTCACTCCTTTCACCAAGGGCAGTTTAACTAAATAAGCAAACTGACAGCAAAGCCATATATTCTAAAGCAAAAAAACAACAACCTATGAGATCATTCAGTATTTTGAATTAATGGCAATCATAAATTAAAGTTTTTAGGGCCAGAGAAAGAGGCACTGTGGGCTAATGGCAGCTGTTCTGGCAACTCATACGGTCCGTCTCCTGGCTGCTACATTTTTATAAAGCCCCGACGTCACCTGAGACCTGTGGAGGTACACGCCCATAACGTCCCGAACACAGAAAATAATAAGGAAATAAGAAAAAAGAAGGCAGGGGGCAACGTCTCTGCAGAAAAATACACACTTCTAGTGGGCCATAAGTGATGATTGAGAGTCTATACGTTGTTTTTTGGGGAACTTCTGCATGGTAGATACTTAATTTGGCTTTATTTCTGATATAACAGTACTTCTGGATGAGAAAGTGAGGAAAAAGGATAAAAACGGCAATCTTAACACTGAGGGCTTAAACTCAAAAAAGAGTAAGAAATACGCATCATTTCGTTAACTTCTCACAAGACAATTTAAAATTTCCAAAGACTGCTTTGTAAACTTTGTACATAAAGATGTTAATTAGGAAAATTCTTGTTATTTTGGTGAGTCAGACAGTCTGATGGTATTAAAAACTACACAGTATACACACACACCTAGAATTGGCTTTTTATCATGCCTTCCTGCAAAGACCATTTTGCAAATTAGCTGCACTTCTTAAGGCAAAATACTGTTGAAGTGTTTTGAAACCCTGTCTTCACAATCTATGTACATATTTGAACCTGGTATGCGCACGAGAGCCAGACTGGGGGGGAAAAAAAGAAGAGGACGCTGCTTTCAAGGATCTGCCTCTCTGTAGCAAACAATGGCGGACTGATTTTAATTGCCTTGAAATTCCAACTGCATATATTGTACGGCTAATTAAGCCGTACAATCAAGTCAGATTAATGAATGCAGTCATTCACTCATAGGAATCCCCACGGAGCTCTTTTAAACAAGAATGCAGTTAAATGCCTTTTGCTGTATATCATCTACAGTTGCAGTTCCTTGACAGCAGCCGTCTAACAATCACAGTATCTCAGTGGGTAAAACATTGATCTGTGCAAACGTCTTCTCTGTCTGGATCACACACTAAACCTTTGGTCAGCTTCAACGAGACATGGTGTGCATTTATAGAGAGACCTGATTTGACTCTGCACATGACATAACAGAGAATGTGTCAAACAGGGTGTGTCGACTCACCTTGACACAGAATTGCAAAGACGATCTCTCGTCACGGCGGTAGGTGATGCAGTACAGGATGAAGCCCACGATGGAAACTAAACACAGCTGCAACGACACATCAGAAAATATTTGACACAGTTTGGCTAGTTTCACTCGTATTGGGACGATAAAAACATCAACGTGATACTCATTTTGAAGCCTTACAACAAATGCCACCAACACATGTATCTGTGTTGCTTGCTGCATCTGTACTTTGTTGTTGTATATACCTACTGCATGTGATGTACAGCATGTGTGGTAGATACAGTATAGAAACTTGTTCTAGGAAGTATCCTGTGCCTGGGTTTTCAGGGGTGTCTCTTAATATTGCATGACTCAGCAGTAAGCTGTCATCTGATTACATTACTATCTCTCTCTCTCTCTCTCTCTCTCTCTCTCTCTCTCTCACACACACACACACACACACACACACACACACGCACAAACACACACTCACTCTCTATCTCCTTCAGTGCAATTGGAGTCTTGTGACTGGCGTGCAGCATCTTATTTAAATGTTTTTCTCAGGTTCTTAGCACTCAGGATTCTCTGGAAAGTTCTTGATGACCTCAGTGTTTTTCACTTGGCTGAATCTCGTGAGGATCTAACTCGGGATGTTGGTGTCCAGGGATGTTTTTGAAAGCAGATGGCGTCTGTGATAAGCTAGGAGCGGATCCAAACAGGAACAACATGTTTGTTTTTTTTCTATCACCAAAATGTGACTTTAAATCTTACTCTAATTTATACTGATGAGGAAAAATGACCTTTTTTTATTCTTAATATTCCAAATTTCACAGAAATTTCACTTAAAAAAATATTTTAAAATATGCAACAAACAAAAATAACAGCGTAAAAAAGTTACACTTGAACTGCTTTTAGCGTGTCACATGTCATCTATCAACACACTTCAACTTAATATAGCACTTCAAATTACATTTCAAGCGCTATTATTGTTAATAGATTAACTGGCATTCAAACATCCAGCTCTTACTCTTCATATAAAATGTTCACTGCCCTCAACTGATGCTTCAACTGTTTTCAGTGTTTACATGTCCACTGACATTTCATTTGCTTTCATGCCTGAGACACTAACTGACATTTTAGCTTGTTATATCTGTAACACTTCAGCTGACAGTTCAGCTGCTGTCACTCCTCAAACATTAGT
The DNA here is from genome assembly GCF_006386435.1 of Epinephelus moara. Taxonomy (NCBI): domain Eukaryota; kingdom Metazoa; phylum Chordata; class Actinopteri; order Perciformes; family Serranidae; genus Epinephelus; species Epinephelus moara. The sequence continues at coordinate 20,428,832 of NC_065525.1, read as the reverse complement.
TCAGCTTCTTTCATTGCTTACACACAAACTGACACCGAAACTTCCCACAATATTTAGACTGATATTTCACAGGCATGTGCAGCTTTCAGTCCAACTGATTTCAACTGCTGTCAGCTCTAGCACTCTGACACTTCAACTGCTTTTAGTGCTCATGCGCCAACTGACGTTTGAGTTACTTTCATGGTTATGGCATCAACTACCGTTACCCAGCTTCCTTTATCTCCAATGCTCGGGCAGCTTTTACTCCTCAACTGTCGGTTTAACTTCTTTCATTGCTTACATACAAGCTGGCAGCTTCCTATAAGGCTTTAATTGAACTTCCACATGCTTTTAACAGGTACATTTTACTGATTTCAACTGATTTCAGCTCTAAGGGCCCTGACACACCAAGCTAATGGTCGACTGTTGGTCAATGTCAAGTTGTCAGTTAACGTCTGTTGTCCTAGTTTAGTGTGTCCGTCACCATTGGCACTATTCATCCCATGTTGGCTGTTTTTCGACTGATTCAGTGAGTTGAATCAGTGCTGAAGATGTCGGAGCCTGTGGGTGAGAGAAATCACTCTGATTTGCAGCTCAGCTCGGTGCAACGGCTAAAGTCAAGAGGGCGTGATATCGAAACAAACTTGTTATATTACATCAGAATAATTTTATCAGCTCTGAGTTTTTTAGCTTAAACAGTTCGTAACCGTTTGTGTTGTTGTTCACGAGTGCACTGTAAATATTGTTTGCTCTTTCAACACTGGGCTGTCTTGTTAATGTGCTAACTGGCTAACTAGTGCTTGAATCTGACCTGTTGGTTTGCCTGTTTCCCTTTTTAAAAGACGAATACAGACTACCACCACCTGCGGTTTTGGAGAGTTATTTCCTCTCACGCAGGCGCAGAATAAATGTGCTAGTTAACTGTTGGCTGTAGTCTTTGCGGTGTGTTCAAGTTCAACTTTTGGCCGGGACAGAGGCAACATTAGGTGACGCAACAGTCTGCCTTCGTCGCCACTAGTTCTTTAATGTCGGTTTGGTGTGTCTTGGCCTCGGCACTTCAACTGACTCCTCAGCTCCTCCTGTCAACGCTTACACTCCAGTACATACATTTTATGGAACACTCCAACTCCTTTAAGTGAAATAAAGTAAACTGCAACTTTAGTACAATATTTCACATACTCAACTTAACATTTTATGACCAAATGTTATTTAGAAAACTTGGAACCTTTTCGGGCAATGCAGTTTTGAAATGACATACATCATTACCTATATAAACCTAATTAAAAATATAGGTCTAAAGTTAATCTTTAAGTGCCTTTATAGTCCAAGGTCAACTTTTGGATGAAGTAAATAAACTGTGTGATGTATTTATGTGTGTGTCTTGATGGTAAGGATGATGCAAGTACAATCTAATCTAGAATGCACATCACATTTGCAAATAATAATAATAAGGTATTTAGATGCTACTTCGGTGTTCAAAGGTCAAGCTGAAGTGTAACATGCTGTGATAGGCTGGCTCGTCTCACCAGGCCAGATGTTGAGAATTTGTTGGACACACAACAAAAACAACAGAAGGTGCAGGCTTGTGTGACTGAGACGGATTGTAGATTCAGGTGTATGCATTCAGATGAATATGACAGATGGAGATTTATTAGAACATGACAATAGTAGTGATTTCCCATGCCTACAGTGACCGTCTGGCTGAGACAGGTGGGTGAGGGCCAGTGTTGGCATGCAGTGTGGCGAAGATGAGCAACACATTGAGGGATTAAATCTTCGGGACATGCAGAAGTATCAGAAATGGAGACTCTGGGTTCATGCAAACATGTGAATGCAGTGGCTGATGTTAGAGCAGAAGGATGGAGCTTACAATGATTCCAGCCCAGTGTGGCGTCTCCCTGGCCAGAAGTGAGGGGCTGGTGGCCAACATAAGGAAGGCCACGACTGTGACGGCCACCCCCAACAGCAGCTGGAGCAGGGCGACGAGCAGAGGGAAGCGACAGACTCTGCACTTATGGCCGTCCTCTGGCGCTGGGCTTTCATCTCTCTTCTTCTTCTTCTTGCCCTCCTTCTTGTCTGAGGAACCTTTCTGCCCCTGCCCCATTTCTCCTCCTTTCTTTACACTCTTCTCCCTTTCTGTACTCTCGACTTTTACTGTTGCACTGTTTGGGGTGGATGAGCCTGCCTGCCGTCTGCCTCTCTCCCCTTCCCTTCCCCTCCCTGCCAAAGCCTCCTCTCACCATAAGCCCAGCTCGGCTGCTATTTGGAAACAGAGAAGGCTCTGAACTAATATGGAAAACATTTGGACTGGATTCCTAAAGCGGCTCCAGTGCCACATATAGAGCAGGCAGCACACTGTGGAGGAAAGGAAGAGGAGGGAAGGGGGGCAGGAAGTCACAAAGGGGGATTCCAACATACGACTGTAAGATGATTTCATTTGTAGTTACGTTGAAGACAAGAAAGGGAAAGTAAGGAGGCAAATCAGCAGGTATGAGTTAATGAGAAGCCAGCGCAGAGGAGGTCACACTTCATTTGAGAGCCAGGGTGATTGGATCACTCTTTGTCAGCACTGTTACACAAGAGAGCCATATGCTGCCAGCCAGAAAGAGTCACATGACTTACAGGAAGAAGTAATGTGATCATAAGGCATGTGAGGGCATTACAGGGGCTCGGATTTTATAGTGTTTTTGAACACTTAAATGTCCACAAGAGAGGAACAGGTGTCTCTGACAGTCAGATTAATTTCCTGGAGTCATTTACAAAACTTTTGGGATTATTAAACATATTTTGATGGGAAGTTCTGTAACTTTCTTACTTTTATCACTAGTAAACAAAGCAATAACACCACATATCCACTGACTTTGATTCACTTTTGGGACATTTGCTGATTTCTTTGGATGTTATTTTTTTAGGACACCAAATAAAAAAGTCACAAAACCTCATTTAGCATTTATCACGTCAATATTTGTCATACCATGGTTAATATTTTATCATTAGTTAAGGACACTCAGATGACGGTGGGAGAGCAGCACCCTTGCTGAGATTGATAAAGAGCCTCGACGCACGTGTTTGAGCACACAGCTGGGCCGGTGCCATGGTTACTGACAACGCAGCTTTGAACGACAGGAGATGTGTGAATAGGTTACCCTGAACTCCCCGCTCCGGGCAACAGCACGGAGTGGCACACGCGCACAGCTTGCACACACGCACACCTCTAATATTTGTTTACGCTTAGTGTTTATATGCTTTCACTTTATATTGGCATTTATTGTGTGTTGTTATGGAGAGACCAAGAAGTTCCCAGGTTGTTTTTTTAGTGATAGGGGAACATTTAGAGCATGTGGATTCTCCAAAATTGTGCGCACGATAGTTTGGTGAATCATTAGAGCACATTAGATCTCACAGACTGTCACTTACACTCACAAGACAAGCTCGAGTTTAGTTTATCCTCACGCTCCCGTTTGTGAACTAATGCCTTTGTGTCTCGCCTGTGCGCCTTTTTTTCCCTCTGCTACATTTAGCGCATGAATCATGTTTCAGTAACCAGGTTAAAAGTGTTTGGACGACATCGCTATAGGAACAGCGGCGATAGCAGCTTTAACACAGAGAAGGTCTAATTACCGGACTTTGTGCTGGTGCAGACTACACGTGAGTCGGAAGCTGTTCCCTACCGGAGGCGCGCGTGCGCTCTAACCACAGCACCGACGGCTTTGCAAAGTGGCAGCTCAGCTCAGGGAACTATAGACATCAGTCTGAAGCGAAGCTCCACTGGAGGACACGCACCGTGCAGCATCTCCCTCAGCCGTCCGTGAGTGGATCGTGGTCGTTTGGGATAACAAACATTTCCCTTAAAAAAAAGCTCAGGAGCGGATCAGCAGCAGTGGAGAAGTGATGGATGAAAGAATACCGCATTTACAGGACAGGCAGTTCATGGAGCACGCAGATTTCTTGGGGTGAGTGTCGCTTTTGGCAAACTCTGTCAAAGTCTGTCAAATAAACTGTTGTGACAACCTGGTGAATAACCGGACACTTTCCTTTTTTGCTGTAGGGTGGATTACCCCTCTCTGTACATGTGCAAATCCAAAAGAGGAATTAAACGTGAGGATGGTGGGAAGGTGCGTGCGGTTTCTTATACTCAGGCAATCTAAATATTTAATCCGTGTTTTATATGACCCAACATGTGTGCGTGTGTGAAACTCAGCAGAATTTATAAGCATGACACAGAAACTTTTTTACATGTATATTTGTGTTATAATTTCGCCAGCAGGACGCATACAAGTTACCACACCGGTTGATAGAGAAGAAGAGGAGAGACAGAATCAACGAATGTATTGGCCAGCTGAAGGATTTGTTACCCGAACATCTGAAGCTGTCGGTGAGTTCACCACACTACAAAATGTTTTTACGTGCTCAGACCTGGCTTTACATGTCAGAGATGTCGTTAACAGCCATGTGAACCTTTTGTTTTTTCTCTCCTAAGACGCTCGGGCATTTGGAGAAAGCAGTTGTCCTGGAGTTAACGCTGAAACACTTGAACGCACTGACTGCTGTCACTGAGCAGCAGCACCAGAAGATTATTGCTTTGCAGAATGGTAAGATGAACAAAACCCTAAGTGAATAGAAATGTTTTACACGAATATGAGCTTCTTGGTCATTGTCAGTGAGATTAGGATGCATTAATAATCTGTTTGGATTATTAGAAACTTTATCAGTCATGAATAGATCAATAAAAGGTGTATGTTATATAGAGGATGATGCGCATTTTGAGAGAACGTGCCATTAACACGCGACCGTTTTACCCCTGGATTATGATGTGCTACACTTTACAGAATAATGATCTCTGAATTGCATGTTTCGCAGGGGACCGGTCGATGAAATCTTCCATTCATGCAGATCTGGACGCGTTCCACTCCGGGTTCCAGGCCTGTGCCAAAGAGGTCCTGCAGTACCTGAGTCAGTTTGAGAACTGGACGACACGAGAGCAGAGGTGCGCGCAGCTCATCAACCACCTTCACAAGGTGCTGGCGCAGTTCCAGCCCGGCGCGCCGCCGCTCCAGCACCAGCTACCCGCCGGGGACGCACAGGATGGGCAGAAAGCCGACAGCCAAGCTAACTGTGTCCCGGTCATCCAGAGGACCCAAGGCGGGGAGCTTAACGAGAATGACACAGACACGGACAGTGGATACGGTGGCGAGGCAGAGAAGAGCGATGGCAAAGATAAAGAATGTGAGCGCAATATGTCGCAGGGACCCAAAGCGGTGAAGATCAAGCAAGAGTTTGGAGATGATCGCGCTGCCAAAAAACCAAAGATGAACTGGCCTGGGAACGGGTTAGGGGGCACAGACCCCAGCAGACCCGACCTGGCGTTTATGAACTCTCTGATGGGAATAAGCAATGTGGGACAGCAGACACCTATTTGCATGCCTTTCTACTTCATCAACCCCTCGGCCGCGGCTTCTTGTATGCCTTTTTTCGACAAAAGCAACATTGAAAAGTACATGTACCCAGCGGCGGCCGCGCTCGCGTCCCCTTTCCCCTGGCTATACCCCGCACACGCGTCAGCAGCGGCGGCCGCGGCTGCTGCTGCCGCTTTCCCCGGCTTGTCTGTGCACTTTGGAGCCTCGTCTCAGTCCAAGGACTCCCACAGTCCAGACAGCGACGAGTCGCACGAGGCTGAGCTCGGCTCACCTGAGGAGCGCGAGGAAAGTCCCGCGAGTGACGACGGGGAGGGCGACGACGCTGACACGTCCCAAGAGAGCAAGCAAAGCCCACACGATCAGTTCTCTGCTTGTCAAGCGAGCTAATTTGTCTGTGTTACCTTTCCGTGCATTCTGCTGAGGAGTTTATGTATTTCATTTTTTTAAAAAAAAAGAAAAATTAGGCTAGTTTTAAAAACGAGGTTTCACACAAGAGTTTATCATGTACAATATCTTGGCGAAACAGGGGACAGTTGTGACAGCGTGTGCCTTTTGCACTTATGCTAGACTAATCAATCGAAATGATTATCGACAATGATTGACATTAATACACGGCGGTGTTGTGCTGGAGTTAGTTTTTTATCCTCTTTGATAAAATATTTTGAAGTGGCAGCATTGGTGCCAAAACTTTGAGTACTACAACAGTGCGCAATATCCCAATCAGCGAGTCTCTTTGGATGTATGAAGTTGCAACTGACCTCTGCCAAGGTTATTAAGAGCTTGGCTGACTCTGACTGTAAATATTATTACCTGGAAGACAGTCTGATTCATTAACATGTAAATGTGCACTACATGGGCTTATAATAGAAGTGCTCCCGGAAGTGTAACGCCCACAGTACCTCATCCCCCAACTTCACACTGGGTAGGTTGTTGGGAGGCATCACTGTCCCTCCTGAGAAGAAATTAATGGTACCCCCCCTCCCAACACACACACACCCCATCATCAACAATACATACAAAACAACAGCTATTCACACATTGATGATAATGAAAATATGGGAGAGCCTGATTGAGTTTACTCTAGTTTCCTTGTGAGTAAAGAAAAAAACAATCACTGAAATAATTCATAATAATGGAAAGAAGAAAGCCTTCATTCACAAGGGGCTGCTCGACCAGCATTCTGCACCGTACCCTGAATGAAGCATTTCAGCACAGAGATGCAGTGACCTCCTGTACCTCCAGGAAACATTGTAGGATAGCACCTTATAGATCTTTGATATTGAATGTACCTGTATTTTCCCAGCTGTTCAAAGTTTGTATGTAGGATGATCTTTACTCTTTGAGACGTAAAGTGCACTTTTTTTCTGCTTTTACTCCCCAGAAACAGTCACCTCATCCTCCTTAAGGTCAATCACTAGAGTTCACTTAAAAACATTCTTCTTGTGTTGTCTTGGGAAAAAAATCCTTTCAGAGATACCACATGCTTCGTGATGAATCCATGCAGTACAGTGGTGATTAAGTCATTTGCCAGATTTAACAAAAACACTGCTTATTTCTGGCTCTTTCAAGGATTCAAATCATAATCAGATTTGAAAGCCCCGCACCCCACCACACACCAGACACACCCCCCAACTCTGTGTTATATGCTATTATTATGTAAAACCTCGCTTTCCCAAATGTTTGACAAAGGCGGGAAAGAAGCTGTGGCCATGTGACCATCACTTTTGATCATTGCAGTTTTCTGAACTTTAACTTTATCTCGGCCTGTTTTTCTAAGAGATTAATTCCTGCAAAGTGTAGTGTTGTTCGGCTTTTTTTTTTTAAGTTTCACACGTGACTGAATAAACAGATGATTTTCATTGTATTTTGCATACATGACATTGCTTTTGTAGTTTACTTCAGCTGGTTTTTTGCCTCAAATCTGTTATCAACTGTTATATAAAGTGGCATGTGTGTATGTAAATAGTTTTTTTTTCTGTGAATATACCATAAAGTATACATGTCTATGTCAATGTTGTAGAAGTCTATGGATTTTTTTAAAGATTTAACTGAGCAACTGTTGCACATTTCGTTAATGCTTTACACATATGCTGTTCTAAATTATTGCTGATGAGTTGTACAATAAATATCAAAACTAAACTCTGCAGGCTTCTTCTTGTTTAATGTCGACAACATCAGCGAGCATGTCTGAAACTGTTCCAACAAATACCCACATGTGTGATATTTAGGCCGTGGCAAACAATACACACTGGAGGAAGCAGAGTTATGTATGCACAAGACAAACTGTTCCAAGTACGGTGTTATGATTAAACAATACTGGAAGTCCAGTGGATGAAATGTATTGTTGCTTTGACTCTAATCAGCTGACAGGTCAGAGCAGTGGAATGTACAGTGTACAGTAAGCCAAGGCTTTAAACAAAAAGTCATGTGATAAAAGGATGATGAAGTGAGATTATCCTCAGTCTGTACAGGCTGATGAAAAACAAGGGGCCTCCTCCCAACTTGTCAAAAGCTTTAAGCAGGATCAAATCCAGTCTTTGTTGTTGCCATTAACGGGCTTACTGCAATATTATTTTAATCTGTAGGCATAATTTCAAACAGCTTTGAAACTCCAGTCTCTGACTTTATGCTTTCTAGTGATCCTGGCAACAATGAGGACCAATTAGTGCCAATTTATGCCTTTCGAGGTTTGGAAAACATGTCTGAAGTTGCTGCTCTTACTTTTCTTCAATAAATTCATAGTTAGAAATGCAACAAACTCCTTCAATCATTACTTTCTTTCTGCAAAAGTTACAATAAAGTTCTGCCAGTATCTTCAACACCAGTGAGAGCAACTTTGAAAGTTTAAGCACATATCTTTGCCTTTATTTTAGCAGATACAAACCTCCAATAAAGCCAAGTAACATTCTTCATTAATTGCATGAATGTGCATTTCAACATTACTAATCATTTCAGTCTTCTGTGGGAAAAACATGCTTCTCCCTTAATTCTCTCCCAGCCATGCACGTTTCCACCATTACTGAGTAAACGACTCCATCTACTGGTGAAAAGCGTCAACAACATTTGAGCACATACAGTACCATACAGTACAAACTCCTCGTCTCCATCCACAGTCATCACGAGCACCAGCTGTGACACATCTCACTTTGTCAGATGGTTTATTGAATCATGCAATCCATGTCATATCAGCAGCCAGTTACAGCCATACATCTGTCAACACTTTGCAGTATATTAAGGCAGGAAAAAAAAATAAAAACAGGTTATGTACAGTCGACATCTTACGGTTCTCTAGAACGAATACAGTTGTAAACAGTGACCACAGCTACGTCTCATCCCAGGGTGGAGAATGCACACAAGTGGTTTCTTAAAGGGAAAGTACACCCCAATATACAGACTATCGTAGATTATTCATTACTCTTAAACCTAAGACTTTTAAACGAGGTCTCTCTGTTAACTAAAAAACAGAGAGACAAACTGGAGTGATGATGTGTTTGTCGCTACAGGGTGGACTTCTCTTCAACTATTTATTCCTGCGTGACTGTACTCATCTAAACTGGTGACAGTATACAGTATGTGTCGCATGATGACATGAATCAGATTAAATGTGAATGAGTTTTACGGCACATCGTATTATGGTGACAATAATACAGTAGCAGAGTGGAAAGCCCTATCAATAATGTTCTTTCCATTGACATTTCTACAAAATACAGACAGATATAACATAATTATAGTTTCCTCTTTGATGCTGTGCTATTGCCATTTCTCTCTGTGCAGCGAGTGGCACTAATACATCGAGCGACATCTGATCTAAACTGACTACAACCATTGCTTCAATGTCTCTACTAAAGCTTTACTGTACATTATTTGAATACACCAACTGTGGAATGGATATAAGGCACTTTGATGTGATTAGCAGCGGAACTACATCCTAAGAGGGGCTTCAAAACCTTGGCTATTCTGACTCAGCACACACACACACACACACACACACACACATCTCTTTAATCACTGGCTCACTCACTCACACTCTCACACACACTGTAGCTGTAGCTATCCATAGTATTATTACATGCCACCGTTTTTAGATTCCACTAACTGATTTACTGCACTGTGGGTGCTCTGCACATCCAGATATGGCTATATTAACGAGACAATCATGCAACAAGACCCGCTAATCTTTGGCCGCCGATCCTTACAGGAAAAACAAGCATAATACATTTGGCAAAAATATACTGTGTAGTCATTTAACGACAGAAATCAGCTTAAGAGGGCAATTAACACTGTTTCATTATGCAGATATTACTGCGGGAATGAGGGCACTGCACTTCTGTAACTGTGACTGCACCGCTTTGTAATAAAATATAATAATTCACTAAATAAAGCTGGAAAGTAACAAAACATATTTACAGTAAGCCATCATTTTGGTACAGACAGACAGTAACATTCTTCAGTAACAAAACTATTAACCATTTGTGCATAGTTTAAACATGAACAGACTACAGGAATAAATTCTGATATGCAAAACGATAGATTCTAGACAGTTTACTAGAGACACAAGTGGATCCTTCATTACTTATTTAAGAGCCAGTCATTACGCTGGGTATTCACTGCAGAAATTACATACGGTTGTAGAGATATAGTTCATAGATTCACATACCAAGATTCTCAAGAATACTGTTCAAAAGGCAATAGTTTTAAACCATGATGCTAGTGAGAAACCAATACAAATCATTCAGCAGGTACTAAAGTGAGAGTAAAAGTACATTAAGTGGATATGCTTATAAAGGAAGTCCACGACCGCCTGATGTTTAGAAAGTCTTAATAAGTTCAGAGACTGTGCACCACTGTGTTTTGTCGTCATGCCTTCTAACCATCATTCACCAAGTGCTCCACGACTTCCATTTCAAGATCGACATTGTTCCTTCACTATTTGAGTCTTCACACTCGAGGCTGCCCTCAGGTAGTTGAGACAACAGTGCATAGTAGTGTGCTACTGAGGTATCCTGTACAAAGATATCCACTTACAAATTTGTTCTGGAGTGAAATGGGCTCTGAGAGGGGGGACGCAACGGGTTCCCTCCGAGCAGAGCCGCCTCACACATAGATGCCCTCTGGGTTCAGGCCTGAAGTGAGAGGGCTGTGGAGTACCCGCAGGTGACTGGACATTGGGTGCGACGACACGGGACGCTTCAGGGAGCCAGTCAGGGGGACTAAGTCTGAGAGTGAAAGAAGGATGAAAGAGAAAAAATTGGAAACACAATCGTATTTAAGAGGGTATTTCAAAAGGTTTTCACACAAATGTTTCTATTATTGTTCTTTTTTTTAAATTAACCTCCAAATATACTTTACTTTAAATTCATAATATATACCAATAAATTGCTTGATTATGTTTCTATGTATAAAAAAACACAAAGCCCTGTGATGCTGCATGATATCTCAGCTGTGGTGCCACCAGGGGGCAGTACTGAGCCGTGCAGAGAATCAGTGAATGCAGTGATTTTTATAGCCGGCACAAAGCGCTCCCTGATTTTACACACATGAATTGGAAGGTTACTAGAAGGACATGAACACTCAATTCATTACTTTTCATAATTGAAATCCATCACCATTTAGTTAGTTTAATAAAGAGACCTACTGCTCTTAATGATGCAGCGATGAAGTGCACGTCACACAGTCAGTAAAATATCTGGGCTCTTTGGAGAGGTCAGATATTCGAGTTAAGACTGTGTTACACATCATCAAGTGGGTGTTAACTGTTAACCATCACTGTTACCACAACCATGTCTTTCTCCATGTGCTAAACACAACCATTCAGTTTATTTAGGAGTAGACTGGACTTAACTTTTATAGTTTCTCAAATTCAAGCGCAACATGAAATCCAATATGCAGCATTTACACACAATAAAAGCATTTCTTTAAAATCAAAATGAGTTTTTAAGGCAGCAGGCATATTGAGTACTGAATTATTCATAGCTTGGTGGGAGGTTTAACTTCATATTTATGCTTGTACATTTGCATATGTAAATCCATTTCCATGCTTGCAGGCTAATCTTTATAAGATTTTACATTTTGTTTTCCGCCTATAAACTTTACTTTGCAAGTTGGGTATCCACCGCTTTGCTTCCAAGCTTAATCTCACAAACTGGTGGTTATGCTCATGGTTACAACATACAATGCACTGCACTAGCCTCACCTCAAAATTGCTCCAGAAAGTCAGTCTTAAATACTATTAGTCACTAAACACGTTGCTGGTACTATATTACTGTAAAGGTTTTAATAACTAGCTGTCCGAATGTTGATGTGGATCGCTTCAATTGAGTTGTGACCGCTTTCCCATTATTCAGTGCTCTTAGTATACGTGTCAGCTCTCCGCTTGTCTCCTGCAGGATGACAGAGCTGTGGTCCAATGAGCCCATCACAGAAACTGCTGAGCATGTGATAGAGTGACAGCGTGATAGAAGGAGTGAAGGGTGGATGGAGAAAGTCGGGTGAATGAATGACGCCAGGTCTGTCTGTATCCAGGCAGCTGTTGGCATGGAGACTGTAATTGCCACTGGAGTGGGTAAAAACTAATACTGTTCTCTCCACTGCCCCCCTCCCCACTTTCTCTATCACAATCCCTCACACACACACACACACACACACACTTGAACACTAAGCTGAGTCATTTTCTCTCAGCAGGCTGTCAAGACACGAGGTTGAAAAATAATAAGTGCTTTGATGGAGCAGAATGACTTTACTAATGCACAGGCCAACTCACAGACAAACTGCACTTCATGCACTTTCATAAAAATAAGTCATGTGTCATCGTTGTGAATGGCAACCAAAACGCAGCATTTATCCTCAGACAGCATGCACTTTGAAAAACGATTAAGTTGAAATCCCTGTCTCTGGATTGACGAGGTCAGATCGCCTCAACTTAACTGACCCCTATGTCACAGACTACATACTGCACCTACAAGGTGAGTTTCCTTCTTTTCATTTAAGTCAACAGCAAGAGATACATCGATGTACTCTTAAATGTGAAGCATGTATGTAAGAAAATGGTATTACCTATACCATGACTGTTGTGAGTACTTTCATCTTCAGTGGGTTCAGCAGGCAGCACTGTGACCTTGGTGCCAGTCTGCTTGATAAACTGCTGCAGGTTAACCTGCCTCAGCTCCTTGGTCAGCTGTTCCAGCTCGTGCTGCATGTCCTTCAAAGAAACAGCGTGAGAAGAGTCATTCTTGAGGAAACATGAGAGCGCTAAACCCAGCTTATAACTGACATCTACAGCTACATGAGACTGTGTTTTAGTATTTTGATGTCTAGACACTAACAATGACTTTAAATCTCCAAGTGCTTTGATTGATTGATGTCAAGATCAGTTAAATTGACATCAAAGTGTAACTTGAGCCAATTTCTCAGATTTTACACAGCAGCAGGAGAAGGCTTTAGATATTTTTTTTCCCACTAAGACCTGTAAACAGACTTTGATGTGCAAAAAAAAAGAGAAGTTCCCCTTCGTGCTGGCAGGGATTCAACATCACGGCGAGGGACGATTCAGGTGCACAGATGCTTAAATGGATTTTACTGATGGATGGTCTCCCTAATCACTACATCACCCTGCAACACTTTTTCTTTTAAAAATAAGCAAGTGAAATGAAAAAGAAGAATTCAAATACCTGCATATGTCTCACCTGCAGTTTCTTGCTGCTTTGTCCGAGTGACCTGTCCACAGCTCTGCAGCTGCTCTCCAGCTGGACAGCCTGTCTCTCCTGGGCTTTCAGTTCTGCTTTGACCCGGAGCACTTGAGCCCGAGCCTCTGCCTCACTGACCCACTGGGTCTCCTGCCGCTCCCTCTGCAGCCGCTCCTCTTCCAGGCCTGCCTCCACACCCTGATTGAGCAAAGAGAAGGAACAAAACAGATATGATAAAAAGAGGGAAAGCACCTACCACAATATATAAACATAATAAGAACGCCTGGTAGTAGACACACAACTATGATGACACAGAACTGACTAGTGGTTATTTTTATCTTTCCCAAAAGTTGCTACTTAAATACAGGATTTTTTAATTAAATATCCCACAAATCTCCCAAACATAGCACACCTGTACCATTGCCAGCTTTTCTTCAATCTCCATTTCGCAGCCCTGCAGGCGTCCTCTAAGCTCCTGCAGTCTTTCCTCCAGCTGTCTCTCACTTTCCAGCTCAATCTGCAGCTCAGTGGCCCAAAACTCCTCCTCCTCCATCTCCACGTCGTTCTTCCTCAGATGCTTTTCCAACCTCAGGATCTCCTCTATCAGTCCTCCTCCTCCACCTGGGTCCCCAATACACCCTCCGCCTCGCCCCCCTCGCCCTTCAGCCCAGGCCTGCAGCTCGGCCTCATAGGCCTCCAGCTTTTTCTCCAGCACATTGAGAGTCTCTCTCTGCAGACCGACCAGTCTGACCAGATCTTCCATGCGACAGGCCCACAGGCCAGGTGATGCAGTCCCAATGGCCGGTCCTGCATGGTGGTGATTCCCACCATTTCCAAGAAGGAGCCTTCGCTTAGCCTCAGCCTCGCCGGTTCGGCCTCCGCTCAGGATCTCCCTAAGGCCTCTGGGTGCACCGGTGAACGTCAGAGATTTGCGGCGCGGCTCACGGCGGCGGAGGGAGCGATCGTTGGGATGACGAAGCTTTGCAAGGGGAGGGAGGCTCTGTCGATGCAGCCCACGTTCAGGCCCCCTGAGAGGGGGTCCTTCAGAGGGGGGTCGTTCGGTCAGGGAGGGGCCTGTGCGGTGCAGGATCAGCTGGACGTCACCAGCATACTGGCCCCAGGTGTTCAGAGAGGCCACAGGGCTCTCATGAGGGGCCAGGTGACGCTCGGTGTCCCGCCACTTTTCTACCAGAGTGTATCTCCCAGTGCGACCTGTGAAAAACACAACAGAACAACACACTTAAGAAACATGATTTATAACAGATTCTTACACTGGTAGATGGTTAGGCCAATTTGTGAGCTTATAACTAACTTATATTTAAAGCAATTTTGACCCCTAAATGGGTGAAAGATTCCAAAACGAACTCACAGAAACGCAGCCATGATATATTGTCATTTCCTTATGGTTTAAGATGCTGGCAAACAACTATATTTTTACATATTTAGCAGACACAGAGCAACATCACCATCCTGTTGGAGTCACGCTTCTGCCCATTTAACAATTGAAACAAATATCAACCAGCTTGTCTGAGTGTGGTTTCTGAAAACTGCTCAGTGGTTTTGTAAGTGAGAAGAGAGCTTTAAGTCTCCAGCATACAGTAAAAATGCAGGATGGAAAACAGAACAATCAGCTTAAAAGGGCTAAAAGCTGCATAGATCTGCCCTGTTGGTTTTTTTCAGTGGGTTCGGCTCTACGAGGAACCCTTTCACATTACATTTGATTCAGTGTTCCTAAGAAATAAATTGCTTAATGCTGTTTAGAGGAAATAGACGCAACACTTGTAGTAGTTGTGTGCCGACAGAAACACGTGTAAAATGCCAAAGTGCTAAATCAATATTGATGTCTGATCACTTAACATGGTGTGTATGGTTTTAATAGAAAAAAAAAAGGCAGAGGAGGGGGCTCAGAAGTGCCGCTTTCTCAGTTTGGCAGGAGTCTGAGGGATGAGTCAGACTTTCCCTCCTCCTACTCTGCGCTTTGTGGGAAGTGATGTCAATACAGTCTGCTCAAGTGCCCTTGTTCCTGAAGGAACCATATGGGAAAGGGGGGTAGATCCAAGAAAGTACCAATAAAGCCTCTGACTATGACCCACTGTATCCCAGCGGGAGCTTAACATGTAGGCTGGAGACTCAAAAACTTGTTTACTAAAAAAACCCAAAAAAAAACAAATGGCACTTAGGCATCTTGGAGCGCCTTATACTCAGATCACAGTTGTCGGTTGATGAATGCTTAACAATACAATTGATGAGAAGGCTTCAGCTGTTTAACACTTTCAAATTGTGAAAGTGTGAAGAAAACAGTAAAACTTCAGCAGAATACAATGAAAGTAAATACCATGTTAACTAACAAAGAACTTGAAGCATTACATGGGTGTGAGACTTTTGTAAATTAGCAGTCTGTTCGCTTATGCAACCAACTGTAAGATGGAGGTGTAACTAACACTGAAGTATTACGAAATCAGATCAATTTGTGACTTATATCAACCAATCTTTCCTAACCAAATGCTTTGCCTGATTTCACTTGAACTCCATGAGTGTGGTGTGGAAAGGTGGTTCAACTGGACTAGAAATAACTAAGTATTAAAAGTGGCTTTGGATCAGGAATTCAGCAAGGCAGATGTGGCCAGACTTATAATAGCCTTTAATTCGTAATATGTCCACAACTAAAACAGTGTGTAACAGCAATTGTAGGGGAAAAATAAATAAATTTATGAGAAAAAAACTCAGATGTTCTCTAAGATTAAAGTGGTAAATTTACAAGGAAAAAATCACAAATTTACCATCAGAAAATTAGGTGACTTGGTATCAAGAGTGACAAAGTCCATGTAGGGAGGATGTCGTGGTGGATGTATGGGTCAAACACAGGACTTTCACCCAGGAGACTAGGGTTAATCTCATAAATTTATGACTTTAATTTCAGAAATTCTCCCCAGCTCTGTTTTTTTAAATCTACAATGACCCTAATACACCATCATACACAACACTGTTTGCCAACAGGAAATATTGCTTCTTGTTGACTTGTGCTTGTGGTTTTATACTACAAAATGATCTACCTATGGCCTGAGCCAGAGCAATCACCACTTCTTGGCAGGTGGTTGCCTCGGTGACCCCACAGACGACCCTCTGGACTCCATCCACCCAGACCTTGAGCTCCATGTTGGGTCAGAAGCGATGGAGCCGGTTGTGGTGTGTTGGCCCCGACATTATTGAAGGCTCCAGTGGTGCAGGGCAGCTGAAGCCCCTCTGGCTGCTTCACTGGGGAGGAAACACAGGAAAACAGGAAGCGGTTAGTCAGGATGTGCTCAAGGCCACAGTTATAATGATCAGTCGCCTTAAAGGATAAGGTCTTAACACACACATGGAAATGCAAACAGTCCCACCTGTCGTAATAGCTTCTAACACAAGTTGTCCAACAAGCAGATAATCCAAGGTATAGTCAGGCTATTTAAACAGTAGCTAATAGTTAAAAGATAGTCCAGTTGAGAATGGACTCCTACAGCCAGGCATGCCAGGACCAGCTGGCCATAACGCTGTTGTTTTGTTCTTCTCTATGAATAGGTACGTGTCTGTTGGGGGTGCAGGAAGAGTCTGCCAGCAGACATTCCCAAGCCCAGTTCCTGCTTTTGTACAGAGAAATACATGGAAGCTGCGAAGACAGAGCAGGAAGACTCGATGACACAGAGAGGACGAGAACAGAGAGTGAAACAGAGACGGCATGAAAAAGTAATTATAAAGGAAAAGGGAGAGCCAGATGAATCGTAACACGAGGGAGTAGAGTAGGGTTTTATTTTGATGTTGCATTTATTTTCACTGTTCTGTAACACATGTAATATAGTAAAGTCCTGTTTACTGACTCATTAGAACAGTCAATACTATGATACAAAGTACAAATCTGACAAAGTATTAAAGACGGGCTATCACATGATCAGATTTACAAAGCACTTATTAAAAACTGAATAACTACTGACATAACACAGTGTATGAAACACCTATCTAGGGGGAGGTACCCTTCAAATCGTTCTTCAAGGACAGTTTACCGAGAGAATGAATGGCATCTCCCCAGATCTGTATCACTCTCCATGGATCTAACCTTCACTGCACCTACACTACCGAGTCAAAAGGTCCTTTTGTTCGCCAACCCCCACCAATTACACCTCCCCCAGCCCACGTAGTCCCTATCCACATTCACAAAGTCATCCACACCAGCCTGTCCCACACACCACAATTGCCTTTCTAAATATGGTTAAGACATTAGCAAGTGCTGCAAGGTAACATTTGTAGAGTCAGAAAAACAGATGGAGCTGCAGCTAATGATCAGATTTTCAGTTGATTGATTGTTTACTTTGAAAAGGTCAAAAATACCCATCACAAGTTCCAAAACCCCAAGGTGACATCGCCAAATTGCTTGTTTTGCCTGACTACCTGTTCATAACCCAGAAGTGTTGTATACAATAGAGGGAAGCAGCAAATCCTGACATTTGAGAAAGTGAAAACACCAAATTTTGGGATTTATGCATGATAAATAATAAGAGATGATGATTAGGAGGATTAATAGGGTATTACAGTTTTCAGCTGAATGCCTAACCAATTAATTAACTAATTGTATTGGCTCTACAGACAAACAAAACAAAACCTGAAGTAGTTACGAGACATTTAGGGACTCAGATTCAAGTGTTTGTTAAGGACACTGTGCGTGTGTCCCATTTTGTATTAACACAATATGTTCAGTCTTTGCATTTGCATATACACGAGTGTCACCTTTGTCTGCGGCCTGGACTCCTGATCACTCTATTCTTGGTGTATTCACAGCTGGTTGGAAAGTGCTTTTGTCCTTCATTCAGACTGCCCTTAAATGGCATTCAGGGCTGAAGGATGAAGAGGAACGGGCAAACAGTCAGACACAAGCACACTGCGAGATTTTTCTGCACTGACCCAAAGCACTGTCACCATTTTGTTTAACCCCTTTTTCCAGGGGGATGTGGAAACAGTAATAGGGACTGAGTGGGTTTTGATGTAAAGCAGGCGTAGTGGATCAGCCAGGGAGAAGGTTTGGATACATTGAAGGGGGGAAGGGGAAAGTGCCTAAAAAAATACTATATAACAAAACTGAGTCAGCGGGATTTACAAGGACCACTGCATGGACTTCTGTATAGTGCATCAGCATTAAAGAAACATTTCACCCTAAAATCGAAACTACATTCATCTTACCTACAGTGCTATTTATCAGTCTAGATTTATTTGGTGTGAGTTGCAGAGTGTTGGAGATATTGGCTGTACAAATGTCCGCCTTCTCTCCAGTATAATGGAACCAGAAGGCATCAGGCTTGTGGTGCTCAAATTGCCAAAAAAAAAAAAAAAGGACATTTAAAAAACTCAACAGTAATGTCTCTTTCCAGAAATCAAAAACCAGTTACTCAAGTTAATCCACAGAGCTTTTTGTTCATGTAGGAACAATTTTTTTTCTACTGAACTACAGCCACCAACTGTATCACTGTGCAGATGGAAGTGTGCATCTACTGCTAGCTCATCTAGCACCACTGAGCTAGCTAATGTTACAGTTCAGTTGTGTATGACGCCATTAATGTTTAAATCTTGCGTGGCCATGAACACAAGCCTCTTGTACATGAGTAGATGAGTAGATGCATGCTTCCTTCTGCGCTGTGATACAGTTGGTGAGTGTAGTTTAGACGAAATAAAAACAAGGTCTGTGAATTATCTTGAGTAACTGGGTCATTATTTTTGTAGAGAGACATTGCTGTTGAGTTTTTCAAATGTATTTTTCTGGCACTTTGAGCAACACAAGCCGAGTGCCTTCGAGTTCCATTATATTTGAGAGAAGGCAGATATCTCTACGACTCTCTATGACTATGATATCTCCAACACTCAGCAAATCACACCAAAACAATCTAGAATGATAAGTAGCACTACAGGTAAGAGGAAAATATGTATTTTTGGTTTTGGGGTGAACTGTCCCTTTAACAAGTGTCAAAAAATGTCAAAATCACAGAGGAGACAACTACTTAAATAAAACAGATCATTTCATGTGCAGCGAAGACAAAGCAAACTGATTCAATGCCTCTTCCTTGCACAAGCTCAACAAGACTCAGCGGGGCATTTATAAATGTCACTTTCTCTGGTCCAGACTCGTAACATTTATATTCATTAACATTAACCCAGAAAACCCAACTGACGATACAGGCACAGCGGTGTGGGGCAGAGTGCCATCCTGAGCCCTGCAAGCTCCATTCCTCTGGCCTGTCAAAGCCACAGCCTGGGGAGATGCCCGCTCCCTGATTTGTGCGGCTCATCTTCTGCCAGAAAGGCATTTTGTGAGACAGAGAAGGGCTTAAATTCTTGTGAATTCTATTTAAGCTCAGCTGAGAGATGATCAACTGCAGAAAATCATCAAACTCCTCATGACTCCAGAGCACGTTTGTTTTGGTGTCGTATTGGTTCAGTAGTGTTGACTCGAGATGCATTCCTCTGAGAGCAGTGAGGTGTGTGAGCGGCACTGAGCAGCCTGCCTGCCCGGCTGCTGATGACAATTCTCCAGGCCTACAGGAGCACACGGAGTTGGCAGGGAAAGGGCTCCAACCGACTGCTGGTGTAAACAACCTACCATATGTTCCTGTGGGTGCTCCGTCACGACCAACACACTGCTGTAACATACACCATGAATACATACCGTAGGAGTCTCTACTGTAGGGGTTTAAATACAGCACTGCTTCTTTGGGGATTCGCAGTCTGTCGAGCATCACAGAGCGGCCTGAGTATCGGGCAGTTTAGCAGTTTCCTGAACAACGGGGTATTTGAGGAAAACAAAATGGGCATTCATTACATTAAAACAAAACCAAGACTGAGCTCGACTCAGGAGAAAGCCTGCAGGGCAGCAACGGAACCTAGTTGAGAAAAATGATCTTACAGGAAAACACTAATGTTCCAAGTACCACCTCCAGGAATCGACACCATTACACCCTAGTTCCTATCCAAATTTGCTGTCCATTGTTCACTAAGGCATTGTGAGTTTGACGGAAGTTATATCCAAGTGGCTAATTAAAACTAGCAACTAATTTATTATAGAAGGTTTCAGCCACGTAAAACTCCCCCATGCTCATGTTAATTAAAGACAATGGGATACTTCTTGCAGACTGAATAGACAGCAGTCTGTTCTAGTACTTAAAGCTCCTTGCCTATTGCTAACCAAACTTTAATTCAAATTGCACTCCCTGCAGAGCAACATGTAATTACTTGCAATTTATACCCTTCTGTAATTGGTAACAGATCTGTTGTGAAACAGATCTCTGCGAGCAGCCAAAGACAGACGCTGGTTTATTGTGGAGGCACTGGTGGTGAATTGGTTGGAACTAACTGGAGAAATCTCGTTCCTCGCTTTCAGTTCCTCCAGATTGTCATCAAAATGCTGCAGCCAGTATAATCCCTGGGCTTGAAACGCTTTGGGTTGGCAACATAAATACAAGATACGCTGACAAGACGGCCCCCTGAGGTTAAAAGTTAAGGGTCTTGCAGTGGGAACAAGATAAAGAATCTCCTCATCATCAGTATGCCAGCCTGGCGTGTATACAATACCCTCTGCAAATGTAAACATTACGGAGCAGGGCAAAGACTGTTGCCAGAGACAGGCCTTGATCCTGTAGAGTGGAAACTGATAACATCCAGGGTATGCATTCCTGGGCTGTGAGAATGCAACGGGCCATGACTAAGAGACAAGGAAGCTGAGGGTCCGCTGCTCTGTGATCTTGATGGCGATGCGACAAGCCACAGCTATGCGATGACACTTCAGCGAACTCCACCTAAAGTGTGTTTAAACTGGATAATCATTAGATGATCAGCAAACGTGTGTTGGCCACATTCTGAATAGCTGAAATGTGCGATCCTTACGCTGACGAATAGCAAATTTCCTAGAGGTTTTTTGTATTCTTTTCTGATATTCTTATAAGCCTCTGCTGTGCACAATGTCAGCCTCCTCTCAGTTAATTTATTGTCTCAGTTGCATTAGCCTCCACACAATGACAAGACCTGATGTCTGCATTATAGATGACTGTTAATTAATAGCCAATTAAAGGTGACATTGTCCCAACACTTAATCCGAAGCTGATAGGCAACATTTATAAGCAGAAAGGAAATATTTTATTCAGCATTTTTGTGTGTGTGTGTAAATCTTCTGAAGACCACCTAAAGCACCAAAGTAACCTCAACACAAACACACAACGAGGCACTGCCCAACACTTTACACATCCAATTTTGTTCCAGCTCCAATCTGAAGATCCGGGTGTTTGGGATTAAACCCACATCCAGTCACGCTACAGGCAACACCCTTGGCTCCTAAGAGCTCTCCAGTGGCCCCTGCCTTGGAGCAAGCCTCTCTCGCTCTCTCTCCGTCTCTGCCTGGCTGATATTAAACTATCAGGCGCTGGAGCGGCCTCCCCCCTATTTGGGAGGTCAGTGCTGGCAGGATCCTAAACATCTGGACGGCACGTTCAGCCAGCAATAATGCCGCCTTTGTTCCCTTGCCATATTCACTGCTCACTAGCCAGCTTTGAGGAGCCAGCAGGGGCAGGCAGCAGGCTCCTGCACCGGGGCAGAGGCACAGTGGGGCAGCAAGGGGGCCTGTAGCCAAGGTTTACATGTTACAGTGGTTTGTAAGACATCATCTGGTGCTGAATCACACTCCTGTTGGAAGCATTTATAGAACCGAAATGGTTTTACGACAGCAGATGAAATGGCAGCCGCACACACAAAGTGGCAAAACTTATTTATGTTTCCAGTGTGTAGGCAGTTCTTTGCAGACTGGTCTTCATGGTGCTGTGACAACATCAAATGAGGCACTGAGCAGTCACAAAGATCACAAAGCACAAGACTGTGAGACATAAACCTTGGCTGAGTGCAACAAGTCCACAGGGTGGTTCTGCTACACCTGGTTTATGTTTGGAGGTAGTGTGGAGCACTGAGGCTTTAGACAGAATATTTTATACTTGGATTCTGTTGTTGAAGCATAAAGATGTTTCAAACTATGAGAGCTCGTTACATTTAGAGAAGATGCTGAACATGAGAGACAATACTATGAAAGGGGAAAGCAACATTTTCAAAGTGGATGCTTTATAAAACATATAGGCCTGCTACTATAATACTGGAGGATAATAAAGTGTGAGAGCACCTAAAATGCCTTTAATTGTTCTTATTTCTCATACAGACACATTTAAAATCAGTATTAGCTTGGTATTTCAGCACTTAACAGCCTGAAAGATATTAAATAATAGCATTTTTGGGCATTACACTGCATCCCTGCCTGATGTCGAGTGGGACGAGGCTGGAGAAATGGCGATAATGGGCTGTAGTGGGCTCAGAGAGTAGCCCAACTATTCTACTACAGAAATGTTTCCGTTATCTCAGCCTCACAACTACAACGGGCTCAGCTGCGGCACATTCTGCTATTATTAGGTCCGTATAATGGTCTTACCTTAATGGCTCAAGCAGGATTCAACTCAGTGTTTCCTCTCCGGAGTGAAGTTTAGGGAGGAAAACACAGGTAAAGGCGAGAATTCCGCAAAATTTGTCCCTCTCTTCACCATTGCCCAGAAAATCACTTCCAGCGAACTGCGACAAAGTATCGTTTGGCTGCTGGACAAAGAAACAGAATAAAAAGGCTTCAGACGGTTTCAAAAGGACATAAATGACGTTTTGGTCCTCTGTCCGAAAGTTTGTGTCTGTCCTTTCTGTGCGCTAGTCTTTTGCGGTCTCACCAATAAGCTGCGGAAAATGCCCCTCTCCCCGTTTCATTACTCCTGCTGGTAAATACATCGCATTGGAACTGGGACACCGCAAGGCATTGTGGACTGTTTAAAGCTGCAACACACTCTGAGGGGGGAGGCTACCTACAGCCAACTTTTACACAGCCAGGACACCTAAGCAGCAGAATGACACCATACATATACGTCTCCTGCCCATATAATACTGACATAACACCATCTAAAATAATTAGAAAATAAATGATCAGCAGTGGATATGTGTGGGAGCAAAGCAGGGTCTTCTTATCAAATATCTAATATATAGCCTAATGAAACTGATAGATTAAAATAGAAATGTGTAGCTTATTTGAGTGCTTTCTGAATGAACTTGAAATGAAGTCCTGTAGCAAAGATAGTTTCTGCAGATGTAGTGACAGTGGTTCATAGTCTGTTTTCAGGGTAAATTAAGTTGTGTATTGCATTCATTCAAAGGTACTGCAGAAAAACAACCTTAAAGCCAAGGTTTTGTTCCAACATTTGAGAGGGACACATGAAACATGGGGACTGGGGGTTCTCCAGCAAGAATTTTTAGCATCAAAAACCTATTTTTCCTGCATTCTGGTCTAATTTTATGTATCAGTTTGTTCCTTTTCTGCATCAACTTATGGTGTAAGTGTCATTAATTTTGTCAGAATAAAACCCCTCTGCTCATTCAGACTACAGTTTTTTATTGGGGGGACATGTGCACATGTTCTAATAATTAAGGGGGATGTGTCCCTTGCATCCCCCCCAAAATGTACACCTATGCTTGAAACTACTTCTTTAAAAGATAAAACTATACCAATGTCATTACTTACAATTTTGACACATACATCTGAAAACAGAAAAGCAAAAAATAACATGGTTGAAATGCAGCAACATAATACACACCATATAGGCAAAGTAGGATAAGTTACATTCAAAATGAAGAACACACCAAGTGTCATAATGGATTCATGGTTAGTGATATGAAATAACAAAATTTGGTACATGTTTTTTTGTGTGTTACACAGCCTGAAAGAAATTAATGTAAAACAGTAATTATTTTACTCCAAATTAGACCAATAAATGGATTTACACAGGCAATCTAATGGGAAAATAATTATATTTCCACTTCACCTGACACAAACTACATGCACATGCTATTTGCAAAAGATGTAGATGACTTAAAACATGCAGTACATTCAACTCAACTGAAGCAGCTGATGGACCTTTGACAAAGGAGCCATGCATCAATGGAGACTTACTGCCCTCTTGTGACAGAACAGACTTTACTGTTGTAGTAAAATGTCAGCTGGAACTGTCATGTCTCTCAGTATGGTGCTTTATCAGCTATCTGGCGTGTTTCAGAACAGTGTGATTAGCACATATAAGTGCTCTTTGTTATCAAGTATGGTTAAAGACTGCAGGTCAGGAGGTCTCTTCAGAAGCTACAAATATAAGCTCTAATTTACAGAAGGGTGTCTTATATCAGTGAAATAATCCCTTTCATAACTACAGTTTTGATCTTAAGCAAATCATTCTCAAAACTATGCCATTAAATGTGCTTTTCAGGGCAGATATTCTAAATAGTAGGTAATCACAGGTCTAACTAATAATGCTAATGATGTCTCTTTAGTGTCCCAGTAACCAATTCCTGTGGGCCACCATGCCTAAGATGAAAGGCAGCCATCGTTACCGTTTTGCTGGGAGACCTTTAGTCACGGCATTCATGTGAATGCCACTTGACGCCCTCCACCCACCCAAACACCTCTGCAGATCAAGTTTCGCTCCTAGCACTCCCTGATAGCAGTGGCTCCCCAGCAGGAAAATGCCCCATGCCACACTGCACAAACTGCACAGGAATGGTTCGAGGAACGTGACAAAAAGCTAAAGGCATCGACCTGGCCTCTAAATTCACCAGATCCAAATCTGATCGAGAATCCATGGGGCATGCTGGTACCTCAGAGGTACATGGTGGAGCCTCCCTGGATCAGACTTCTCTCTGACATGTCAAGGCATGGACACATGACCTCTGGAAGGTGTCATGTGGTGTCTGGCACCAGGGTGCTGGCTTCAGATCATTTGAGACCTGTCAGTTGTAAGGTGGGATACTAGCACTTTCCAAGATGGTCAATCAGATTGGGGTGTGGGAGATTTGGAGGCCAGGTTGATACCTTGAGCTTTTTGTCACTTTCCTCAGGCCATTCCTGAGCAGTTATTGTGGTGTGGCATGGCACATTTTTCTACTAGGGGGGCCACTGCCAACAGGGAATACCGCTGCTGTGAGGGGAGGTTACTTAGCCCACAGCGGTGTTACAGTGGGTGGAGGGCATCAAGTGGCATCCACATGAATGCCATGACCAAAGGTCTCCCAGCAGAACATTGTATTGAAATAAAATTATCAATGTTACTCACTTCACCCTCCACTGGTTTTAATGTTTTGGCTGATCGGTGTATATAAGTATTGTATCTACAATTAAACCTACAGAAGTTACAGGCCCATCAGTAGGGAGCCCCAGATGATCTCTACACTTAATTCACCTTTGCAAACTACAAGTCATGTTTGAGATATATATCTGTAGATCTATAGTGATATAAATATAGTTAATGATCTATATAAATATAGTTAATGATCCATGTAATGTGACTGTAGGTAGGAATTAATATTTGATCAAGTGTGACCTTTCTGCCAGTGAAGAATTTAGGAAGAATATTCTCATTATGACTGTGAAATTATTGATGCTTGAAGTGAAAAAATTGTATGGTACATTGTATTTCAAATACATTTACATCCTGATGGACAGTTAAATCTGTATCAATGCTTTCAACTATATTCTTATGTATTCATTGTTTTGCCCTGCATGTAACTACGACTAAATACAGCGGGGAAAATGCACAGTGCATTCTTTGAGATGTAGACAAAAAAGGCTAGAAATGGAAATACTGCTGAAAAATTCCAGTCTCAAAAAAAGGGTACAATAATCACTAATCTCTGCAAACAATTGATGCTCATTCAACATCTTTGTCAAATACACTGTAGCCTAAAGTGTAAGCATCTTTATTTTAGGAACATTAGCAACAACACTGAAAATAATTGTGAAAAAAAAAATGTCTTCACTTCATTTTTAAAATCCCAAACATAGTTGTGGTCTCAGTAGAGGCTCTGCAGCCTGGAGAACTGCCAGACAAGTAGTCAATAGTGACCTCTAGTGTGTCTGCTATATGAAGTATTAACAGTGGAGCCTGTCGTATTTTGCATTTGATGCTTTTTTTTAATACCTCTTGCATTTCCTGTACTTTTGCTACAGGCTATCAGATATAATGAAAAGTGTATGAGACTTATCAGATGGTTAATGCGTCTTTTAAAAGAGGCATTCCCTCAAATGAACCCTTGTGCTGAAATAATTATACATCTATCAAGTGTGTAAAAAAAAAAAAAAAAAGGTGGATTAATTAATGCTTTGCCGCCATTGTGCTTATTAGGGCTGATTTTTTTTGCTTTGAGTCTATGTTTTCTTACAATCCTTGCATGTCTTTATGCGCATTCAGTGCGCAGGAGGCAGCCTAGTGAACACTTTGGAAAACTGACAAGGGATTGCCAAATCATTTCCTTGCCTGGGAATGACGTCCCTCCAGCACAATCCAGTTATATTTAGATCCTATATATAGTGGAGTCGCCCCCTAGGCTTTGTTGACTCTGCAGCAGGCAGCAGTGAGGGTTCACGATACTGAAAGGAGACGTCCTGAGACGGACACCATGTGACCTATATAGTTACAAGATTGTTTGTGACCACTAAAGCATACATGTGAATTACCTTTCCCATGAGATGTAATGAGGAAAAATTAAACAGTGACGTTTGCATGTAAGCATACTCAAACTGTGGGTTACAAACAGAGGGAGTGATGGTTTATATAGGTGTGTAGTTTTAATTTAAACATGGCTACAATTTCAGTGGTGATTTAGATTGAAAGAGGAGAAAATAAAGCGTATTGTTGCCCACATTGCGACACACAGTCGAGAGCTATGCCCCAAACCGGTTGAAATCCCCAGCTATGCTTTCTGGGTAAAGTGCGCCCCGGTATCCGCCCATATTCGCTTAAAGGAGGCCAACCTGAGCAGCTAGGCCGGACGCTGGATCAAATGGAAAGTTCAATCGATTAATTTGCCCACTTTTCTCGCATGTTCCCGCTTGCTTCTCATACGAGGTAGACCGACTTACATGCGGGCGTTTCGGTGTGAAATAGGAAATGCAGAGATCGTGTGAAACGAGAGGATTATCAGCTTGACTTGTTTGGTCGCTACTTCGGACGCGGAACTCCACTCGCTAAAAGGTAAAACAAACCGATAACATTTATACGTGTGTGTCGCTTTGGGGGTTTGTTGCAACAATGTGAAACATAATTTACCAGTCAGGGCACTGTGTCGGCTGTAAAACCACTAAACAGTGCCATAACAGTGGAAATATTCATTTTCCTTGGTAGTGCAAACTACGCCCAATTGTTAACCTAACGTCTGGCCCTGCAATGCAGACCTTTGGGCTAGCCTGTCAATGGCGGCTTCAAAAGCTGCACCCTTCCCCTTTGAATGAATGATACAGGGTTTGTTCGGGCACACGGTGCAGACAATGCTACATTAATGAATTACTCCGTTTAAATCACCTAAGGCTAGCTTATGAAGGCTAGCTAGCTTACTTTTGAGGCTGTGGGCGAGCTCAAATGCTAAAGCTAGCTAGCAGCAGCCTGGTTATTTAAACACAGTGCTCGGAGGGTTTCACACAACCAATCTGGCAACCCTGTGAGCACAGAGCAGTGGATTTAAATCAAATTCCTCTCGACTTCTAAGCCTTTTGTAGGTGTTGTTGCCTGCTTGAACACAATTTTCATTTCATGGAAAGGCCTGTTTTAACCTCGGCTAATTCATTTAGGTGGCAAACTGTTACAAAGTACTTTCCCACTAATGTATAGCTGCTGTATGAGGGTCCATTTCCACCAGTCCTCAGTGTTGGTGATCATCCTGGTGTCATATTGGTGAAAAATGTAGTTGTCAATCGGTAAAATCTTATTGTCAGTGATGTAGTATAGAATACAGTAATACACAATGCCTAGAAGATAGATGGTGTCAGCAACAACCATGACTGACACAGTCATATCATCAAGAAATCATTTTCTATTTAAATCTCACTGCATCATAACTTCACAATTTGATGCAACAAACTGCAATCCACACTATGAATATGTCAATGTGGTTTAACTGCACTACAGCACAAACAAGGGTGGAAAAAACTTTACTTATCATTGAACCATAAATAGGCTGCATCCCTCCATTACAACCCTGTTACACAAATGACTTAAGTTACCTACTTCATCTAGTCATCCAAATGCACTTTCACTGCATAATAATAAAATGCAAAGTGACAGTATTTTTACAGGCAAAGCAAACTTTCAAGTGTTGCTACAATGCTCTGTAACCATGTCACTCGTCCTCTCTGTTTGCTAAAGATGAGATTGTTTCCTAATGGACACGACAGCCTCACTGTAATATGTGTAAATCACAGACGGCGTTGGGTGTAATATATAACATGCGTGAAGCATTTTAAAGTGTTGAGAACACTAACCAGTGTCAGTAAAAGTATTCCTTTGTCGGCCAAATACCTATCAAACCACATTCTCGTTCTGTTTGTCTAGAAATGGGAATGATATTCAGTGGAACTCCTCCCTGACTGCAGGCTGCGCAGAGCTGCGAGCAGTCTGTACTGTAACTTCTGAAAAGGCCAGCTGCCACTATTGATGGGTGCTGCTCCACAAAGCAGTCAGACAGCGGAGAGCCTCCCAGTTGCTTGTCAATTTTGGAGCCTTAATGCAATGTCATAGATTTCTGCCTGGGGTTAGTTTCTGTTGTGTGGCTGCTACTCAAAAAAAATACCACTGAATGTGTTGCTGAGTTCAGATGTTTGATTACAGGATATTCATCTGAATTTGTTTTATTTCAGTACCTGATTATTTGTGATGTGAAGCCTATTTTTGTGTCACAGAGACTGTTTTAATATAATCAATTTTCAAAAAGGGGTTAATCAGCATTTGATTTAATTTCCCAGGCTCATGATTTAATATGGCAACGTTTCCTAAATTCAGCAGCAGTTTTTCTGTGTTTATATTCCCTCATTTGCACATAAACTCTCACTTAAACCATCATATTATTTTTGTGTTGATTGTAGCTTCTTCTGCAAGCATCTTGATGGATACAAAAATGGGACTTTTCTAAATGACAAACAGAAAAACACAGTGGTATGAAATCAAATTTTCCAGTGAATCAGCAGGGTTATTAAAAGAATAGTTTTTTTTAAAGACGTATGAGTTTCTCACTGTAAGTGATGCTATTACATTAAAGGTCTGCCAATCTTGAGGATGCAGAGTTCCCAGTGAGCTGGCAGCTTGTCAGACAAAAATGAAGAGCAGCAAATGGAGCTAATTGTCAAAATAGTTTCAAGAGACAATTCAGTGCCTGAAAAAATTTTAACCATCCACATCAGAATGTAACATCTTCAGTGAAGAAAGGTTAATGCATCTGAGAAATGCACTTATAAATTCCTCCTCTCAAGGCTTTAACAGTGCCCCAGATGAATTAATGCTGTACCAGATGAATATCTGAAATATCTGAGTATAATGTGCTTTTTTTGGTCCTGCAGGTGAATCATGACAGAATATAAGCTGGTAGTGGTGGGAGCTGGTGGCGTTGGCAAGAGCGCACTTACCATCCAGCTCATCCAGAATCACTTTGTGGATGAATATGACCCCACCATTGAGGTAAAGACACTAAAGTGTGTGTACATGCATGTACATGTATGTGTGAGCTTGTGTGTGCCCTCAAGTCCATGTCTGTATCCGTCAGTGGTTTTGTGTGTATTTTGGTATGGCGGCAGAACGAGGAGAAACTCCTCAAAGAGTTGCAGCAGGTTCTTCTGGTTTAAGTCTTAAAAAGACACCAAACCGGTTTTTAATAACTTTCCATGTATGTCTGCCTGCCTGCTGTCTCAGTGGGCCAACCTATGCTGAGTAAACACAGCCTCATTATGATTACAATCCATTATTGATGTGCTGCTGCAGGTTAGAGCTCCACTATGGATTATTTGAATACAAGATAACATCTGAAACAAAATCTGCCCACTGGATCAGACAGTAATTATTAGAGTTGGATCAGATTGAGTGTGGCCATCAGTGTGATGAAAAGCAGGCACGCTTTGTGACAGTGGAAATTAGGACTTGAGGTCTGCTGGAAAATGGAGTGACCTACTACAACTAGAGGAGGGCAACATTTGAAATGTTGTCCCGTGGCGTCTTTCAGCAAAATCACATCAATACAACCATGTGATGAGGCAATGTCAACAATTTAGTTTCAATCATTTAATCAGATTACATACTTTAATATTGTTATAGACCACACATACATTACTGCAGTTCACTATACTGAACATGTTTACTTATATGGTATGTTTAAATATCTGCATTTCTTATTATTATGGCTAGTTCATTAGAATAACAACTAATATTGGGGCGTCAGTGACTTAGTGGGTAGAGCAAGCGCCCCATGTACAAGGCTGGTGCCGCAGCGGCTCGGGTTCGACTCCAGCCTGTGGCCCTTTGCTGCATGTCTCTCTCTCTCTCTCTCTCTCTCTCTCTCTCTCTCTCTCTTCCCCCCCCCCTCTCTCCCTTGCTGTCCTATCCATTAAAGGCAAAATGCCCAAAAAATATCTTTTTAAAAAAAAAAAAAAAGAAAGGAAAAAAAAGAATAACAACTAATATCACAGTAATCACATGATTTAAAAAAAAGTATGTATGTTGAATCTTGGAAAATCATGCATTGTCTCTATTATACCACAGATTTTAAAACACACATTAGTAATAAGGAAATTAATAATTCTTTAATATTTTTATTAAAGTAGTATTTGAACACTCGGCCCACTTTATCCCAGAGTTTTGATCGCTCTCTGACCTCTTCCAGGACTCTTACAGAAAGCAGGTCGTGATCGACGGAGAGACGTGTCTGCTGGACATCCTGGACACTGCAGGTCAGGAGGAGTACAGTGCCATGAGAGATCAGTACATGAGGACAGGGGAGGGCTTCCTCTGTGTCTTTGCCATCAACAACACCAAGTCCTTCGAGGACATTCACCACTATAGGTGAGCAAAGAGACTGAAGGGCTGCAGTCTTTGGACGTAGTGTTTCGGCAGTATTTCAATTGCAGATCAAAGGGAGAATATTTTGGGGCGTCCTAGTGGCCTGAGGTGTAAGGTGCTGACCATGTGATCGCAATGTTCCTCATTCGGGCCCGCCTGGGAACATTTGTCACACGTCATACCCCTTCTCTTCATCTCTTATCTGCTGTCCACTGTCTGATCTTAACCAGGACTCCCTGGAAGGAGAGACTTTGTATCTCGATGGGACCTTCCGGGCTAAATAAAGGATAAATAAATAAATAATGAAGGCAAAACTGCTTAAAATATATATACATTTAAAAATGACAAGATTTGATAAAGATTTTACATGTAATGGTTTGATTTTTGTATGTCCCTTGCCACATCACGTCTGTGCCCTGTTCATGGCTGGTGATCTTTTGATATGTGAAATTATATACTTTATAATATAATATATTTTGTTGTCAATCTGCCAGGGTTGCAATATATTTATGTATGAATATCCTAATAGGCTGCAGCATTGAAGAAAAGTCAATAATGGCCTTATTCTATTTACTCTAAGCAGATAAAAGTTTTTTAACACCACTTTACATAACCGTAGGAGTATAACCTCATTGGGATTCAAATCAAATAAAATTTCTGTTGTCTTTCATTGTCCAGAGAACAGATTAAACGGGTGAAGGACTCTGAGGACGTCCCTATGGTGTTGGTGGGGAACAAGTGTGACCTCCCGTCCCGGACAGTGGACACCAAGCAGGCTCAGGACTTAGCACGCAGCTACGGCATTCCCTTTATTGAGACCTCAGCCAAAACCAGACAGGTGAGAGTCCAGCGACAGATGGCCACGCCCGCAAGACTCAAATAATTTAACTTTTCAGTCTGTCACTGAACTGCTAGAGTATTCCACTGCAGGTCTGCACAGCATGTTGAAGGGTGAGAAGTTGCATGTGGTCTCAGGGTTATTGGCTTGATGGACACAGCAGTCCTATAAATTTCACTTTGAAGTCAAATTGTGCCAGAGACATTAAGCCAGTAGTAATTTTACAAGTGTCCTTGCACAGACTTGATAATCTTGGCACTTGGATCACAAGAAAAGTTAAAGTCTTGAGTCATGCGTTGCTGCTGATTTGTGTCACATCTAATGGTCTTTTTTATAGTGTTGCTTGGAAATGTCTTGGGCAATGCACTGCGCATCGTTAAATCCTCTTTGGTTAATTGAATTTTTTTATTTATGGGTGATAATGTAATCATTGCATGCGACTTTGTCATGGATATATGAAATTATATCATCATTAGGGCCATCTGCAGAGGATCCATTATAAATAATCAGCAAATCAGTAAATGCGTGTCAAGGAGTCTGCATGAAAGGACAAACTGTTGGTAATTACTCAGGGGGGTTAATGATCCTGCTTACTGGTTCCTGTGACTGGGTGTTGGAAGATTTGCAGTGGCGCAGTCACATCAAATGGTGTGTGTTGTGAGCATGGCCTTAGGTGGCTGACTGGCTGACACAGTGATCTGTAAACACATCCTTTCCTGGTCTCTCGGACCTGGGGTGAATCACGGCTCCTTCTGGTGCGGGGGAAATTAATGACACAATGATTCATTTCTTACAGCTATGTTCACCTATTCCTACCTGAGTGTACCAATAATTCACTATCCACTCAGTGTTGCTGCTGCTGCTGCTGTTGGACCGGCAACTGTCTCTTGCATTCAAAGCCACCTGGTTTTTGCTGAACCTCAGTGATTTCATCTTATTTCTCTGGGAAATCTCCCATTAAATGCACAATTAAAATATGCTCCTGATGCATGAGCTTCTCCTTTTTTATTAGGCTAGACAATTAGTGATACTCCACCCTAATGTTTTTAGTGCCACCCACCGTTTGGGGGCTTAAAAGATAGCTGTTTTAAAAGTCGTAGTTTGTTTTTTAGTTCAGTTTGAATGGGTTCCAGTGAGGAATTTTCAAGATGAAAACTTAATAAGAATCATCCTGTACATAATCCACCTCTTCACTGCAAGTGTGTGTACAGTGTGCTCCAAACAATTATTGTTTTGCCAAAATGCAGCTATATACACTGTCAGAGCCTTAATGAGCGCAAAAGCATGTTATGACAGAAAAAGCTGCAATAATTAGCTGCATTTTGGTAAAGTGATGATTGTTTGGAACGTATTAAGTGGGGGGTTTTTTTTGAGGCTGTTTTGATAATTTTTTTCCTGCCATGGAAACAACTGGAATTTATCTAGCCACAGCAGTTTTTTATTGAGAGGAAGGAAACGGCAGACCTTTTTCAAGCATGCAGGAGGTGAGTGTACGAGCTTAAACAGATTGATTTAATGTAAACTGGCTGAACCAACATACGTCACTATGACCCAAATTTAAAAAGTAACCTACGCCAGCAAGCTGCGCTGATGGTGTCACAGCGCTAAATCCAACCTGTATTACATTAGTAATAAGCTTGTACTATGTAACTATGCTTGTTAATAAACTGACTAATGGAGCCACAAGTGTCTTACAGGCTGTGAGCTGAGCTGTGGCAACATGAAGGAGATCAAATTTCAGTAGAGGGTGAGGAGGAGGAGGAGGAGGAGGAGGAGCGGCGGCACATGCTGTGTTTGTTTACTAGAAAGTTTATGTGTTTTTTGGGGTGACACAACAAGACAAGGTTAGTCTATCAGGGAAACTTAAACTGTGCCAAAATGGCAACATTTTGGAGTTGAAGCCAACAAAAGACAAGTCCTAACTGACCATGAGCGATGCAGTGCGCCGCTTAAAGCTTCTGTCGGATGCACTGTTTCTATTTCTTCCTGTTGCATGCTTTGAAAGCAAAGCAATGGACAAAGAACAGCTGATTAATGAAGCTGAATTGAGGTATTATCTGTACTGTTCTTACTTATTTCATTATAAAAAACTAAATAAGGTGGCAGCTGGCTGGAGGGTGATCGCCAGGGAGCTGAAAGTTTCTAGTAAGCTAATCGCTCATAACAGTCTACATACTGTTGGCTTTAGTGTGTCATTCCCACTAAATATCACAATATAAAACGTGCTATCTCTTAAAAAAGTACAAACATAGGAAGACAGCAAGCAGGCTCCTCACCCAGCTTTCTCCAGTCTGATCTTGAGCGCACAGCTGATAGGTAGGCCTACGTGGTTTATTTACATGGCGTAATAGAAGTGCGTATTTAATGGATTCAGTTACAGAGAGCTGTTGATGTTACGTGATGCAATGTGATACTAGTCGGACACTCGTTAGTCTGAGTGGGCGGAAGTTCGCTGCATAGATCAGCCTCTCATTGGGCGGAACGAGCCACCCACTGAAGTCCCGCCCTACCACCTCCGGTTGTGTAGCAGTTTTCAACCGTTTTCAACATGTCCTTTACTAACTTTTGCGGTGTTTGATCTTGTGGGGATGTAGCCATTTTTCTGCCATGGTTCGCGTCCTGTAGGCGATATTTTTGTGGGCGTGTTACACCAAAACCTGTTTCCCCCCGGGAATATTTTTGCAAGCGCACCGTTGCTGTTCACCACCCAGAACGATTGTGATTGGTTGAAAGAAATACAAGCAGCCAGGGCGTTTTTTCTCCAATCTTAAAGTGAGAGTCGGCCCAGCCAGACCTTTCTTTTCTTGAGAAAGGTCTAGTGAGCGAGACTAGACACTTGTTTGCTGTTAGGACATGGTGTCATAATGTTCCACTCGGGAACAGCTGCTGAGTCACATGAGACACCTAGTGGTAAAAATACTCCGGTCCGGTTTTTAATATCAAACCGGTTTGAAAGTTTTTACACCTGCCCAACCCTCGTTCGGTATTCACAGGATAGAGTTTGGGTGGAGTATCAGCTTATGTACGTAAGGCAGTCCAGACATTGCAGATAGACCGACCTGAAAACATTGTCCTGCTTCTCTCCTTTGTATCTTTAAGCTGTAACCCATTCAGTATGTCCTCCTGTATTCCTAAACATTGAGGGAAGTTGTGTCTCATACTGCAGAGAGTGGAAGATGCCTTTTACACTCTGGTACGGGAGATCAGGCTGTACCGGCTCAATAAGCTCAGCAAGGAAGAAAAGACTCCGCGCTGTGTCAAGCTTAAAAAGTGTGTTGTGATGTGAAAGGGGTAAGTTTTTACAGCCGCGCGCCCACCAGCTCTGTGTGTGTGTGTGTGTGTGTGTGTGTGTGTGTGTGTGTGTGTGTGTGTGTGTACGTGTGTGTGTACGTGTGTGTGTACGTGTGTGTGTACGTGTGTGTGTACGTGTGTGTACGTGTGTACAAGGCAACGGGAGAGGACACGCGACGAGATCTGGTGCTTTGTGGTTCTCAAAGCTAACCTGCTGGTTTCTGCTGGGGCTGTGGTGGAGCTCTAACAGGAGGCTGAAAGAGCTGATGATTTCTTCCCTTTTCAGTGTCTGTGTATCATGGCTGATTATTATCTGAGGCAGTTTTCACACTGGGTTAGTTTATTTCAGTTTCAACGCGAGTTTGATGCGAGTTCCTTCCGCTAACCATGCTGGTCTGCTTTCACACTTTATACCTTTGTTCCGATCAGGGGGTATGTTGCGTAATTCTTTCCTCAAAGGTGCAGGCGCTTACCCTAGTTTCCACAAGGAAAGGATGATGGTGCACATTTAGATGTATGGAGGAAAAATGGGCTGATGTAGAGGCAGGTAGCTTCATGTGAGCTCGATTGAAGTAACTGAGCGGGCTGAAAATAACAAAATCAAACCCAAAAAACGTCTCTTCTACCACTACTGCTCTACCGAAGGAAAAACACGAACATTGCGTCTCTGCTCATACACCAGGGAGGTATTTTACATGTCCTCTTTATTTGTTAAATATCACCAGTGTAGTCCTGTGAGAAAGCGATTGCATTCTGACTGCACACAATTAGAGCCACAAAAATTAATTGATTCATTGATCAGTTGATCAACAGGAAATTAATTGGCAACCATTTTGATTAGAGATGTTGCAATACCATTTTTTTTCCCATCTTGATATCGATTCTGATACCAAAATCTTTGCATTGGCCTATAGCAAGTACTGATCTGCGACCATTGCATAGCTTAGGGCTGGGCAATATAAAGATCTTATTGTTATCGATATATGAGCCTGTATATCGTCTTAGATTTTGGATATTGTATTTAGTATATTTTCAATTTGTTTTAATGCTTGCCTAAACCCACCCTTGCCTTAACTCCGGGGTGGTGATTATTGATCAAAAATGTCATTGTGGTAATATTTTTTGAGGATATTTGTCATCCCCACACATCTTTGTCACATCACAGAGGGCATTTGGTCAGAAATATTATGTTCGATTTTGTCTCCCAGTCCTAGCATTGATTACGTGCTTTTGAAGAGATGTAAAAATATCAAGATATATATCGTGTATCGAGATATAGCCTAAAATTATCGTGATATAATTTTCAGGGAATATCACCCAGCCCTATAACAGCTAATACTTCTCACCCGGTATGGATTGTTGTATGGCATAGCTGAGGTTAAACCCTTGGTAAAACATTAATAAATACATACAGAGAGTGAATGCCATAGAGCTTTCTTTTATCTGGTGTAGAATGTTCCCATGTTGCTGACATTTTGCTAGCGTTAGCATGTTTAATGGGAATTAGTTCTTCTTCATTGCTCTTAAACTGTAGTTGCCAGTGGCTGCACAGTGTAACTTGCTGTGCAGGCGACTGTATAGTGCTGCAGAGAAGAACAGATTTACTGGAAAAACTGCTGTTTTTTAAAATTATATGGTATCGTGTCCACGCAGATACCCGATCGAGCAATTTAGGCAGTATCTGGGGCACTTCCAATACTGCTATCGGTGTTGTAACAACTCTAATTCATTTAATTTTTTTCGTTGTTTTAGAAAAAAAAAAACACAACAAACCTGCTGGTTTAATGTTTTTTAAATGTGAGAATTTTATATCTATACATTTTTTGTTCATTCAAGATGATAACCTCAATAGTTCTGAAGTTTTGTGCTAAACATTGGCCTACCTTTTGAAGATATCACCCTGGGCATGTTGATGAGAACGACAGTAAGGCAATGCCAGCACTCCGGAAAAATAAATAAAATAGGAATTATTAAAAAGCCTGTATTTGTAGTGGCTAAATCATTTTAAGAGCCAACATGTTTCGACCACTGCAGGTCCTCATCAGGGCTTTCAAAACATACAACACAGGTATGGCCACACCTATAAAGTGGCAGAATGCATATAGTGCATTAAATCAATGAATCGAGAAACTTAATGGACAATAAAAATAAATGTTAGTTACAGCCCTACACATAAGCTTAGAACCAATCAGACCACCTCCCTCAGGTTGACTTGGTGTGCGCTCAGGAAAGAGTGTTCCTTTAATCAACTTTCCAGGCGATTTGTTCCAGGATTCGGACTAAACTACCAGTGTGAAAGCGTCTCAATCTGCTGAAATCAACATGAAGAAAGGGGTACGGGCTGGTGA
This sequence comes from Epinephelus moara, assembly GCF_006386435.1. Taxonomy (NCBI): domain Eukaryota; kingdom Metazoa; phylum Chordata; class Actinopteri; order Perciformes; family Serranidae; genus Epinephelus; species Epinephelus moara. Next base: position 20,391,335 of record NC_065525.1, on the reverse strand, counting down.
GCCAATGTGTGTGATTAAGGGAGATTATGGCGAATCTGGGACCAAATCATGTGCTGAAATGTTTCCAAGGAGGCTGTGGTCCAAGAAACTGGCAGATATGTTGTGAACAAAAATTGTTTGTGTGTTTGTGGGTGAGTTTTTTTTCTTGCGGTCATAAATCCCTTAAATCTCTTCTTCTTTCCTTTCCTGCTGTCTCTGTCACAACCTGACGTGACCTCAGGCTCTGTCCTCTGCTGCTCTTTGCAGTCATCATCACATTTATTGCGCTATACAAACTGTTCTGGTACTCATTCACTTTCCTCCGTGTGGCATCAACAGACACTAGCTGCATTTCCAAGGAGCCTTTTATTCACTAATAATCACAATAAGAGCTCGGCAAGAACATAAAAGCCTCATTTTAACACTTCAGTCAGAATAAATTGGCCCGACTTAAATAAAAGCTGTTCACCTGAAGAAGTCGAGTCACTCTCTTTTGTTGCTGATGAGTTTTCTACCGTTTTCCCAAGTGTTGCATCTTTTCAGGGGAACAATCTCTGAATAGTTTTTATTTATTGGGTTTTTTGGAAGATAAGGCTCGCCTTCTGTTCAATAAAAGTTAGTGGATTATTTTAAAACAATTTTTCTTGCTTGAGCACAAGCCCGCAGCAGTAAACCAGCAGCGCCAAGCACTCGATGCAGGTTTTTTACAGTTGCCTGTATTGGCAGACTGCACACGGACTATTGCAAATGTAAACAGAACCGCTTGTTCTGTCATTTTATTTAGCGGCCATTTAAACACTGTGGGAGTTGTAAATTGGATTGATTACATTCGCAGGGAAAGAAATTGGCTCATGTAACTGCAGCTACTGTCAGTGTTGTTTTTTTAAGTGGGAACACTGCTGACGTTTATATACATGACTTTGCAGTTATGTTCGATCCGCACTTAATTCAGCTGCATCTCACACGGCCTAAAGTGGACTGAGAGATGTACCTACACTCTGATGTGTGTCACGCTGATGTACACTTGATAGAAACTGATGTGAAATTGATGTTGACACTATCAAGATGATTTTTTTGGGGATTTAAATTGAAATTTTTGGCCTTAAATTGGAAAAAAATAAGAAAATTACTGCCATAGATGTAAAAATATGAAGAAAAATACTAAAGTTTCTTTGACAATGGAACAAATCAAGGGTACACATCAGTTTGATATTAAAGATTGGAGTGTTGATTGGAGTTTTAAGGAGTACTTAACCCACAAAATGAGTGTTACCTTGAATTTGTGAAGAAACTTTGTTTTCCCTTGCATGCCTCCATGGATAACATTGAATGTATTGATTTGTGTATTGATTTGTGGCCGCGTTTAACTGCAAAACTATATCAAAATATCCTTTTAAAACTTTTGCACAGCTCATACAGTATAATCTAAATCTCATTTATCCACTTCTATGCTCAGTACTTTACAAACATAGGAATTTTTTGAGTTTGGAAACCGATGTTTTGATATAGTTGTATTGTTAAATGTAGTGTTCAATAAATCACTGTGTTTGCTGTTTTTCATGGAGGCATGCGAGAAAAACAAACTCTTCTTCACAAGCTCAAGATAACACGACTAACTGATTCACAAATGGTCATTTTGTGAGTGAAGTATTTCTTAAATCTGTCCAAATTATTTTTTTAATTGACTATAATTAACCTTGTAAAATCAGCAGACTTCAAATATCACCTGAATCAAAACATTGTCAATCATTTAAATGTTTTCAGGCTGTATAATATTTGTAACCTGTCACTCTAATAATGAATTCTTTTATTATCTTTCTTTCAGGGCGTTGACGATGCCTTTTACACATTAGTGCGAGAAATCCGGAAGCATAAGGAGAAGATGAGCAAGGAGGGCAAAAAGAAGAAAAAGAAGTCCAAGACAAAGTGTACACTTATGTGAATAATCACCCATTTTCAAGACAGACTAAAAAAAAAAAGAACTATGTTGAACAGTTAAGGTAATACATTTTGTACATTACACTAAATTATTAGCCTCTTTCTCAATACCCACCATACTGAATACTAAACCTGACCCCGTTTTTTTTTTTTCTGCCTTTCTGTTATTTGCTACTCGGACACCAATAAGCTTTATTTTCAGTTTAGTGCCAGTTGCCCACATGTGTTGGTCCAACAGCCTGTTTGATTTTATAGGACGATGACGCTGATTTGGGTAATTTTTATATAACCGCAAGAGCTGTGAGCTAATTACATCGCAGCTCGTGTTTGACAAATTATTCATGGCCTACCTAAAGTTGTCCCTCCCTTTGCTTAAAAGGTTGCGACCTGCAACAGTTCTGTAACGCCCTTTTAAGTTTGGGATGCCAAAGAATGAATTTTCATCCCGATTCTCAAAAGAGATCTGAAGAAAGGACCAACATTCAGCCAGATGAGATCCAAATGTCCCAGCCACTGTGTAATTTCCCCATCGCTAATGACCTCTAGGTATGACTTAGTTATGTCACTGATATAAGTATGCATGCAAACTCCTACTCTTCTCCGAATGTTTTAACACCCTAATTAGCTATTAATTAATTTGCAATTTGTCAATGCTTTGTACTGTGTGGGGAGTGATTTCTTGCCTACATGAGATGTTTGTTTTTTTTGTTTTTTTTTTCCCTTTATGCATGCATTGTGTCCTAGATGACATGGGTATTGCAAACTGCCTCTGGTTTGATACATTTAGCAGAGCCAGCAACGAGGAACTCTGACCCCAGTGGACATCACACAGTCTTGTTTTCAGGTTCATATAAAGTAACCATTACTCCTTTTTTTCATGTGAGATATCAGCCATTTTAGCTTGATTAATGACAAATTAGAGATCAAGATTTTTACCTGTTTTGTGATGAGAAAACAAGACTAGCAGCCAGGTTCTGTGTCGGCCAGAGTCGTTTAATACTGCAGGGATTCATGCCTCGTCACAAGCTAATGGCAAACAGCTTGTCTGGCCTCAGTGGTCACATATTTCCTGCTATCCTTTACTCTTAAGGCTCGACTGCAGGATTGTTTTTGATTTATCCTGACAATAATCATTTCATTGCTACAGTTAAAGTTCTCCTGCCAGCATCCTCCCAATCGGGGCGTCATATTTAAACAGTACGAGGACTATTCATCGACTCATTATTCGATGTTTAACAGGTTTTAAATTTGAGGATTTGATGCTCCAGTAGCTGCTGGCCACAGAGGTGTCACGCCTTGCACATTTTCCTAAGCTGTTGACTCGTTCGCTTGTGACTGGCTAGAAAGCAGAATGCATCTTTTTAAGCAGCTTTCAGGAATATTTCTCTCGGTGTGGTGTCACAGAGGTTGTTAAAAATGTTGTCCAAATGGATCTCCAGATTCTTCCTTTAGCTGAGCTTTTGAAAGAGTTTTGGGATTAACTTCCTTAAGTGTTGAAATTGTTTGGTGGGGTTGCCTTTCAACAGAAATGATTGTCCAGCGAAGCAATTTGTCATTTTCTCTCACAAAGCGTGTGTATCGTGGTGATGTAACTGGAACTGATGTTTGTAAATGAGGCAATAATTGCCATAAAATTGGTTTTTAGAGAAAATTGTCTGAATTTATTAAAAGAAAAAAAAGTCCACGTTTCTTTCCCAGGTCAACCGTATTTCACCTCTTCCATCGTATTTACAAGCTGTTCCCCTGGGGATTTTTATTTGCCTTTTATGTTTGTATTAGGTGCTACGTTTAGACGGTAGAAAGAGCCGAGACAATATTTACTTTGTCCTGTGTGTGTGCTCCAGAAATACACAAAATGCTGTTATAGAGAAGCAACATTATTGACACAGAATATCCAGACATGATACATTTTGCTTTCAGAAATAATGAATTTTGACCCAGTTAATTATTACCTCTCTTTTTTTCATGAAGTAGATAATAACTGTTAATGCAATTTTAATTATGGATCCCTCTTGTTAACAATACTGTTTCAAAAGTAGTTTTACTGAAATGTTTGAAATGTTCCTCTTCCTTTTATTGCGTGCCAACAGCTGATTTCTGAAATTTATCATTTATACCTGGATCATATTTTAACAACCTTTGTATAGTTGTGATACTGAAAGGTGCATATTTTGTAAATTGTGCTTCATTTCGTTGGTGTGTCTAAATGAATGTTGCTTTAATGGAGTTTTCACTCCGCTCTGTGTATGTGATTAGAGAGTGTGACTGGGTCCAGGTCTAGGGAAGTGAATGAATGACCACTTTACAACACACCTGTTGTGGGCAGTGTTGAGTGGTGATCTGATCTCAAATGAGTCTATTTTTTGCCATGAATCTCACCACTCCTATTTAATGTGTAATAAAGAACAAACTAAAGAGGAACTCAACTTTGTCTTTCTTTCTGAAATTGTCTTGAGTCTCTGTCTCTTTAAAACTCTAGATGTAGACTGGGTCATTGCATATATATTGTTTGCTTCATCAATTTGCTGCAGGACATGGTTACAATTATTGAAATTATACTAATGTAGAGTATCATAACCTCGCGAAGTAACATTTTGAAGAAGGGCTGTTGAATTATTTCTGCCTCATGCCTGAGGATCACATCAGTGTTGCCCAGCAGGTGGCACTGTTCACCCACTTTGGCAGGTTTGACTCTCACAGACCTCACACTCTATGAAGGGGCTATTCTACCAGCTGCCCACACAGTGAACCTACATTTAGCTTTTACAAGTCATGTATATTTTCCAAAATAAACCAGGACTAAATATGCTCATTCAGGAGAGGAAAATATAGACTGGAATTCTGAGCAGAAATACCCCCATTGTTTACAAGCAGTCACTTTTGGTGAGAAGAAACCATCTCATGCATTGATTATGTTTGAGGTGAGGTGTTTTCAAAACTAACTAAAAGTTAATTTCACATGTATACCAGTGGCCAGAGATGATATTCAAAGTGACTTTTCTTTGTGGCAATGGTAAATAAATCCCTTTTCTTGTCTCTTGCAAATGAAAACACTTAGACGGAGGAAACAGATAAAAACTACTGAATTAATGAGGTGTTAAGATCATTTAAAATGACAGGAGGCCAGGGGCCAGTTAATGAACAAACATTAATAATATTTATCAGTATATATAATAAATGAATTGCCAGACTTTCAACATTTGCTGTCCTCCCTCATCTTTGCCAAGAGCAGCAGCCTCATACAGGTCAGCTGTACGCAGGGGTGTTTAAGGACATTCAGGGCTTGACCTGGATCTCTGTCAGGGGGTCAGAGCAGTGGTGTGGTACAGTGGTTCCCAACAGGTGGGTCGCAAGTGATTCGAGAAAGTGTCAAGCTTGTAAAAAACACACTTCAATTTGAAGTACAGTGAATTTTCAGCACAGAGCTTTTATATTAAAGGTGCCGTTTATCTGCTGTAGAGTGAGGTAATAATGGACAGCTACTTCACAGAGACAGCAATCTAGCTCAGCGATATGGCCAAATGCAAGTATGACACTGAATATATTAAACTGTGTAGACCTTGAACAAATGACTGAGGCGAAATCTGGACCCTGTGGCTAGATCAGTTGGGAACCACTGGTATAGTGGATGGTATATGTATACAGATATACCCACCTCTTTCACTGGCTGTTTGCAGTATACCCACCTATCACCCAAAAATTCATTGAAATATATAGGAGAGTGTACCCACTTCCTTTGCAGTAACCTCATCCACCCACCTCATCAACTACCACCACACCACTGGGGTCGGGGGATTCTCCTCTGGCACTTTATATATTTATATAAGCAAGCTAAATTTTGATGCTTTGATAGTGACAGAGAGATCTGAAAGAAGAGAGAGAGGGGGGAAATGGGCTGGACTCAAACCTGGGCTGCAATGGTGGCACACGTTCTACCCGATGAGCTACCGGGGTGCTCCTGTATTTTGATGCTTTTTATGCACTCTGGAACCTTATTTAGGTACAGCCAGGGTACAAAAGTATTTTCATTGCAAATTAGAAAATGGTCAACAGGCTACTGGCCAGATTTGGCCCACAAGCCCCAAGCTGAGTATCACTATATTAAAGATTTTAAAGGTGACTCATTTAACTCCTTTTCCATGCTGCAGCAGAACAAATAGGACAAACACTTTTAAACATAGCTATACTTTACACAAAACAATCCCCTAACAACAGCAGCGATCTGGAGATGCTGCACCATGAAAGGTAAACAACTGTATTCAGATATACTGTATGTGAAACACAGTCATTTATGGATGTGTAATTTTAGCTAAGTGCCTTGTTTTCGTGATAATATTTGTTTGTATGCAAAATCAGACTCTAGTCTAAATCTCTAGAGTCATATAGACAAAATGGAAGTTTCAAAATAAAAGCCCATTAGCAGGTAAAAAAAAATAGCCTTGGTATTATGGGAGTATTTGCGTTATGAAGCTCCTTCTCAGAGATTGTGCAGCTTTAATTATATGCATCATTGCTTTATATTATTATGTCCAAGCACCTTGTGTTTGCTGCACAGGTTCAACATGATGAACTGTTAGTGTTATTAGGACTGTGTGACACAGGTTCACTGTAGCCGTACTGCACCTTATCAGCTAGATGTATCAGTTAGACATTTAGTTAACGGTAGGTGGACATAAAGTGCATAAGGAATTAATATTATATAGCTGAAAAGCAGGTAACTCTAAGAAACTGATGTAAAGATTATGGACCGATGCAGTGAGCAGTGATAAACCTGCATATGCTGCACATGCACAACAGCAGCCTAGTATGACACATGATTAGTTTGTGAAAGCAGTATATGTGAGAGCATTTAAAGAGATAGTTCAGGGTTCTGTTACCAGCTCACCTTTTTTCCCTTATAAGAGCGGTGGCCTTGGGGGTAACCTGTGAGGGTGTGACATGTACTTTATAGTGTGTGGAGAGGGAAGCAGCTCTCTTGGGGTGTCATGGTGAAGAGGGCAGGCGGCGAAGAGTGATGATACCAGTAGAATTGAGTGTCTAGATAAGCTCAGGGCTACTGTTGAACCTCGTGAGAAGGCCATGCCTGTTGTTCTGTGGTAAAGACTATAATATTGTTGTGAACAGCACTCTGACACCTCGCCATTCTTCCTCCTGCAAAATGGTCGGGACTGCTAGAAGCTAGTTACCAGCTAATAACGAGCCAAGCTAAAATTGATGTTAATAAGTAAGCTGTCACTGAGAGGGGTAACAGTTGTATGGGGTACTTATCCGTAGACAGTGTACTACAAACAGTAGATGTCAGTCGGTATGTTACCCGTTTGGAGAAGCAGACTGGAGTCCGACATGGAAGCTAAGCAATGTACTGCTGTGGATCAGTCAGCAACAAAATGTATTTTAGCAACCGAAAAAAGTCCCACGTTAAAAAAATCAATATCAGTTTAAATGTATGCTATATTAAGAATATTTTCACTGATTTACCTTAGTGTCAGACGAGATTTCCAATGGGAAAATTGAGCTGTTATATCGTTCTCTTCAAAGCCAGACTCCACTGAGAAAAATAGTAATTTAACATTGCTTAACACGGGAGCCGTTGGTCTTCTACTGCCTTGAACAGTTATTGTGATTGAGTTATTTTGTGACTTTGGTGTTTAGAATTTTCAGTTTGGATTCACCAAAGTCACACAATAACACAAACTAACTAACTGTTTGAGGCAGTGGTAGATCAGCAGCTCCTTGTGTTCAGAGAGCTTAAATTACTGTTTTTGTCAGTGGAGTCTGGTGGCTTTGACGAGAGCGTAGATAGGAACTGAAGCCGTTCTGAAGCCTGTCTGTGTCAAGGTAAAGTGGGGAAAATACTCTCAATGTAAGATACACCAACTGATATTGATTCTTTGTAGGTGGGACTCGTTATAGGTGGCAAAAATGTGTTTTGCTTCTGACCCCTCCACAGCAGTAGATTGCTTAGCTTCCATGTCGGACTCCAGCCTGCCTCTCCAAACTGGGGGCATGCCCATACAACCCCACTTCAAATTATCCAAACTATCCCTTTAAGGGTTTCGTCCCTTTGGACTAACGCTCATGCTGAGATTTACATTATGTTCCTAACTGAGCCTTGAATCAACACTAGCGCTGCTTGTTAGAGGCGTTAAAGGACAATTCAAGGATCATTTTGATTTTTGCTTTGTTATTAGAATTCTTAATGTTTTCCATTTCCTTAATTCTGTCTGTTTTCGTCTGTGACTGACATGGTTTAAATTTATTGTGCAAAACTTCCTGGGCTCATTCACTCATGTTCAGCATTAAACAGGAAACAGCTCCGGCGACGTTTAATTCTGCCAGCCAAGGTAATCCATAACTTTGAATGACAAGCCAAGAGTGTTTTGCAAAGTAGCATCAGAATACTAATATCAGGCTATAAACCTGAGAGAAGGTCTGCTCACTTTCAATTTCTCATTAATGTGCAAATTCTTGCTTCTATTTTTTTGCATGTTAAGTATAATACAGAACTTCAAATGTTTGTATTTTACTCTCTAAAATTGCCCAAAACTAGATTGATGGTCAGTTTAATTCATATTTACTGGGAATTACTTATAATATTGAGACAGTGTTTGTTTTTAACAGCAGTACAGGGAACATATTACATACCTGTAGCAGATAAAGATGATGATAAAAGCTTTGAAAAACTGTCCAAAATTATGTAAAATAGACTATAGGAAAACAGACTATAGGAAGATAGTAAAACATCCTCTAACGCTGGACATATCCATTACAGTACCATAATGGGGCTGTAAAAATCTGTATTATTGCTCCTTCAGCTCGAGCCCAGGAGCTACACTTTTCTTTCCGTCCTCATCAGATGACTTTTTACTACTCGCATGCTTATTTCTTTTTTGATTTTCCTCTTTTATGAGCTCTAACTCTGATGGGAATTCACAATAGGACATCTGTATGGGATCTCAGTGTAGTTGTGTGTTTATCAGTAATAAGTAAGCTGATATTGAACATTTTACTCTCATAACAGCAAGTAATCAAAAATTAGCTTTATTACACAATTTAAAGGGGAACACTGCTTTAACTGAAAATTCCAACATGTTATTTCCATAGCCTTGGAAAGCTCGATCAATATTTGTGAACATGAGCTACTGTCTCTCAAAGCCAGAAACCAGAGAAGTAAATCTCAAACTTGTGATGTCATCAAGTATAAAGTCTGGAGCTGCTTTGTAGCCGATTAATGGGAGCCTGATTTTATGGACTCACATAATGTGTGTTTTCTTTTTTAATACCCAAATTAGCTTTATTCTTTTCATAGTGTTCTCAGTGCTGGAACAGAAAATGTACCCATATACTCAGAACAGTCGCCTTGGTGCTCTCTGTGTCATCTATAACATCTTCCTATGGAGCAGCTTCAGACTTTATACTTTATATACTATACAGACTTTATACTGACATCACAGGTTTGAGTTTTTGCACTCTAGCTTCTGGATTTGGGAGAGTTTACTATGTTTACTCTAGTCTCGCCACCAGACAATCAGAGATCTCCGCCTTCTGATAGTCTGGGGACACTCCTTTCTAAAGTGTGCTTAACACACCGGAGAAAACGGCCGGCAATGAAGCCTCTTGCATTTTTTAAAAGGACACGCCCTCTCGGAAATGTGCGTTCCCCCTTTTCTTGTCCGAGCTTGAAAATGGATGCCGAGAGATTTACCTCCGTTTTATCAAACGTGTGCTCAGTCCACAAGATTGTGGAAATGAAGGACTTACAGCGACTTTGTTTAAAAAATTTTATGCAGTCGGACTATGTTTACGAGCACAAGAGTTCAGCGAGCCACCGAAGGACCGCCCTGCAGATTTACTATTGGTTCTGCAACGTAGGGAGTTTTTTTAAACTCTGAAATTGTATCCGCCCGTCTAAACACAAAATCAGGGAGAACGTCATCAGTCTTTAGTTAAGCAAAGCGTCTAAAGACTGACTTGTGAGTCTTTGTTTACTCATATTTTTTAACTGACTTGGACCATAGGATTAACACATATGAACTTTAAAAATGAGTGTAGTTCCCCTTTAATCAAATCAAGTGAACAATTAACAAATGTACAGGCTTTTATTTTACTTGTACACTGATTATTGTGATTGTTGCATTTAAACCTTTACTCCTTGTGTCATCAGGGCCCAGCTGTTCAGACATGATCTGATTGGATTGTGGCTATTGTGGCTAGAAAGAAATCTGAAATCAGATTAGATCATGTAATCCAGATTTGGTAAACCTTCAGTATATGTTGGTCAGAACTTTTTAGTTGGATCAGGATTCCTTAGATCCAAAAAATCAGGATAATCCTGATCCCCACAGAAGGCTGAAATCAGGTAGTTTTCAGGGATTAAAATATAATAAAATTTAGTCCTATTTAAGTTGGTCAAATATATGTACATTTCTTTATATATCCTTTTATATTTGCACTTGATGTGTTAACAGTCACTGTGATAAGATATATAAAGTAGACATTAGGCTACCTATTAAGCCTTTCAGTACAGTAAAGTAAAATTAAAAAAAAGGATGTTACCCCTCATAAAATAGGGCTCAGCCAGAAACCAGAAAAAATGGCTGTCAAAATCAAACTAAAATTATTCAAAGTTATAATCTCGAAGATCTCCATTTTGTTCTCTTTAGTAGCATTTATGGTGATAAGTGGTAATAGCAGTGTGTTTGTTGGCAGACTGCCTACATTGTGATGTGTAGTGCCATTAACAGCGCTGGTTCTCCGAATTTAATCTTGGAAAGTTTGTATCTGGATCAGGGTGATGCTAGTCTCGCCACCAGACAATCAGAGATCTCTGCCTTCTGATAGCGTCTAAAGACTGACTTGTGAGTCTAGGGTGATGCAGTCCAGTGTTGCTCTAACAAAATGGCGCAAGAGTACTTTTTGTGTTGTTCAAAAAATGTAATGTTGATCTGAACGATCCAGATTTTGATTTTGCTGTCCAGAATTAGGTAATCCATCTTACTTTTGCGCTGTTTTTTCAAGGCAACAGTGGACTGGAGCACCCTTATTTTATGGTGACAACATCCTTTTTTTAAGGTTACTGTAGTGAAAGGGTTAATAGGTGGCCTAATGGCCACTTTATCACAGTAACTGTCAAACAAATCAAGTGCAAAATATAAATACATGTACATATATTTGACCAATTTAAAAGTTTTATCACATTTTGTTCTTGAAATCCACCCTGAATCCAGCCATCTTCTTTTTGGATCAAGGGTATCCTGATCTTACTAAAAAGTTTTGAACAACACATACTGAAGGTTTGATCCAGATCAAAACCAAGCTTACATTATATGATCTAATCTGATTTCAGAATCCTTCTTTGGCTTTTGAACAACCCATTTGCAAGATCTGATCCTATCCGATAGCCGAAACCCGATCAGATTACTTCTGAACAACTGGACTCTGACTCACAAAATGATACTAACACTGAGACAAAATATCTAAAAACAGCACTGTTGCTGACATATTTGTGAAATTTTTGGCACATTCTCTCCACGCTGAGTGTTTTAGAGGTCAAGATGACTCTGCATTGGCACAGTTTCATATCAAGTCTCTCTCCACCAGCCTGTCTTTACTGCCACGGTGACAGAAGTTGTCCTCTGGCTTCAACGCGTAGGATTGTGTGGTGGAGGATGTGCTTGTTTAGTCACATTCTGTGAAAGGGAACGTCATGTAGCATCAAATATGAGATATTTTCCCTTGCAGATTTCCAAGAAATAAATGCCAGCAAGATCATGACCAGAGACAGTATACAAGCTTCAAAAGGACAGGCCTGTGTATGTGTCATATGCAGGCAATGCTGGGATAATTGGCTGCAAAACAATGCTTGGTGTCGAGGCAACCTGTGTGGCTGTATCCTGTGTTGGTTAAGTTTAGTTGTTTATTTGCGTTGTAGTTATGATGATCATTAATGAGTCTTTTTTTAATGCTGTTAGCCAATTATAAATTAAAAGTGGCACGTGTTATTAGCTGATTTATCCTAATGGCCCATCTGAATCTTCTGTTTCCTGCATAATTATTCCACACTGGGTATGCAGAATAGCCTGCTTCAAAGGAAGTTAAGTTGTTTCCAAGCTGTTGCTGGGAACAATAAACTATGTTAACATATTGTGACAAGCTCTATTACTCTTTCTTCTTAAACAATGGGGCTACGGTGCCTGCCACATAGCAGCCAAGAGTGAAAAAGAGAGGAGATCTAATGAATTATGCAGAGAGAGCTTTCTCTCAGCCTGACAGTCTGAAACCAGCCTGGAGAAAATTGTAAGAGAAGTACGAGTCAGTGCAGCCATCACAAATCCCCCTCCTTTTCCCCCCAGGGACCGCTGAGGCCAAGGCCTGTCAGTCAAGCGCCCCATCCCTAAACTGTAATCTGGGGACAGCGCTGAGAAGCCTGCAGGTCTGATAAAGCGCTGAAAAGATGCCCCAGAAACCAATCCGTGGCACTCTGGGCTCCTGTCAGGGAGAAAGACGGGGGAGGAAAAGACACAGCAAATGTTCCTAAATTGCTAACAACAAGCTTCAGACTGGTTCCACGCAGAAACCACACAACCCACGCTGGAAAATCCATCTGCCCCGCTTGGCCTGTGGACATTCTCCGGAGCGAGCTCAATCACAATCACAATCTCTGACCCCCGTGAACGCGTGCAGAGGGGGTGAATTCACAATCATCTGACTGTCTGACCTCTGCCTTGTTAGTGCACGGAGCGAGAGAATTTCCTCTTTATTTTAATGAAGCATGGCTTTTCTCCCTGGCAGGCAGCTGAGTGCGGGGCAGCAGGAGCGTAGTGTGGTAATGAGAGGCCAGGAGGTTCAGGTGTCTTCAAACCGCAACACATAGAAGAGACTTAATACAGACGTGTTTTCACCAGCCCTGGAGGAAACAGAGAGCTGGATGAATATTCATGAAGCGGTGATGAATTGTGTTGCCTACAGCATCGTGCCACTTTGAGAGCCCTCATGCTGCTTCTTTTATCACAGGAGGTCCTTGCCACTGAACCTCACGGGCCACAACACAGCGCCCCAGCATCCAACTACCAATTATCATCTGAGATCATTAACTTGTTATGTTGACACAAACACTGCAATTTCAGATGCCCTTCTTTATTCAAATGACCCTATTCATGAGGAGTGGCTGACTGAGTTGATTGGATTTTTTTCTCGCATGCCTTGCAATCACTCAACAAGTGATGTTTGGACACAAAATTAATGAACAGCGTGCAGCGCTTTGAACTGTGCACGCGCTGTTTTTTCGAGATGAATAAACAAGCTTCATAATATCTTTCAAAGTATGCATCAGCACAGACTGATACAGTAATGGCATGCTGGTGAATGTTTATGCTTTGTTCCATTCAGGCGGCAATCGTCTGGTAATGATGGTAAGTCAACAGGCAGAGAGATAAAGGGATGGAGGGACGGAGTGGCGTGGCAGGGTGGAAGGCCGGGGGATTGAGCAGCGTCATGTTCAGCAGCCCCAGACGGGTGATTCATACCAGCCTCATCACTGGCAACAGACAGGACATCCAGGGCTTTATTACCTCCATCCATCACCATCACTTCATCAATCTGAGCTCCTGTGAGCCAGCTCTCCAACCAGTCCCCAAACACCCATCCCAACGTGCTGCCGGACAGAGATTTACACCCACGCACTAACACCCTCTCCCTCTCTTGCTTTACCACACACACACACACAAAACAAGAGAGATGAGCTTCTACGTCGACTTCAGACACACACACACACACACACACACACACACACACACACACACACACACACACGGGGAACGAGACAGAGAGAGGGGGAGTGTGTAAAGGCCATTCTGCAACCAGACATGGTGTGAAGCTGTTCCCCTAAGGGCCTCTGGCTGACAGGCTATCCTGCATTCTGAAAGCCACTTACACTTACGCCACATCATACCACCTGCTGCTGCTGACCAATGTGTCAGGGGGGCATATCATGATGGATACACTAAGCTGTGGGAGAAATCATTAAAGCATTCCCATTGCTCCCCTCATTTAAAAGAACACCTACGAATTCAAACATACATACATACATATAACACAGGATGTGATTTTTCTTTACCTGGATACAATAATAAACACCTTCACAGTCTAATATAACCCAACACAACAGTGCAATAAATGCTGCCTCGTCGTGGCTGCAGTGGAAGAGAGGTGTTGAGTGAATCCAGGTCATTTTGAAGACTGTTTGTGGAGGTGTTGCATTGGATTGCATTATTTAAAAAAAAAAAAATAAGACAGGTGTTATTCTGTATTTTTCTTACTGTCAGTGTATCCTGTGAAAAGACCAAAACCAACAATATGCTAATCGGTACTCTCTGACTGCCCTACCCTGTGTGTGGCACTCAGCCCTGAGCCAACTGGTTCCTGCTCAAATCTTAGAAGCATCATTAATTGATTTTTTTGGCCTCTAGGGGGCTGAAAACACATCATTGACACATTATCACCTCTGAAAGTTAATATGGTGAATGTGTTAGCAAGCATTTGCCTATTTAAACATCCAGCAGAGCAACATTTGCATTCATTTGAAGTTAGGTTTGTGTCCATTATTGATTCTTCTTTTAGCTCTACTTTGGATTCTAACTAGCTGCTAACTTTGTCTGTTTTGTGTTTGGTGCTGGGGAGGTAACATAAATTGGGTTAACCACAACTTTTTTGTTAAACAAAAAGGAAAAAAACCTAGTGCTTGCTGTGGCACCAGGTTGAACAGTTATCACTCGATTAAATAGGTGTTATACGTGGTTATCAGCATCATAGACATGGGTGCAAGGGTCCTACTACACCAACTACTATGCTCAGAATGCTGTTTTCAGGGAATTAAATGGTTGTGTTTATTGTTATACGGAGATGGAGAAGTCTGCTGACATAAAACTAGTATGAAGAGTGAGAAAGTTCGAGGTTGGTTGAGGTGGTGGATTCGTCAGACACAGGACTCTCACCCAGGAGACCGGTGTTTGTGACCCATGTGAAAACAAAAGTCAACACTAAGTAATTTTAACTTTAACTTTTAATTGTACAGACCTTGTCATCTTAAATACGTAACATCGTGTGATGCACTTATTTTAAGTCAAACCATATTGATTTTTTCCCAAACCTAACCACGTAGTCTTTGGGCATAAACCTAAAGCCCAGTATACACTGTATGATTCTGGGCTGTTCCAATGTGAAAGAAACATGGCAATATCTTTGGTTATGGCTCTAAAATGTTGATCAGAGGTTCAAAGATGGTTGTCACGGTCTTGAAATCAAAGAATGGTAATGGACCTTCACTTTTATAGCGCCTCTCTAGTCTTCTGACCACTCAAAGCGCTTTTTACGCTACTGAGACATATTCACATACTGGTGGCCGAGGATGCTACTCAATAACCATTCACACCAATATGGAACAACTACCGGATCAGTATCTTGCCGAAGGATACTTCGACATGCAGACTGGAGGAGCCGGGGATCGAACCACTGATTTTCTAATTGGCGATTGGTGGAGGACTTGTTCTGCCTCTGAGTGACATAAAAGACATCTCACAGTGTGACTGCCATTACAACCTACATCCACTAATCAACCAATCGAAATGCAGCATGAAATGACACTCTGGCGCTAATAAACGTTGGATAGCAGCTCGCCATGGAGGAAAAACACGCTAAAAATGTGAGGGATTCCAGCAAAGAGGAAAACCTTGTGGAGTTGTGGCAGCAGAAGCCTTGCCTGTATGATGTGTCCTCCAGCTCTGACCACGATGGTGAAGCATGGAAGGAAATATCGGTGGAGTTGCAGTTGCCAGGTGAGCAACCTAGCAGCTAGCAAACACGCACACAAACACACTACAGTACATAGTGTGACACCGCCACAAAGGAGAGGGGAGAGACATGTACAGGATTGTTAGTGGGTTTTAAAATAGAATAGCCTTCGTATATAATCTCCATTTGTCTTGCCGTGTCGCCCTTTCACCCCTGCTCTATCTTGATGAGTTAATTGGGTTCAGGTGTGTTGCACACAGGTGAAGGGGTGTGGCCGTTAGCAAACAAAGGAGCAGGGAATTGTTTGAGGGGGTTTCTTGATTTTGTCTTGGAAGGAGAATAAACGTCAATGGACTCATGCTTTTGCTAATTCCTTGACCGTGTGTGTGTGGAGGACCAGAAAGGAACTGAGCCAACTGCCAAGTAGGACTGGATTGTTGTTGTTGTTGTTTTTAACTGAGTGAGCATGATTCCTCTTTTTGTTGGACATTTTTATTTTTTTGCAATGCTCTGCTTTTACCTCAAGCCTGGTTTTTCATTTGAAGCAGTGGACATTGGACATTTCTTTCTCACTGATTGCCTTGTGTTGGATGAAGGGAATTATTATTAAAGGGGGCATTCTGCTGATTACCTTTTTTTCGTTTTTTACCCCCTGTATTTTCATTTTAGGAGGGGCACAATATATAAATGAATCAGGCTCGAGTCTATTCAAGTTTCCGTTATGTTCTTCTGCTAGTGTCAGTAGAGAGCTGGAGTCAGGCCCCTTATTTTGTCTACCCCCCGCTAACCAAGATTAAGTAATAACTGTAGCTTTCGAATTTAACTCACAACTAGGCTTTAAAGGTAAGCTGATTGTTATAAAAGTGCCCACAAAACTTAAGGTTATTTAATAATGGGACCCTCTATGTTGTGCTTCACAGTTGCAGAAGTAATAACCCGTGCAGCGTCCTTGCACACTCAGTATGGGCAGCTATTGCATTGTAAGTCATAGCCTGCGATTCTGTATGCGCTGTCATCGTACAGTCTGCATACATCAAACTTGATGTTGCACCCAAGTTTATTAGATCCATGTCGCACAATGTAGCTTGCACTAAACTTGTAAGATTCCTAAAATCTCAGTCTGTAGGAGGCCTAACGAAACATCTCCTGATGTTAATGGGCACTGTATCAGGACCCTCCTAACCCCTATCTACGATGCTGATAACCTGTAATAATGACCACTTTAACAAAATGAGTGGCTGTAGCTGGAACTGACAAACCCTCACACTAAAGCTGTGGGACAGAAAACCAAAACAGAGAGCTGAAAGACTTTAAAATGCTCCGTAATCCTCAATTGATAGTTCTCTGGGGGTTTACTCTATGAGCTTTTCACATCACACATAGTCATTTGATCCATTGTTAGCATACAAATTCTGATAAGTGTATCTTTAAAAATGGGTTATACCTCTTTTTTTTTTTTTTAGCAAACAGGAGTAGCTACATACATATTAATTGGGAACTATTTTCCGTGGTGGATTACTGTAACACACATTTGATGCTAGTGAGTGTTTATGCCAGCAGTGCAGTGTATGTTGGACTCAGATAGACTATAGTACCCATGTTCATTGTAATTAAGCTGCTGTTGACAATAAGAACAACACAGAAAGTCACCTGTGTTGAGGCAGGGATATCAGCATGCTTTACCAGGGGACCACTTTTGCAAAGCGGCAGGGGGCCAGGGGCCAGCTAATATAGAAACATTAATAATTAATATATAAATAATTAGCCTGGACCTCTGTTGGGAGATCCTCCCCTGGCACTTTTTTAATAAACAAGCTCTATTTTGCTGCTTTTTATGCATTCTGGCACTTCTTTATATTCAGAGTATTCAGAGTATATTAAAATTCCAGTGTAAATCAATTTATTTTCACTGTGAATTAGAAGTAGTTCACTCAGCACTCGATCTGACCTGCAGACCATAAGCTGAGTATCACTGCTAAAAGGTGTTCATGGCATTTTGTCTTGTCCGGTATGTAATGGGAGCGAAAAAATGTTGCATAAATCCATTAAAATGAAGTTCAAAGCAACTTCAGAAACTTACCCAAGAATTGAATCAACACCTGTCTGGCAGCCTCAGAATAAATGCGCCTTTATAAGCTCCAGTATTTATTGCAGGTGTATTCAATTGCACATATGCCCACGTTAATGTGTCGACGGGCTGCCTACACGGAGAGCGCAGTATCAGTGGTTGCTATAAATAAGCTATTGGTAAAAGGATAAAGCTCAAAAATATTCTTGAGAAAAATAATTTGCTCTCTGTTTATATGATTAAATTGGTGCATGATTAATGCTTTGCTGTTATTTATTCATAAACATCTTCCCAGTCTGCAGTTTTTTCGGCTGACACGCTGCAGAACTTTCTCACTTAAATAAATCATTGTTTCAAATTAGTGTTGTGTTATACACTTTGGGTTGAGAGAGACGTACTCCGTGAGGCCATGTTCGGGTTGCAGAGGGGGTTTAGAGGACAAAAAGAAAACCAATCACTTTCTGACTTTGTGTCATATTGATTTATGGCTGCTATTATATAGTCGTCTACCTATTCTGTACATCCATGTACACAAACCTTTGTCATAGTATATGATGTGACACAGAGGGTGTCATTAGAGAGTATGAATATAGCCAACTTGGGGGAGATAAATCAATGTTTTGTTCAGAGAAAACATTTCACTCTCTGCCTTGTAACATTATTGATTCAGGCACCACGTAGTGCTCCACCAGTGGCTTTAATTCAACTGAAAAATCTTGAATACTCTCAGATTTTTTTGTCCTTTGGCTTTATTTTCTTTTATAAGATCCGTTCTTAGAACAATAAAAAGCAGCGACTGTGAGAAGAGCACAGTCTTACTTGCTTGACCGCACGATATAAGTGATGACAGGGGAAAGAGATGGAAGTGAGGGGCTTAACACAGGCAGAGAGGGGAAGACACTTTTAATGTAAGTGTCCACCAGCGTGGGGATGTTTGGGTAATGGTGGTTTCCGTGGCGACAAAGCGAACAGCAAATACACTAAGAGAGAGACGTTTTGTGCTTTTGGGGACACAAGTTGGGAATCTGGTTCAACAAATACCTCCTTGAGTGCTTTATTGAGACGTACTCGCTGTGTTTTGTTCACAGCCTGTTAGCATGTTTGCATGTGTGTGCGCCTGTGTGTGGGTTTATATGCATCAGGATGTAGGATTTTACATTCACACCCTCACACGCAGATATAAATAGGCGAGCCAGAATACAGGGGAAACTGAATAATAATTTGTTTCACTGGCAGCTATTCAAACTTACAGTCTGTCACACTGGCGTTATGCAGAGCAAGCAGAATGCAGAATTTGATAGCAAATATTTAGTGTGTGCTGCGATAAATTCAATCTGCAACTTCTTTCCGACTACACGGATGAGATGTATTGTAGGGCAGATTTGAGATCATTGTACAAATTAGATCATTTCACCTCCTCTGCCTCCTCTTTGTGCTCGCTGGCTGTTCTGATTTATGTGACAAATGAGTGAGTAAGTAAATGCATGTGTGGGTGTTGTGCTTTTTTGCTTATCTATGTCTTGGGCACCTACAGTATATATGTGTGTGTGTGTGTGTGGCAGCGTTATCTCTTCCTCATTCAAGTCATGTCACAGGCCAGACACCATTGTCAGGAGAGGCTTTCATCCGCTGACTTCAGATGTGCCCGTCATCCAGTCCAATTATACAGAGAGAAATAGGTATTGTTACACTCTGGGGATTGATTCAAGACAAAATAGAAAAGTGAAGATAAGACTACACAGTCATCTATGGCCATGCGCCACTTGCTTGGAGTCGCACACACTCTTGCCCGCACACACAGATGTGAAATCACATGGACGAGCAACTTCAATATCTCGGTGATAACAAATCCTTACAAGGTAACGTGGCCCCTCTAAAGTGTGTAGCAGGTAGGTTACAGTAATTTGAAATGGTGAGGTATGGAGTGCTACACCTCCACCTCAGCCTCACTGTCAGGGTGATAGACCAGCTTTTTATGGAGATAACTCTGGGCTGATGGAGCAGCTGAGCAATACTGGGCTTAAGACGACTGCAACCTGCTGCTGAGAGCGGTTCAGAGCCACTCAAGCATCAGTCAACACCGCTGACACGAACAGTCTCGTCTCACCACTTTCTGCATTTTCCTCACTGCTCTTTTTTGGCTCTTCTCTCTTTCTCACAATGCCAGAAAAAATGTCAAGAACCACCACTTACCTCCAACCACTCATGGGGAACAGCTCCAATTTATTTAATACCACCCTGCCATTGCACTCAGATCATGTTTTGCTGCCATGTGAACCATTGTTAGGCATTCAGAAGCTGTCGAGAGCAGGTACTGTACTTAAAACAGCTGAGATACTGTGTGAGAACAACAAAAGTTTGCAGGTGCTCTTTCAGGCCTTGTTTTAAATGTGCTGCGTTACGCGGACGGTGGATGATTAAGAAGGGAAACAAAAGTTCAGCCTTTCTTGGAGGCTCCATTTACCCCCATCCGTCATTTCATTAAGTTTGTCAGGTGTATCCTTGTTTATACACAAGAGTTGTGACAGCTCAAGATGGCAGACGTCTCAGTTTAGACAATCCCCTTATGTGTAGTCAACCCTTGCGTCTCAGCCGAGCCTCCAGTGTCCTTGCTCCTGATACTGATTCACTGATGTGGAACGCTGTTGGCTGAGATGCTGGAGGGCATGGGGAGAAGGGATTTGCTCCTCGGCTAAGTATTTTCTCTGTGCCGATTCCTACTGGGCCACGAAAGGAGATTTAAAATCTTATATATATACACTTTTAAATGGGCGCACACGCACCCAACACACACGCACACAGCTGTTTTCCTGCCATCAATCTCCCAAATCCACCCTGGTTGTTGTGAAAGTGATAAATTCAGCCATTTAATATCCATAATTAATAATTTATTACACACAGCGCGCCACAGATTTAGATTAGGTAGTATTTTATCTAGGTAATAGTTGTACCCTTGAAGGTCATTCTGGATGTTTTTCATTATTGCTTCCTGAGTTTACATCCAATAAAGTTGTGCAATAACTTACAGATTATGTGACTGAATGAATAAAATTTGAGGATATTTTACAGACTTTTCTAATTAAGTAATCTGTTAAGAGAGGACATTGCCATATGCTTTCAGATGCCCATAACAGCCTCAAATATGCCCACACAATTGATGGAAAGCCATATCTCAGGAGTATAAATATATATTTTTTTAAAGGTCTGTGAGAAAATAGCCTCACAGAAGAGAAAGACTGTGGACTATTTCACCAGGTAGATAAGAAAGAAATGGGTTTCAGTTCAGTGTTTATGTATTATGGATTGTATTTTTTTCAACAGAATATTTTTAAACTTGAACAGTTTTTCTGAACGTGTGAGGTTTATATTGTCAGATGCCCCCACAATCTGCACTCAGCACAGTGTTTAATCAATTAAAAACTCTCACAAACATTCTGAGGAATGAACACACAAAATTAGCACGCACCGTCATCGGTATCACAGTTTAAGCAACAACAGTTTTATTTTGGGCGAGCTGCTGCAGAGCCATTAGTCAAAGAGTCAAACAGCTTACTGCTGACGGCCAATGAAAAGTGAACAGAGGAGGCTTTCCCTGATGCAGAAAACTCTCTGCTTTTCTCTTTTTGTAGTGAATAAATGTAAGTGAACCAAGTTATCTCGCTGTCATCCCCCTCCTCTCTCCCTCCCTACGCCTGTCTTTCTCCTCTCTGTGTGTCTCTGAAATACACACATACTCTCCCGCACAAAGGAGGGAAAGTGTCACTATGGAAACAAGGAGGCGAGATTCTAAAAGCTACCTCTTGAGACTAGAGTTAAGACAACAAAAAGGAGTCCACAGTGTGAGTGGCAGAAAAAGCAGCAATATACACAGCATCTATACTTCTGCCGCTTGTTCTACCGCCGTGAATGTCATCATCAAGCCGCCTTGTCTGCCCTTTACCTCACTGCTTTGTGCCTTTACCAGTCTGTGTGCAGACATGTATGTGCATTCTAATATACTCTGCTGCATTTGTGTTTAAGGACAGGAGCTAGTGCTATGCCTGCCTTTAAATGCATGTGGCTCCTCGGACAAGTGTGTGTGTGTGTGGGTCTGAGTGTAATATGCACCACACATTTCTTTAATAGGGCTAATCCATTTTAATCCCACCTGCCACTGTTACCTTACAATGATGAATGTAAGCCTAAATGAGTTGAGACGCAGAGAAATGCCCGCGGGACACAGAGGAGGAGGCTGGGAGGTAGATGTAAGTCTCTATATGTTTGTGTTTGTCGGTGTGTGCACTGACGTACTTGTGTGTGCGTGTGCGTGCGAGTTAGTGCGTGTGCATTTATTAAGGTTCCTGCAGCAGCTGAAACAGGTTTTTCCTCCCTGCTCTGTTCAAGGCTATTTTCTGTGGGTCTGCAGGGTCACTGCTGTCCTTAGTGATGTCTCCTTCAGCTGTAATCAGCACCATGGACAGCAACACCGATCTCCACCACCGCAGGCACCACAGCAGGCATCCATCTCAATAGACTCAAAGAGGCTCCCTCTGCTTAGCGCCTTTCCTTTTTCATTCCCGCAGATCTAAAAGAATTGGATAGGTGAACGCAGGCTGCCCATTAGGCTTCGGTCTTGATGTACTCCTCCAATCCTTGATCTTTAGCAGGGATGGAAAGGAGATGCGGGGAGAAGAAGGAAGAAGGGGAGATAATTGTGAAAGACCTGCAGGCAACCACATCTATTAATAAAGCCTCTAATGGAAAACTCCTAGTGGATAAGTTTCCTCTGGCATGACAGATTCACATGCGTGATTATGAGGGGTAAAATACAGTACAAGTCCAGGCTGCTGATAAAATAGTGAAGTCCTTGTTTAGCACTTGTTACTGTGTATAGAGCCACAGTTTTAGTGCCAACGTCTCTCACATGTGGTGGCTTTGAAAAATAGTAGCAATATGTGGAACCAAATGAAAGAGAGAATAGGAGGAGAGATAAAAAATAAAAAAAAGGCAGGAGCAGGGGAGGGAGAGATAGGAGGAGTATACTACTGTACAGAGTGAGTGAGTGGCTAAGTTAGGGTGAGAGAGAGAGGGAGAGCGAGACAGAGAGAGAGAGAGGGTGCAGATAGCGGGAGGGGAAAACCTCCTCTCTGAAAGGGATGATGTCAGTCTCTGCAGCTGAGCCCCGGTCCCCGACTCGATAGGGTGAAGACTCTCTCCTCTGGAAACAGGCTGGCAGGCACAACCACCATCCACAAAGAGGGAGAGGCAGGGGTGAGAGGCAAAGCAGAGGGGAGGAAGCAGGGAGAGTCTGGGTGAATGAAATCCTGCAGGTACGTATGCCACGTTATCAACCATCTCTGAGTTCATTCATTAGTGCCTTTTGTCGCGTGCTGTCTTGCCATTACGCTTTAAATTGCTGCCAGCATCTCATTTGTTCAAAGTAATTATCATGTTTTTTATAATGTGTCACAGCAAACCTTCGGGAGTGTGTGTGTGTGTGTGTGTGTGTGTGTGTGTGTGTGTGTGTGTGCGTGTGTGTGCATGTATGTGTGGGTGTGCGTGTGTGTGTGTGTGTTCAGTGTACACTTCTATATCCCAGCCTGTCTGTGTGAATTTGTGTGGGTGTGTATATTCTAGCGGGGGTGTGGAAGGAGAGTGCTCACTGTAAATGAGGGGGCACACACACACACACACACGCACACACACACACACACACACACACACACACACAGCAGCATTAGTGGAAAGTTTTTAATGAAGAGAAAACTGCTGTATCGAGTCCTCTGGGGAGGAAAACAGCTTCAATTATTCAAATCCAAATCAGATTCGGGGTCCCCAGAGCAGAGGGCATGACAGAGATTTGAGATTAGAGTGTAGGGATTTTGTGCAAAGATAACCTATCGAGAAAAATAAGAAGCTTTTTTTTTTTTTTTTTGTCTGTGGCGTCATTGTTCTAGAGCTCTTCCTCTGTCTGCATAGGGGATTTGCCAGGGTAATGCAATGCCTTGTGGGATGCTGGTGGTCAGACAGGTGACATAGCTGTGGTGAGTCATCCTGTTAACATCTGTACCTCACACCTCTGTTTCCCACCTTAGATTACAGGTTTGCTTATGCACAAGGGCTAATGTCACTGTTAAACACAGTAATCCATGTTCCCCGTCACACAAGTTCAGCCGGTCTATAGGATATGTTCTGTGTTATACAAGGAAAATTGATTTTCTGTTGCTCAGATTAGTTATGAATGTCACAGGCGGTCAGACAACAGCGCATGCAGGGTCACATTCAATAGGCAACAACAGGAGATGACATTGACAAAGGATAAAATGTGTCTTTGTATTGGAGAATCCTGAGCACCCAGGACTTGTGTGTGTGTCTGTGTGCGTCTGTGTGTGTGTGTCCTTCTCTGTCTAATGAACTCACAGGCCATCAGACAAAAAAAAAAAAAAAAGAGCAAGGTCACAGACACATTTCACCAGCAGCCATCCATTTACACACTCAGGCTGTTGGCATGCCACTCAATTAGTCACAGCGTGGATTACACTCCACGAGGGGCTTGGGGAGAGAATCACACTGGAAATCCAATTTTGTGCCACATCAAATGTCAGGGTAGATCCTTCCGATTCTCTGTGATAACCACAGAGACAGCGGGAGGGGAAGCTAGGGGAGCACACTGTGGAGGTGGAGGTGGAGGAGGGGAGAGGATGAAGGTTAGTGGAGGAGTAATAAGGGGCGGTGGAGGAGGGGGTGAGGGGGACGGAGAGAGTCTCAGGGGTGTGAGAGAGGCATCCCTACTGGCCAGCAGGTGCTGCTTTATATGTGAAGGGTCATTTGTTGGTCGATGCGCAATATGGGGACTCTTAAATGCATGAATGCAGTTTGGGTGATTTCGAAATGCCATGCCAGGAAGAGATAAGGTTTTTACCTGCTGGTTTTCTCTGTAGTCTGTAACTCAAAGAAAGAATTTCACCCCAACAGCGCAGAGACGTTAATCTGCACGAAAGAGGGATACAATTAGGAAATTTGACCTGCAACCAGTCGTGGTAGTGCGAGGCAAACTTTCTTTAAAATCAGCTGTGTGTCATCTGCGAGGCCAGCCGCTCTAAAGACACCTGCTGTTGGGTGCAGTGTTCCAGTCACTGCAGACACACACCAACAGGCTTTCATTTGTTTGCATAGCCCCTGCAGAGCAACCCCATTTATTCCTGTAAACCTAGAACATCAAACAGGTACTTTTAGCTATTGTGTACAGCCTGTTCCCTCTCTGGTGCTGACTGGAATGACAAATGGTTGAGTAGATAAAGGCTCCTTTGGCAGTAAGGGACCGCAACTTCCTGCTGAGAGGCCATTAATTAGGGAATCCAAAGGGTGCTTGACTTTACTTTAATGTTTCGTCGTCCAAATAATCTCCTCCTCACTATGATTTATTTTTATCTGCTCGTTTACTTAGTAATTCACATTGATGTTACTACTGCCCCAGTTTCTTTCACTCCTATTTCAGGTGCCAGTCTTGTGGGAGTGTGGTTTACCTGTGTAGTTTCCTCACTGCCAGCGCTCCCATTTGAGGATTTTGATGGTTGTCAGGCAAAATTGGTTTGATGTCTTGATTTCAAAGATTCCTTTGTCCTCTTTGTTCACACCGGGGGAACGTGTTTATATTGAATTATTCATACACATTCTCACTGTCGAACACAAATGATTTCAGATATCATCCCAGCGGAAATTCATCACGATCCCCCCCGTGTGTGTGTGCAGGGAGGGAAGCTCAGTCATTCCTTCCCCTTCATGCGACAAATCCATCCCCATCCATCTATCTATTTATCTCTCTCCGCGATGGCTGGAACCTCACAGTCCCAGCAGAGGCGACCTCAGTGGCCCCTCAGCCTGTGTGTCATTAACGCTGACCGGTAGCCCATCTCTATCTGCCCCTGATCTCTCGACCTCCCTGAGAGGCAGCCAACAGCACGCTCCACAGCGATGTGGGGGAGGGAGCAAAGGGCGAGAGTGAGGGGAGCGAGGAGATAGAAAGGGAGTGAAAAAAAGGGAGGAGGGTGGATGGAAAGGTGAGAGGGCAACAGGCAGGGATGGAATAGGAAAAATGGAGAGTGGGACAAAACAGGGTGAGGTGAACAACAAGAGGAGGAGGAGGAGGAGAAAAAAGCAGGCGAATGGCTGAGATAAAAGGTGAGAGAAGAAAATGGGGAGAGGCAGGAGCAAAAATGGGAATGGGGGTGAGTCGCTGAGCAGGAAATTGATGGAGAAGAGAGAAGAAAAGCAAGAGAGGGAAGAGCAGGAGAATGAGGGTGGCGGCAGAGGAAAATAGACGGAGGCAAGAAAGTCGGAGATCAGATGAGACGGGGGGGGGGGGGACTGGAGTGAGAGAGAAGAGATGCTATTTCAAGACCATACTTACTGATAATGTCACTCTACTTCAAAGTGCAAAGCGTTCCTGTCATGCTCCTGTATGACTGTGCCTCTGGAGAATTTCCTCATAGATCAGATGATAAAAGGATGCCTGACAGTAGGGTGCGTGGGGCTGCTGCTCGCACTGTGTGACACTTTCTGGGCTAAACTGTGACAAAACATACTGAGATCTCTGCTTTAATTTTGTCTCAATCAACACGCAGCTGCTGACCGCAGGACGTGGAGGAGATTCACAGGTGCAGCACAGCCGAGCACGCCAAACAGGATCAGGTAAAAATCCAGGTACATTAAGACTAAAGCATCAGCCATCAGTACTTTTGTAATAAATCAGCAGCGCAACATGACACAAATCAGCACGGCAGAATCTAAAATACAGAGAAAAAAAGGGTGTCACTGTTATTTGGCTTCTCTTATGATTGTTCTGTTTGACATGTTAATCACAGGCATTTCATTTACATGTCTTGACGGCTCAAACGTCCCTGAAGTCATCAATCATTCAGCTTTCAGGCATCACACTCATCAATGAATCCCTGACTGGCCAAGATTCCTGCAGTGTAACGAATTTAATCTCAGCTTGGCGAATGAACCATGCCTCCTCTGTCTCATTGAATATTTGATTAAGATTTAATTTTTCAATATTCACATAGACACTCTGATTACATTGTGTGGTCTTCTGGATGCTGTTGGACTCTGGATTAACTACACGGCACATATTGTACCAAGAGATCAAGCCTTTATCTTCTTCTTCTTCTTCTATATTTCCACATGATTCAATCGTGTGTTTAAACTAAAGCACATTGTAGTTCTTTTAATGTTGATACTACTGCCAATGGATCAATGGCATCCATTTACAGCATGAACACACACACACAGAAGCACACCAACAACAACAGATGGTCATCCATCTTCCCACTCTGACTCTTTTTCATTTGGTTTATGCAGTGTGAATCTACAAATGCGAGGGGGATTCTTTTCATTCAACGGTTTGCACGAAAAGAAGGCATTCCACCAAAATCAC
This sequence comes from Epinephelus moara, assembly GCF_006386435.1. Lineage (NCBI taxonomy): Eukaryota > Metazoa > Chordata > Actinopteri > Perciformes > Serranidae > Epinephelus > Epinephelus moara. The sequence goes on along the minus strand of NC_065525.1, from coordinate 20,364,144 downwards.
AAAACATTTTACCATTTAAGTGAACCACTTTGATATTTCCCTGCTGACTCTCGACAATAATAGCAGCATTCAACGGCGTGCCAGCTGACAGCAACACAAAGTGTTTCGGCTTGTGTCATTGAGGTGTTTTCAAGCATTTCACCAATGTTGAGCAAATTATCTGCAATTCATACACTGCCGATCAAAGTTTTCAGCACCTAATCTGGCGCCTCTAGCAGACAAATAGTCTAACAATTGAGGCTATGTGCTACACATACATGTATACTCAAGGGCTGAGGTTTTGTTTCAACACTGGATGGGGTGGGATGCATATGAAATGAGGGGTTTGGGGGTAAAACACTTGATTTCCCGCATTCTGGTAAATGTTTAAAAGCTAATTTGTGCCCTTTCTACATCAATTTATGGTGTGAATGTCTTTAATTTTGTAAAAATAAAAGTCCCATGCTACTTCTATGTTTATATTAGGGGGGACAAATGCACATGGACTAAATATTGAGGTGGACATGTCCCCTGAATCCCCCCTGAAATCCACACATATGCATATACTGTAAATATATTGCAGAAAAAAGCAACTAAACTCTGCTAATGTTAAATGCAAATGCAAATATACATATATATGAAATGCTTTGATATACTTTGAAAGTAAAGGGTGCTGAAAAACCTTTTGACTGGCAGTGTATGCCGTGACTACTACTTGTGGTAGCCTCTCAACCATCTGGGTAATATTAAGGCATGTAAAAGATGTTTAAATCATGAATATGGCTCAGTAGATCATTAAACAATATTTCTGCCCTCATCTAAAATGATAAACAGATGCCTGAATAAAGTATCTGTTAAAATGCCTCTAAGTGCTTTATCCAATTTATATGAAATATTATAAAATGTTCTGAACACCAAGGTGATTTCTGTAAACATGCTGGAGATGGAGAGATGGAGAGCTATTAGCTTGGCAAAACGCCTCCATGACAGCTCCTCATCTGCTTCAAGGAAACTGAAGGTGAATTTACATCTTTAACATGCCGTTCGTGGCTTTTAATGTACTGTAGCAAAGGTCAAGATGTAACACATCTGCCAGCGTGCCGTCATGAATTTGAATTCAGTCCTGATGGAGAAACTTTGATGCGCTGAGCGGAGTGAGAGTAGAGAAGCAGGAAGGGATCCGAGTGCGTAATTTGCTGACAGTTATGCTATCTTCTGTTGTCATCAGCGAGTCCAAAAATATGGTCTCTGTGGGTGCTGCCAAACCAGCGTTCCCACTAAATTAATTAGAGAAGTTATTTCAACAACAACACTGCGGTTGTGTTTTCTCCACACTTCCTCTGAATGTCTGCCATGGTCTCTCAAGATGGTGTCAGAATCAACACATGGATTATGTTTACAGAAAACACAGATATGTTCACACCTTTTATACTTGAATGAAAAATGTGAGCGTGTTTATGACCTTGTGGCATGGACATACTGTTGCTATGAGCCGTCCAAATGCATTATGAGGCTTTTTTGGGGGCAAATTTAGACACATTAGCAGAAGAAAAATGTCCATGTCAACACAGGCCGATGTGTTAAAGCGTGTTGATTAGAGTCTGCTGGTGTTTAGTGTGACTCATCCTTTAGTTCAGATCTCCAGTTAACCTCTGAGATAAATTGCAAACTTTCTATTTTATTTACAATAGCTGAATGCTTTAGTTTCAGTCATTAACAAGTAAAATCACCTCTTCTTTCTTCCCTCTTTCTACTTCTATCCCCAATCTATCATCCTCCCCTCTTTTCTCACAGCCCTTTTTCTCAGGTTCCATCATAACTCAGTGGATGGTGTGAGAATATTGCCGCTCCCCGGGTGTTTCTACATGTATGCCACTGTGTACTATGGCTTTTTATTCCTATGTGATGATGAAAAATGTTCGCGTAGGAATAGAAGCCATTTTACACGTGGTGAGAGAGCGACACGACAGAAGCACAACAGAAGCGAGAGCTCCTTGCCGCCTGTCCGACAACAGCTCCTGGAGACTAACATACGGGTGGATAAATGCGACTGTCCTCTGTTGAGTGTTTCCCCCGTAGTAAAGACACATTTACGCTCGTCTCTCAGATGATGAGTGAGCTCATTGAAGTACTGATCTGAAGACAAAAAAAATGAAGTCAGACTTTGTTGTGTGTGCACCTGTTTTTGCCTCCAGGCACAAGCAGCTTCCACCGCTTGCAGTGTTTGATGCATGTGGTGACAGCTGCAGTCCGCGGGGATGGAAGTTGGAACATTTGCAAAACATGTCATGAACAAAGGAAGAAAAGAGCAAGGAGAGACCAATACAGATCTTTAATAACCAACTATAAAAGAGGCACTTAGTGAACCACTTTACAACTTGCAAGAGGCACTGCATTTCCCTTTCTTCTCACTCTTTTGCACATTATTAAAATAAAACTTTGACATGAAGCATTACACCAAAACAACAATCTACCTACAATATTATACAATATAAGATACATACAGTATAAACAAGATAAAGCACCTTTGTTGTAGTAGTAAATACTATTCATAATTAAACAGTTGGAGTTACAGACACAGATGATTGAGTTTGTGATTTGTGTGTGGTATTATCAGTGCATGGGAAGAACTCCGAATACAGGTCTTGGGACTGTGATGTCCTTGTATGCACCTGAGTTTATACAATGGAAGCTTTCCTAATTTTGTGTTCTACATATGAAGTACTTGGATGGTTTACACAGTATCTTTAATAAACTACAGAGAACCAGTAAAAACAGTCGGATGAATGTACTGTTAACTGCTACAGATCTCATGTTCCCTTCCGAGGACATTGGCATTCACATTACAATAAAAACACAATGTAGCACCAGGTAATGTTTATACAAAAGGCTAATATGATGAATGTCAATGCAGTACAGTAAAGTTAAAAAATAATACAAAATGAATATGTTGGAAGCATGTACGAAAAGGTGCACAGACAACAGTCCAGGTCAGTTATGATGTCATTTGGTCCTTTTGCAGGAAGACTTAAAACTGATAAGATCAAATGCAATATGAACGTGCATTTCTTAGACGAAAATATTTTACTGTATTTTCAAGTATTCTTTTTTTCTTTCCTTTAAGGTAAATGAAATATAATCTCTGAAACAGATAATATCCAACAAAGGAAAAAGAGCAGAAAAAAAGTTCAAAGAATTTCCCCAACTAGCATATTCATTTTTGACCCAAAATTCATATCTGCCATTCGTCCTCACATTTGTGTAATAAAAACACATGTACAAAGAAGACATAAAGTGACTACGTAAGTATTTAAAGATAGCATTTCACAGAAAAGAGCTGTGCAATCTCATTCACCATAATGAATTGTCTTAAACATTTTTTATAACTGTGAAATTTACAGTCTCTTATTCACAGATCCCTCACGCCCCACTCAGTTAATAGATTCTGATGTGTCCTTCCTTAAAGGAATCTTAAAGCTAGTGAGTTTTTGGCCAAACAGCTGGCTTAGGAGGTGGTTCTGGGACTCTGCTGTCCTGTAGGAATGACTCTCCATCGACCTAACCCCCATCTTTGGCCTAGATTTATTCAAAGAATTGTTCATGGGAACTGAGGACACTTTAGAGATCGGGGGATGCAAAGGCCGCCCCAGAGGTCCCTTTTTGGCTTTGTAATCCCCGTTAAGAGGAGTCACAATCTCAGCTTTCTTTTGTGTACAGTTATCCAGCAAGTTTCTCTTTGACTGCAAACCCAAGTTTGAAGTCTTGCACTTGGAAATGATTTTGTTGCTAACGACGTCGTCCCGCACCGAGGACAGCACGGGGTAGTCGTTGGGTCCGTCTGACTTTCTTTGCAGAGAGGGGTTTGCACACTTGCTGGGGCGGAATTTCTTTTTGGCTCGAGAGTCGACACCAAAGTTCTCTTGTGTGGCCGGAGAGGAAACCCTTTGCAGGCTGTGGGGGGATTTCATGTCTTTCCTCTTCTTCTGTGGTCTCACGGATTCTTTGTCCTCATTTGAGGCTGAAGCATTGAGGGAAACCTTGGAGTGGAGGACCGGTGTGGACTCTGTTGCCTTTGTGCTGCCAGCTGTAGTGCCGTTTTTAGTGTTCTCAGTTGTTTTGGCCGGGGAAACTTTGTCTTTCATCTGACTGCTACCTTCCTGCTCAGCACCTTGAGATAAAGTCAGCTGTTTGCTGTCGTTATTGGAAGCTATGGACGTGTGATGCCACTGCTCATCATCTCTCTGCTGGTCCGTCACATCAGCAGCTAATTCTTGCTTTGACTCAGGAGTCTTTGAGATTATTTGATTTTCTCCTAAGATGATAAAAGCGTCTTCTTTAGGTGGAAGTGAATCGGTTTCTTTTTCAGTCTCAGCTGTGCCACCTTCAGCAGAGCCTTCCTCAGCCTTAACAGTCTCCTCCCCCGCATTACTACTCTCTTTAGGCGCTGACCATGAGGTCGTCTCTGCTCTAATGCAGACTGACTCATTCTCCTCTTTCACGTCATGCGGTTCAGTAATTGATTTTCCATTACCCTCTTTATCAAGAAGAGGTGAGGTGGTTGGGTCAATTTCCTCTTTCTTGGGTGAAGCAGACTCTGAAGAGTCCATATGAATACATTTCTCCAGCTCTACAAGTAGTTCAGAGTAGTCCTCAGCGATGTCCTCAGTCTTCACATTTGTATCGTTTGTGTCACTGTGATATTCATTCGCGATGGTCTGTGTGGAGTCGTCCGCTGTGGACACAGAGGGTTTTGAAGAGTCGGAGTTTTGATTTAAGTGCAGCGAGCTCACACTGGCAATGCCGCTGTCTGAGCTATTTTCTTGCAGACTGTCAGAGAGAATTCTTCTCTTCTTACTGGCAGGCGAGTCACATTCATCTTCTTTGGACGCAGATGCTTTGACAGGTCTGAGAACACCTCGGAATTTGAAAATTTTGTTCCCCCCTGACAGGTGCTTTTCCATGTGACGATCAAACTGCTCCTTCTTGGAGAAGGTGTAGTTGCAGGTGCTGCAGATGAAGGATTTTTTAATCACATGCATGACATCAGCACAGAGCTCGCAGGTGTAGAGTGTGGTGTGTTTGGAATCCAGCTCATCCACCTCCTCGTGCGCTCTCTTCAGATGACCTTTAAGCTCCTGGGCCTCCTGATAAGAGACGGGGCATTTGTGACACAGGAAAATCTTTTCCAGATTGTGAACCACTAAGTGTCTCTGCAGTTTGAATGGTTTGGGGAATTGTTTCCCACAGTGGTGGCAGTCTCTTGAGGGGTCTTTGCAGTTGGGATGCATCTCCACACTCTTAGGTGTCTCTGTTTTGTGGAGGACCTCGAGTGGGGTTAATGTGCTCTGCTTCCCACCTGCTCCGCTGCTGCTTTTAGTTTTGTGAACTTTTGGCTCTGCCCCCTCGGAGGTTTTCCCCTCTCCCACAGTGCTTTCTGTGGCAGCAGCTTTTTCTTGCTCTTTAGTGGCTTTGCTGGATTCTCTGTTGGCTTTGCTGGGGCGGTGCTGCATGATTGAGGTGATAAAGTTCTTAACGGCTGTCTCCTGCATGAAGCAGCCTGGAATGCCTAACATGGAGCCTTGAGTCTGACCCCTCCGGGCAAACTGAGTGGCATGCTCTCGTAAATGTTCATTGTACATCCACACATCTGATATCTCTTTCAAGCACATTCCACAGGTCCAGATACCTGTCTTGTTCTTGGCATGTTTCTCCCTCAGATGGTCTCTCAGTTGCTCCCTGGAGCTGAACTTACGCTGGACACACATGTAGCAGGTTGGCGGTGGAGAGGGGTTGTGGGAGAGTTTGTGAAAGTTCAGCTCGCCCAGGGTGAGGAACCAAGTGAAGCATACTTTGCACTTGTACTGCTTATCTTTGACCTTTATTCCGCCAACTTGCCGTTTTCTGCCTCGCCGCTCCGTCACTTTCTTGGACTTTTCATCGTCTTTGTTCTCCACGTCAACAGTTGCGATGGAAGGAGCCACTGAGATATCTTTTTTAGGGTCAAAGAACTGAATCTCAGGAAGCTGAAATGTGGTGTTGATGTTCTGGATGTCGATGCTGTGGAAGGTTTGGGCACTCTTCGGGGCGTTTGGCTCCACGGTGAAGGAGGCAGAAGGTGGGGGAACAGGGCAGGGAGTGGTTGGCTCTGCTGTTTTACATGTGCTGGGGTCAGAGGTCACCGCTGAGCCTGCATCGAAGCTGCTGAAGTCACTGGAGCCACTCCATTCAATTGAAGATTTATCAACAGTGCTCTCGAGTGGATTCGAGGGGCTGTTGCCAGTCTCTTTAATACTCTCATGAACATCCTGCTGATCGCTTTGTTTAACATCTGTCAGCTCCTTGACATCACTCTTTAATGTGCTGTTGTGGCACATATTCAACATGATGGCATCATCGATAGATATGGTCTCGTATTCACAGCGGTTAGTTTGACTGTCAGTGAACGTCTGCTCTGCTTGGTTTTTCATGTACACATCTTTACTTTGCATGAAGGTCTCTGAAGGAGGGCAGTCCTGAGTCACATTTGAATCGGGCGATAGCTTCTGTCTTTTGTTTCTTTTGCTGTACACCCTCGGGCACTTTTTCCTTTTTGCGTCCTCGTCCCTGGGGAACAGCTGCGAGAATGTGGTGTCGTCGTCAAGTAAGGCCTTTAGATCAGGGCTTATGCCGGGAGGACTGATGGGGGAACAATTCAAACAGGAGAGAGGATGTGCCGTGTCTGAGGGGCCACCGTTTTTCTCACATTTTATCTCGACGGCTGCCACTTTTCTGAGAATCTCTTGGGCAAGGCTCTGTTCTGATCCTGTCTGTTCACACATCTCTTCCGCAGCGCACAGACTCTTTCTGGGCTCATCATATTCTCTGATTATATCCTTGTCTACAGATAGAGCACTTTCCACATTATTATCTGTACATACCTCCCCATTTGCCATCTCCGTCATACTTGTACATTTAATTTCTTCCATGTCAGTGATTTGATTTAGCTCCACAGTTTCATTAAGCACATTTATGTCTTTTGTTGGAGACTGTGGTGCATTGTCAGAGCCAGAGTTTGAAGTAATAGGGTGAGGGAATGTCTCTGCTCGGGTAACAGTTCTGTCAGAGGTTTTCACCTGGTCTGCTGGAGATTTGCGAAGCTCTTGTGGTCCACTGCTTTTGAAATCAGGAGTTATAGCTTGGAGTATGTCAGTTTTTAATATATTCAGAAGCTCATCAGAGAAAGGGTCGGGCTTCATGTTTGCTTCGCTGTTTTTGTTCTTTCTGGCTTTGCTGTTCTTCTTTGCTTTTGTTGGCAGCAGAGGGTTGTGATGGCCTATTTCACCCACTGCCACTACATTTGTCTCAGTTGGCATTTCCTCCAGGACTGACTCAGTCTCTGCTGCTTTAGATATGAGAGTGCTACTTGTCTCAGGCAGCCTGTCTATTTTTGTTGGGTAACAGGTCTGTGAATCATTTTTATGTTCCTTCTCTGTAGTTTGTGATGCTTCATAAATGAGCACAGTCCCCTGATGGCTTGACGTTGTGCTCTGCGGGCCAATTTGTTTCTCACTTCTGACCAAATGTTTCATGGCCTTATGTCTCTTTAGCCCAGGCACGGTCCTGAAACACATGAGGCAGATCTCACAGAGCTCTTTCCCCTGTTGTGTGTTGTTCTGTGTCTTTTTCTGTGTTGTTTCTTTCTGTACTTGGTGCGTTGTTGAACACTGGCCAGTCGCTATTGTTGGTTGCTTCTCTGACAGGTCTGGTGGAAGAGGCATTTGTTCATTTTCACAGATGACGAGAGGCTTAGGAGTGGGCGGACCATCTGAAATGTCTTTTCTGATAAGTGTACTGTCCTCGGCAGAAGCCTCGTGAGAATCTAGATTCTCTGATTCATCCTTTCTCAGCAGGTCAGCGTGAATATGTAAATTCTCAACAGGTCCAGCTGGGTCATGGCAAACCTCCAAATCTGCCTTTGCATTACAAGTTGAGGAATCTTTGCTTTTGATTTCAGGTGGGAGACCCAATGAAAAACATGAGAATTTCAAACCCTGCTGGAGAACCAGTGATTCATCTGATAAATTCAGTCTAGCTGCAGGGTCTGAGCTCAGTGATACCGCTGTGTCTGTTTCAGCTTGGTTAAAAATCAGTGCAGGGTTAACGCTCAGGTCACATGGTCCACAGTCATTTCGGGGACTCTGCTTGATGTCTGGATTCTCCTCAGGTTTACTGGCAGGTGAAATTGGTATGTAGTCGTATTGATTCAGCTGTGGAGGTTCGTCTGGGATGCTGTTGTAGTTGAGAGGGCTGAGCTTGAAATCATACATTGGATCTCTCTTTTCAAGACCATCGGATGCTTGTGGTGGTTCTGCTGTGCTGGTCACTGGAAGTGGGGAGGGAATGGTGGTTTCAGAACTGGGGATTTTACACTCTATGATCCCTAAGTCCAGTGGAGGTGGGCTTATCAAAGAGTACTCCATCTCTGCTGCTGTGCTCAGTTGTTCCTCAGTGTTTACAGCCTCTTTGACATTGCTGTTTTCCTCTTTGTTTATGGGGGATAGTGTATTTGGAACTGAGCCTTGCTTAACAGACATATCACCACATTTGCTCTGTGAATCCTCTTCTATGTTCCATTTCTGCATGGGTGTTTGATGACAGGCTGACAAAAGAGGACTGGTTGGTGGGGCAGTGTGGAGAAAAAGACAGTGACTTTCTTCCCTCTCCTCTCTGCATGGGGAGTTTTGGTGGCTCGCCATGAAATCAATAGGGAGGTGTTCTTTGATGTCCTGAACATTTAAAATCTCTTCTTGTTTCTGAAATGCGAGACTTGCTTCAGGTTTTAGTGAGTCATTAAATGGAGCAACTTTGCAGGAATCGCTGTCAATGATGCCATCAGACTGTGAAAGAATCAACAGATTACTTTGTCCCTCTGTGGACCGGGTGTCTCGGAAAGGTGGGCAATGATTTTCTGTATTGGTTTCCACCAGTATTGGACTGCAGGGCTTGTCTGTGGTGACTATCTCTACTGACAGATCACTTGTTGAACTGTAAGTCTTAGCAGGGCTGCAGTTTTTAGATGGAGACAGTCCAATCAAATGATCCCGTTCTGCTGTTTCAACAGTTATTTCCTCGTTTACAATGTCTGAGCACTCCACTTTTAATTCATCAGCACCTGATGAACTAATGTCTCCAGCATTATCAAGGTTATCAGTGGACTGTTCTTCATCTGTTGTTTTAATCGCGCCCTGAATTTTCTCGCCAATGTCTAGACTGGCGGCAGGCAGAGCTGGTGATAAAGGATGGCTGACAGATTGACCAGTGATTCCCTTCACTGCCTCCGCTTCCTCGTAGCCGTCTGTGGTCGACTGCTCTGGACCGTCACTGCAGTTTTTAAATAACTGATTCACGTCGTCTATTGCATTACTGTTCCCACAGGACTCCTCAACTACATGCAGGTCATGTGTCGCCACACTTGAGCAGCGAGTGGACTGGATCAAATTACTATTCTTGGTGATATCCTCCTCTGATGTGACTTTAGTCTCAGCTTTACTATCATTGTTTTCTGTGGGCTCACTTGGCTGTGATGAAATTGGCTGGTTTCCATCGACTGTGGGGTCAGTGCTGTTAGAGAGAGATGACTGTGACTCATTCAGAATGAATTCAATATCGTCCTTCCGCTCATTGATATTTGGAGGTGATAATATATTCTCCTTCCCGGTAATTGCTTCCTTTTCGCTGTGATCTTCTCTCTCAACTGCATCAGTTGTCTGACATTCAATTTCTTGATGTTGTTGACTCGTGAGAGAGGTGACATTCGGCTCCTTGTGTTCTGATATAATGGGTTCTTTTTTGAATATAGAGTCTGAAATCACCTCCAGGCTTTTCATGAGATTTTCTGTATATCTCTTCTGTTCTAAAATCTCCTCCTTTGTTTCTGCAGCAGTCTCTTTTTCAGCATTTCTCTCCACTGATTTCTGGTCACCGTGGAGCTGTGCGTGCTCAATATGTGGGGCTGTGGTGATCAAATTTGGTGCTTCATGCTCTTTTTCAGTGAAATGTTCAAGTGCCCCTGACTCACTGTGAATCGGAGTGTGTGGACTGTGGTGTCCGCTTATTAACTCAAACTGGAACGGACTGGACCATGGTTCGGTAAAAGGCTCTGTGGGCAAACTGGTCACTGGTACATCTATGGTTTGCACAGGGCACCTTATATCCAGACCAGTGCTTTCACTCTCGGACTCATCACCCAGACGTAAAGGTGAAAATTTGCTCATTTTCAGCTGCTTGGGGTCATCCTGAGCTAGCAAGGGTGGGCTTTCCAACTTAGTTGTCTGCAGCTGGTTCTCAAGCTCATTCACTATTCTTTTTATCTCCAGCTCATCCTCTGACACGCAGCTGTTGAGATTTCCACTGTAGTCGATTATTTTTTCTGGCAGAGACAAAGGGACGTGATTGTAATCTGGTTTCTTTTCATTTGATTTTTCAGAGTTGCCTTTGTACTGAGATATCTCATCTGGTAGTACAGGGCTAACTATAAGGTTCCAGTCTCTTTGTTCCAGAAAGGGAGAGAAGGACGACACAAACTCCTCCTTTTTATCGGCCGTGCTCTCTATTGAATGGAACCCGTCTTTCTGAATCGGCATATCCGAGTAGAGGCCACTGTCGAACCCTGCGAGATCCCCGAACATTGATGAGGTGTCGAATGAAAGTGGGGATTTCAAGAGCCCCTGTTCCTGATCAAGGGGGTAGGGCATGAGGTGGAGCGTATCTTTTTGTATCAACGGGCCTTGGCTTTCAGTTGGAGATAGGCACACCTCATCCATCAAAGAGGTGCAAAGAGATGCAGGCTTGTGTGCATCTAGGTCATTGACTAAAGTAATAGCCTCTTTCACCACGCAGACACTGTCACTCTGTTTTTCAAATGTGGTACTGTCTGATAGCTCCGGCTGTGTGGCTTGGGGCCCCTCGCTTCTTTTGCCCTTTGTGTTGTCAATATTGAAATCAGTTTCTTTGTTGATGGTGGGAGAGTGTGAATCAATCTGTAGTGGCTTGCTTTCTGTGCTGCTACACTGCGATGGTTCTTCTTTGGGGCATAGTTTGTCTGTTCTCTGTAGGGTGTTTCTGTCTGAACTCACTGCTTCTTTTCTGGGAGACACCAGCTTCTCTCTTGATTTTGTGTGAGAGCCTCTGCCTTTTTCAGAGTTTCTGACTGTGTCTTTTGCTTTTTGCGAGGATGACACTGGATCAGCAACTTCTGGATTTACATGATTCTTCTTTGGGTCCTCTGGGCTGTCTTTGTTATCAGACAGAATAGCTTTGTCAGTATTGTACTTCTTGACAGATTTAGTGAATGTCAGTGCTAGTGTGCTGGACTCTTTACATAACTTCTGCGGGGAGGACCTTTCATAGGTTTTCTGCTCTGGAGACTCTTTCTTTTTGATGTCTGTCTTCTTCTCACAGTCGGAGTCAGTGCGGTCAATGCTTTTGGGGCTGTTGATACTATCGCTTGAAACACTCACAGATGTGCTGAGTTCACTGCTTGTAGATGACCTGCTACCCCTCCTCCTGAGTCTCTGGTGAGAACCATGTTTCTCAGGCGAGAGAGAAACCTCCTCGCTTTTTTTCACCTCAAAACACTCCTTGGACTCGTGTCGCCACGCCGCCTGGTCCCTCTCACTCCTAGCTCGCCATTTGCACTCTTTGGTGTATGTGTACTTACAGCGACTGCTCTGATTCAGCCGGCCTTGGCTTGCTATCTTAACGGGCTCACACTCATCATCTGAGTCCGAGACATAGTCGTATTCTCCAAACGCAGGGTTCTGTACAGTGGGAGTCAGCCTCTCCATCACTAAGGAGAACTGGAGGTTTTTAGTACCTTTAACATGGAGTTTATGGAGCTTATTTTTCTGTTGAACTATTTTGTGAATAAGTTCTTTGCTCCAGGTGCCCCCTCCAGTGCTTTTCCTCTTGCTCTCTTTCACTGCAGTTCTCGAGGTTGGAGAGGTGGAGGCCTGTGAGGGCGTTGACCCTCGAAGTGCAGAGCTGTCCTGAAAGCTTTTAACACCACAACGCTCAGAAAACTTGCTGGATAAGAGAAACCTCTGCGTACTCGTGTTTTCATCCTCACTCTTGCACAGTTTTCTCGTCTCTTTCACTTTGTTGTCTTGTTCCCTCGTCTTCTCCCTCGAGGCAATTCTTGAATTTTTATGAGAGACTTCTTTTTTTATGTTAATTTTCTCATCTTGTTCCAAATTCAGAGATATTTTCTCAAGTTTGCTTTCCGTGTACTGTTTATCTGTCTCAGGGTTCTCAACATCAGAGTCATAAAAATACTTTCCCTGTGTGAAAGACCTGTCATCCTCTGCTGCTTGTTTATTTTTGCTCTCAAAGACCAGGGATTCTTTAGCTTTTAGGCATTGTTTGTTTGATGTTGCTTTGACAGTGGTGAGGTCATCATCAGCAAACGCATCAATAAAGCTACTGTCTATCTCTGCATTGTCTGATTGATATCCCAGCCCATTCAAGGCTTCTGTGATAAGGCTGTCTAATTTGGCATCCTCCATTTCCAGCTCTGGGAGGGGGACGGGAAGGTTACCAGTACCAGAGAACAAGCTGAGTTTCATTGGATCGTCTTTGTTATCTCCTTTAGTTTCACTGTCAGATATGAGCTCTCCATTTTTATTGAGGCCCAACAGAGAGAGGTGAAGGTCAGACGGGCACCTTGACATTGAAACATTTGACCCAGATGACACTGCTTTTGCTGGTTCTGCGTGAAACTTTCTGCCGTCCTCCATCTTTGATATGTCTTTGAGGTCGTTTTGTGCAAACGTATGCTGAGCACAGTATTGCTTATGGCCTAGAAAGGAAGCCAGGTTGTTGAAATTCTGATCGCACTGCTTGCATGTCAGAAGCACATCTAACTGGTCGAGATTTGCTGCAGCTAATGAGGAGGCTAACAGCTGGTGTGCAGAGTACGGTGGTGGTGGCTGGTGATGCTCCACCCCAAAACTGTCCATGTAACCTTTGTTTGCATCCATAGTAGGCTTTGGATGTGTGCTGTTTTGCAGGTAGCTCATCATGTCGTCTTTGGCTCTGTCTGGCGCGTAAGGAAGGTTTCGTGGAGCGTCAGAATGAAACTGGTGAGGGTGAGAGCTCAGGTGATCTGACGGTAACTGTGCTTTGGCTTGGGGCTGGTGATAAAACGGGTGAGAGGGTGCTGACTTTGACATTTGCCCGTCCTCTGAACTGATGTTAACAGGACTGGTGGATGCTGGGGAGAGCGAAGAGCAGGTACTACTGGATGCAGGGTTGTGAACTGGTGAGGGCAAAGGAGATTCATAAGGTGACACCATCATAAGTCCCATGGGTGGGACCTGTAATGGAGGATAGCTGTAGTTTCTTGATGGCGCTGCTGCTGGGAGAGACTGGTTGAGTCCAAAATATACTGCCTTATTTTTGGATTCACATACTTGCTGTGTGTGGCTCATCTCTACTTTAAAAGTTGAGACTGTGTTACTGCTATGTTTTACAGTCTCCTGTCTTTGGTTTGAAAACCCATCACTGGTTCTGCTGTTCTGAAATGAGCTGGGGTTTTTCAGGGAGCCGTGTTTATGTGATTTACTATCATCCTGCCAGTCAGTGGGGGAAACCATGTAAGCCAATTTCTGACTGCTTATTTGCCTAGATAACTCAATTCTGTTTTGGTTCGGCATTGCAGGGGTTGGCCGTATCTGCTGCCAGGGCATTCTGCTATTTTTAGATGAATTTGGCCTTTGGTCAAGTGCTGGCTGGTTCTGAAACTGAAACTTGTCATTCATATCAGAGTACTGAACTGTGTTTTGATCAGCCGGTGAATATGTCTTATTAGGCCCCTCCCATGAGTGCGGTAACCTATTCAGAACCTTATTATTGATGTTTTTATCAAAAGGCATTGAGCCTGTGTGAATGTTACTGACTGGAGGGTTGTTAAATGTTTTGCTGGGAAAGTGCATTTGGGAGCCTGGACCTGAAATATTTCTTGTATGGTGCACACTTCCTTGAATACGTGTTCTTTGGTTGGCAGCTGTGTCTTTGGGGTGACAGTTCCTCTTACTCCCCGAGGTGATGGCTGCATCCCTACTGTCTGCCTGTGCAATAGTGTCTGTGCTCTCAGGCAGGGCAGCCTTCCCCTGCTCTGACTGCTGTGAGCTGGAGCCAGAGCTGTCACTACTGGCTGAGTCCTCACTCAGATTCCTAGGACACTGTATGGAGGATGTTACCCCTTGAATAAACTGTGGGGGCTGAGAATAAGAGCTCCTCTCATCTGACTGCTGTTCATTACTGAACTGAGTGCTGTTCTGAGCAATGTTTTGCCCTTCTCCAGACGGGAAGGAAAAAGAGTTGTGGGTCACATGAACAGAACCTAGCGAGGAGTCTGTAAAGTCTTGGGATTGGGGGTTCTGTTCACAGGGAAAAGAGTCAGAGGTTGATTCTTCCAGAAAGTGATATCCATATTGAAATGGACCAGGCACAAAGGAGTTTGCCTTATTAGCTTCTGTAAGGGCAGTGGATTTTTGCGATGACACCCCATAGTTAGCACCATTAAAAGTCCTTTCAGGAGACTGCCATACATTAGAGCTACTCAGCTGAAAGTCAGCCAGGATCAGCTGGCTGCCGGGCTGTGTGCTGTTGTTCTCCATGGAGGCAGGCTGCTGCTGCTGTGACAGGGGTGGATGTGGGTGGGATGACGTTCCACTTGAGGAGCCCAGTGCCTGTGAGGTATAGCTTGGGGAGGTAAGGTTAGAGGAGGCCTCCTGGAAGCAGCGGCTGTAGTTGAGCTCTTCTTGCTGTAGTTCGGCCTCTCTCTCTGGTATACTGGGAACGTGGAATCTGTAGCTGCCCGAGACCGGGCCACGACTGGTCTCCAACTTCTTGGGTGGTGCAACCTTCTGCTGTGGGTAGGCAATACCAATGGTGGGGTTGGAGCGTGGATTAGTAATGCTAAGTCTGTACAGCTGCTGTGGGTTGCCACGCTCCGTCTTTCCTGACCGCTTCCCCTTCTCTCGGCTGCGGCCCTTTCCGCTCGGGGACTGGGGGCTGCCTTTGCCACTCGACCAAGTTCTGTCAGTGGCAAATTTTGATCGGTTCTGCAGTGACCTGAAGTCAATCTTCCCTGTCTGCTGTGGCCGTATGACAGCCTCACGCTGCTGAGGACAGTCCCTTCTCTTCTCTAGTTTTTCAACTTTGGCCTCTCTGCCGCTGGCTCTGGCCTCAGTGCCTGTGCTTGAAAAGTGCTCTGAAGACTCCTTTGTGGTTTTGTCACTCTGCTGTTCCAGCGCTGTCCCTTCATCCTGCAGTTTGGACTCAGCGGCCAGCTCTTTGACAGCATGCAATCGCTGAGTCTCTCCTGCCATGGTGCACAATGCGTGCTGTGAAGGCCTGGTCCTCAGAAGTGCTATCTGGGAGACAGGGGCATCGTCTTCTGGGTGGTATGAATCAGTAAACGTCCAGTGGCAGGGACTGCAGGGACAGGGCCGCTCGCTGCAGGCTCATCTCTTCACTCTCATTGTGAACCGCTGATCTGGCACCAGAGCAAAGCAGGCCTGGAAGGAAAAGAGAACAGAGAGGATCAGATGTCAAGCTTTTATTGCTTAATTAAGTAATTACATCATGTGCTTTTCTAAATCAAATTTGACAATACTGTTCAAACATGCAAGCACAGTTTGATATAATCATTCATACAAGAATTATGTATCTTTAAAATAAGCATAGGAAAGCATTCATTCTTCAACCTGTGTATGAGATTAAGTGCAATTGTAATATTCCTAGTTTCTACCAGCAGAGGGCACTATTGCAGCATTTCACCATGGTGCTGTCATTGCACAAAGAGCCAGTGTAATCAATGGGGAATTTCAATATACTGCCAAACTCATACTCCAACTCTTGGAGATACTACTAACACTTAAATTCTTTATTCCTGACAACAAATGAGATGTTTCAAACAAGTAAACACAGTTTGATCTGAGTGCTGATTTCTGCTTTTCAACAGTGAACTGATGGCTGCACAAGTATCACAGTCCGAATCCTCTACATAAACAATCATACAAAGAAACCAGTTTGGTCTTGAGAGGATGAAGCTCTGTACAGTACTGAGGATGAGAAAAATACAGTACACGGATCCAAAAAAGCACTGCCAGTAAATGAATCACAGACTCCTTAAGAGCAGGGACACAATGCCACAGTGTTCTATTGCTACAGAGGGCTGCAGGTTTAGATCATGGAGGAATATCAGGGATTAGTCAGTCAGCCATTAGACAGTGAGAACTGCGGGCACACTGACGTTTGTTGCCTTTCCTCAGGCATCCCAGACACGGCTTCTCAGGTCCCAGTTTACTTTGGCCCTCCACTGCTCCTGCTTCGTTTGAGGTCAGACCAGATGAAACTTGGAGGTAGCACCAAAATGTAATTTCTAGGCCTGGTTACCAAACTTCCATCCCACCTTCTTGTCTGTTTCCCCAAGCTGTTACCTAAGCCAATGTCGGCTGTGGCCTAAAGGTTGGAGAGGCAACTATTTAGGCAGAGGATTTGGGTTTAAAAGCAAAGTGTCCCTGAGCAAGACACATTCCTGACAGTTTAAGGGGTGCTTTTACTTCTTAGGAGGAGTGAGTAAAAACTGCACAGCTGCATTCCAGTGCTGCTGCATGTGAGCTTTATATTGGGCCTCTGCATCAAGTGGTGACTGACTACCCAGCTGACTGTCAAACACACCCACAGCAGGATGCATTACTTCCTGTACCATACATTTTACATTGGAAGCCACATGTATGCTCATTATGCAAGCACTGATGATTCGGACATCTTAAAGTAGTATCCAAAATAAATGATGCATCATTTCGATGTCCTGATATCAAGCTGGGGAAGCAAATATGTTTCAGAATATATTCCCTCTGCAAAGATGCATTACATAAATCCACCAAAAACCAATCCTCATCGATCTCTGTGGAGAGGTTGCTGGGTCAGCTCGGGGTCTTTCAAAGATCAGCAACAGATGTTTCCATTCTGAATGCCTGAGTGCCTCTCTACCAGTCAGGGGGCTTACTCCTTTTTCAGCTAGCTCACGGTATTAGATTGACTGTATTCTACAACCGAATATTTCCTTTTTTTCTGTTGTTGAATAACATTGACTTGGGAGCAAAGTAGCTGCAGAAGATATTCTCTTTGGTTGCAAGAAGACTGTCGGATTATCACCACACCTAGAGTGTGAGGCCCCAAAGCCAAACAATGTGTGCATTGTGTTAACAAAACATCCACTTTTAAGTAGTGAATATGAACTATGGCACCTGTGCTAACTGACAACATTCTCTTTAAAACATGCAGTGATAATTCTCAACTCTATAGTGAAAGCTCCGCGGAGAAAAAAAGCCCCAGTTTCTATTTTCTCTGCAACACACCTAGATTCCTTTCGTGGAGATCTTATCTGATCATCTCAGCATTGAGGTTACAATAAGATTGCTTGACATAACATAAGCGCTGATTATCAGGACGATGATGACAGACAGCATACAAATGAATTCTTTGAGAGTCTGGGTAAAATGGCCAAAGCTCCTACAATCACGATGAAACACAGTCCTGTTCAAAATTAAAAGGCACATAATTCCTTAAGGGCATGTCCTTTTGTCTTAATAATGGTATAAGTCTAACAACTGCATAGTGTGTTGGCTGCTTTACAGTGTAAATGAGAGCTCACAGCTCCAGTGGAGTGGACTACAGAGGCTTTAGGGGCCAAAGGGTAGATTTATTCATTGTCAAAGTGGAGGACAAGACCTGGGGATGCAGAAATCAGATAAGATGGCCTATAGCGTTGCTTCCTGGGGGCTTTGTTTACATTCACAGACTAGAAGCCAGTGTGCCCAGATAACCACCTGATAAATGGAAGAGGGAGATATGACCCTCACTATTACCCAGAGGGATCACTCTCAGCCATGTGTTTCCTTGTCCCATCCTCTGGTAAACCTCCCAGAGGTATTTAGCAGGTTGGGACGGAGGCTTGAGGCTGAGACCTCGCTGAGTTTAGGCCTGGTTGTGAAAAATCACATCCCCTTTACAGCTCCACAGAATCTGAAAGCCGGAGTGTCTGCAGCTAGAAACTGGTGTGAAAGCCACTGCCAGCATCTCCACCAGGAAGAGCTTGGTCCAGCTCTGCAGAGTCAACAGTCACGATCATACATCATAGCCTCAATTGTATTTGCCCAGACCGACCGTTGGGGTTTGGGGCTGAGGATGAATGCCTCCAGCAACAAAAAGAGCAGTATGAGGATCACAGGGGCCTTACAGAAGTAGCACCAAAGCCTGAGCTGTCAATTTACAAAGAATAAGGGTTTATTTATATCCTAACAAATGCCTTGTCCGCTTCCCCTGCAGCCCTGAGCAGCTCAATAACTCTCTCCCTGCACCAGTGTCCTCCACACAAGCCAGAATTACTTCACACGCAGACTTAACGCATATCAATCCACCAATTTAGTGGCGTCTTTGGTACAGCTCATACAGTTTTATCTTGAGAAGTATAAACTGCTCTTGGACTGGGTACAGAGACAGTGTGGTGGTGACAGAATTGCAAGCTGGGCACAAGTTGATATCAAATCCTGTGTGACTGGTCTAAAATTTGTTCCATAAAAGTGTGTTTTAGTGGAGTTTTACAAGTCAATTAAGGCTGTGTGAGTATATGTGTGAGAGTGTGCATATGTGTGTGTGTTTTTTAGGTCTCCTGTCAAATCACCAAGTTTCTCAAGCAGTGGCGTCCCATATGGCTTTACCACAACACCACCCTGATGCTTGAGACTGCTGAGTGTTGAAGAACTGGTGCGTTTGTGGTGTAGGTGCACGTGTGTTTTCATGCATACGCGAATGCAAAACTAGAACAAAACCAGAGATGTTTTTTTTCATTACTTACACAAGACTATGTCTTGGTTTCTCCCAGAGATGAGGGAGAGGGTAAAAGGTGCCTGAATGAAAACTCAATTTCCGGAAAGTCTTTTTCCTGTAATTTTGGTGCAGGATGTATGTAGTGTTGGCTTGAGTGAAAATATGCTGGTAACACGGTGAAAATCTCTGTCAACTCATCACATCGATGCCTTGAGCTCGTAATTGCTTTTGCGATTTCTATTTTCCAAGAGACCAAAGCTCTGTATCTCCCAACTTAACATAAGAGACTACAGGCTCAGCGTCTCTTTCTTCTGAGCTATTCAACATTTCTGATGATGTGTGTTCTGTAATAGGAGAGCACCCAAAGGTGGCTAGGAGAAATGGTTAAAGCAGACCATAGCAACCAAGATAGGCGATCTTAACAGCGCAGCAATGTAACATTTGCGCAAGATACCACACAAAGCAGTGAGATCCTGAAGACAATGACTCTCCAGAGACACAAGGCATTATTAGAGCCAAGAGAAGGGCAGCAGCAGGCCGAGCAATCCACTTCTACAAACAATGGCTCCCTTTATAATAATGTAAATCAATAACTGGCATTAGCAGAAATTTCCCAACTTGTTCAGCTTTTCCAGATGCTTGCTCACTGAAATATCACCACACAGTAGTCCCAAAGACCACTGAGAGAGAGAAGACAGATGATGATGAGGGGTGATGAGATCAGAGGTGGTGGAGAGGAGAGGAGGAAGAACAATCTTGACAAGAGAAGCAGGGAAGGCCATTAAAGAGTGGGAGAATCATACTAAGGGATGAGCGTCAAGAAGTGAAGGGGGGTGGTGTTCAGTATCCTGCGTAGCCCAGTAGGCTGTGTAATCAGGCGGATGCAGGGGGGAGGATCAGGTGGCAAAATAAAAGCTGTCTGACTGCTCTCCTCACACCTCTCCCAGCATGACTGGTCCAGCGAAGGGAATGCGCAGCGAGAGCGGCTGGCCCAGGCCCATGCTGGGGCGCGCCGCCAAAACCTCGGTCAGCGTGCCTGCCTACTCTTCTGTATTTTTGGAAACATCCATTATGCAAGCAATTTGCCTTTAAGATCTCTGCGCCTATGTCCATTCAAAGGCAGAGTAGGAGGAGAGATATGTCAGCGATGTGAGGGGAGCCCAGCGTGCTTTCACAACTGTACCACCGCACAATTATTTATACAGAAGCTCTGGATGTGGACGTGTTAACAGTAGCGGTCTGTCAGTAGTTAACAAACTTAATTAACTTGTGATTTACAGATAATTAATGAGTCATCCGTCCCCTCCATGCTGGTGACATTTCGTCAGAGGCCTTGGGAATATTTAAAAGACGCTGGAGAAACCAACGTCCAAGCACTTCAAATGAAACAGTGAGCAGTGTACTGAAGGAGGCTTGTTATACTCGTGCCTGCGTACCTCCGCCACCCCTCACCCCACCCTTAACCCAATGCGGTTAGCTGCGCAGTGGGGAGGATGGAAGAAGTGTATGTGTGTGGTGTGAGTGTGAGTCTGAGTGTCTCAGTATGTGTCTGTGTGCATGCATGTGTGTGTGTGTGTGTGTGTGTCTAAGGGGGTTTTGGTGTGTAATTCCAGAGGCTCCCCTTACCCCCTCCCAAGTTTTTCCTCTTTCTCAGACGAGTTTTTTTCTTGTATTTATTTTTTTCTAACCACTGGATTCTGGACTCGGTCTGTTTCCATATTGCTAACCACAGCATTCCACAAACATGATGGAATCTTTGTTTTAGAGCGTTTAAAGGTTATTTTTTCCTCTTTTTGACACAATTTCCCTTATTTCTGCATGTCAGTGGAACAGTACGTGTGTGGCTGTGCTGAAAACAGGTCAAGTGTGTGATAGACTTTACAACATGACTGAGTAGAACAGGATATTAGTGAAAGGGTAAGCTAGACAAAATTTCCTGACTCCCACTTATAACCACGATAACCTTATCCGTAATGGATAAAATCCTTCTTTCGGGTTTTATTCCTCCTGCATTCCTTTTTTCAGCGGATCAATATTTGCTTGTCCCTTCTTCTGCCTGGGCCAAAGTATTTGGTTGCCTCTCAACATCAACAAAGTTTTATTAAATGTAAAAGAAACTGTTGGGTGGAATGGGACATGGAGTCATTAATGACAGCCCTCTGTAACCTCAAACTTAACTACTGCCGTTATGTCTGAGGCTACACTGTTGTATTTTGATGTGTGAATATTTAACCCAGACACAGTTTGTATAAAATCACACGCTCGGAAGATCACCACTAAAACAGCTGACCCATACCAGCTACAAATATTTAAATATTTAGAGGGTGAAGGACACTCAATCAATGTTTTCTTTGCCAAGCCACAACCTTAAGAGACATCCTGAACTCTCAGTGGTTAAACACAGGTTAAAAGATAACCAGCAGGAGTGCCATTTTAAGGTGCTCCCTGAGTGCAAAATATTGAATCTGGATGTGGCGGGTGGACCCCCCACACACATAAACAAGAGGTGACGGATGAAATATGGCAGTCTTGACTCCAGTTTCTACCACACACTACAAGGAAATCATAAATCCTCTGTTTTAATTGTGCTTCAAAATAGTAAAGAGAACCAAAGCAGCAAAAAAACAACAATCAAAAAGTGAAACAAATCAGTTTCACATTCTCACCATTCAAACACTGCCATGCAGCTGGGCCAAGAAAACCTCTTTTAATCTTTTATTTACTGTTTTTAAAGGCTGACATGAGTCCAAATCCAAAGCACATCCTCATAAAAACACAGGCGGGACAAAGTTCATTTTTATCTGCATATGTGACAAATGTTATTGGAGCACTTTCTCTCCCTCTCTCATCTTTATCCTCTCGGTTCTATACGGACAGAAACATACAGTACATGTATGCAGACACCCTCAGACAGATACATGTGGCTCATGCACATATGGGAGCTCAAACAGCATGTAGCTTTATATAAAGTATGAATTTTGTATTTATCTAACACAAAAACATGTGTTGTAGTTCCACAGTTTTCCACTCATTCAGGAAGCTTTACTTCACAGGCTCCCATACATCAAATTAGAAATGTATTACAGAGGAAGCCTTTTATTTACATGGGAACTGCAACTGCATGTTTTCCTCCATTAACATTAACATGTGCTCAACCACAAGGAGGCCAGAGGCAGTGTGTGCAGTTTGGGCCCACTACCACATAGGTGAAAGTCCAGAGAGCAGACTGGGCCTGCAGAGGCAGACTTACAACCTGAGCAGCCTCGGGGGACTCAACCTTTTCTCACTGACCCGTCACCCGCCCTCCCATGAATCAGGGAACAAACGCACCCAAGACAAACATGCACAGGCAGGCCGGCCTGTAGATAACTCCTCGTGTCCTCGTGTCACTACTGTAACCCCCACATGTTTTGACAGACGCATCTTCATCCTCATACGTAATGCATAAATGGCAAAACACTTATTCAGCAATAAACATGCCCCTATTTCGACAGCATTACTAAGGATGCATTGTCACAGAAGCTCGATAATGATTTTAAAAGGTGGCTTAAAAAGGCTGGTGCTTCACAGTAATGCTTTGAACAGTCGGGAAATTCTATATTCTCCTGCAAAAGGACTAAATGCAAACCTACCCGCATCTGGAATTTGAAGCATTTGGTGTGTTAATAAATAAGTTACAAGGACACTACAGACCATATAAAGTTGAATCTTGTTATAATAAACATGTCAGCTTGGTGTGATTTGTTTCTCATGTATACAGCTGTGACTCTGAGTGCTTCAGGGCTGACGAGCCTCCACACCACCACCTCGTGCTGGATGTTTTTTATTTTTATTTTTTACGGCAAGTGGACAAGTGTAAGAAAAAGAGTGATAGGCTCTTTGCCTCTGGTGTGACATTTGGGAAGACTTATTTTGAAGTGTGACTCAGGCAGGTCGGGAGTGGCCGAAAATCAGTCAAAGAATATCAGGATAAAATCTGTTTTGTCTAAAACGTGCCTGCAGGCATGACTCATAACCTTTCACCTTCAGGTAAGACCTTCGCTTGTAAGACTAAGAGGGTGGTTTCTTTGAGTATATCTCCAGATGAGGTGACAGATAGTCAAGTTTCAACATGTGACAGAGAAAGGGGTTTTCCTTCAAACCTTGGGAAAAGTAGGCTCCATAAAATGCACCACATATCAATGCCAAATGAAACAAGCTAATTCTCATGAAATACAGTTTCTCTGTGAGACTACAGAGCGGGCGGATATACAAAAGCATTACTTGTGAATGAACCTTTCGTCTAAGTTCATGTTTGCAATTAAGAGAGAAGGAGAGAGTCTCAGGTTTTACACGAATGCACTGGAGTGCGTGTGAGTACATTTGCACACTCAATTGGGTATAATTGTATATATGTGCATCTCTGTGAGTGTGGTTGTGCAGTATTTAAGCATGCTTTTGATGTATAATTTCAGCATACATTGTGTGACTGACATGCAGTTTTGCAGTGGGTTTTTATAGAGTGGTAGGTATAATGTTACTTTTCTAAGTCCCAGTAGATAAATCAAAGTGTTTCAGTCAAATTTAACGCTGTCTTGCTGGGCTGGCACACAGACGTTTAAATCAAAGGGAGAGCATTCCCGTGACAGGAAGTGATTAATTTCCTATAAACTTGGCACCAGGTAATACGTGATGTATGCTGACTGAAACAGCTCAAAAATAAAACCAGCAGGGTGGGGCAGAGAATGGAATAGGGCCTGAAAACCATCATCAGTCACACCTTCTTAAGTTCCTCTGCTTCAAACCACAGTGCCAGATGCATCGTCCTGCATCTTTACTTCTCTCCTTCATTCTTTCGCTCTCGCTGTCTTTCTGTCTTCCTCCAACCCACACGCATGAAAGCAAATCTCTTCAGTTTGGCATTAGGTCACAGGAACTGAAGTGCAGGCGGGGGTTGGTGCTGGGAGGAAATAAAAACATTTGTAGAAGATTTCGGACGAACCTCGGTGGAGTGAGTGCATGATTGACAGTCATGGAGTAATTCTAGAAGCAACACAGCTAACTGAAAGAATAAGAGCACGAGCTGAGGTTATTTGGAGTTAAGTGTTTGTTTGGGGGTGAACCTTTGGTAGTTTCTTTCTCCAGCGCTATTCCAGTATGTATGGTAAGAGAAGGGTGGAAAGGGTAGCAAAGAAAAAAAACATTGAGTAATATTTTTCTCTCCCTGTTTTATTCTTCAGTCCAATTTGCACCAATGCCAAAATCAGTAGTCCCCTGGCCAATGGTAAAGAGGGAATTCCAGGCAGAGCATGCGTGAGTCAGTACCAGCATTTTCCAAATTCACCCTGCCTGCCTGCCTTTAAATAGTCCAAGGAAATGTCCAAATGACCTAATTACGACTCAGGCTTTCCTAAGTAGCTTGTGTCAACGCGTGACACGGAATTCAAAAATATACATAGTGACAAAACAGCAGGACTTTGGTGGTAGTGAAGCATGCTTTTCATCTGTTTGGGTTTTATTAGCGCTATGGTGGGACAGGGAGCTGGATTCTGTCTGTGTCTATGTTCCTCTCTGTTGTGTCTCGGTTCTCAAAGCTTTCCCTGGCCTGGGCAGACCTTCAAAGGCTCACTGGAGCTAAACGATTTGCCAGAGATGTGGATCTGACCAGATCACTTCATCACACTTTAATCTATGTCACAATAACACAAACCACAAACTCTGTTTCGGTAATACATTCAGAGTTACTAAAATACATACTGAACTTGCCACTCTGGGCACTGATGGCCACTTACACACAAAAGCTGCCCTGCCCAAACAAACACCATTAAATAGTTGTTTCTATTTTAGGGGCCCGACACTTCGGTCCACTTTAGCAGCTTAGTTGCACCTGAAGTACTGCTTGGAAACAATAACAATGGATCCTGTTCAGACAAAAGCCTCATTCATACCAAGTGAAGCTCAGCTGAGCTGTCATTTAGTGACATTTCAGCAGGATTCTAACTTTATCCTTTTACTGTGTTTGTTTATTTAGCACTGCGGGAGACGAGGTAGTATGCACCCTGCTCAAAACCACTTTATGGTAATGGTTTGGAAATAGCCGAGACAATTAAAGCAAAATGAAGGGGAAAGTGATGGACTAGTTGAAGTGCCTCGTATTCCTGCTCAGTGTTTAAACCCAGTGTTTTGCTGATGGGCCACATTTGTGAGTGAGGCCCTCTTTATTTGCAGCTGAAAAAGCTATCTAAATACCAGAGGGGGGGGGGGGGGCGGGGGTTGACCTTGGGCAGCTATAACTGAAATCAGATATAACAGAGTTCAGCAATTCACCTACAACAATTAGGTCGCCTGGGAAATACAAAAGTCCAAAAGAAAGAGGAAGGGGAGATATAAGGAAGAGGAAAGGAAGTCATGCAGAGAAGGGAGAGATTCCAGCTCCTGGGGCTTTGAGTGCTGACTGCCAATCTACTTCAGATCCAGGATGGGATCATACAGCAGCTTTCCTGCAGGAGACAAGTACAGTTCAACAGGTTCCTCCATAATGTGCCATGAAGAAATGAACCTGCCGTACACCTGTACCTTGATCTTCCATCTTTGATTTAACTATCCACATTATCCTTTTTATCATTCCTTGCTTTGCAGTAATAGAAGATTTCATGGATAAAAATCATGGAAGTTTGGCAGAGACCTCTGGTAAACATCTTTTCCTATCTGATCCGTGACTACAGTAGCAGAAGCCCTTATTTTCTCTTGCACTCCATCCCCTCTCTGCATTATTCCCAACTTTTGTTCCCCTTCCTTCTGTCCTATCGTTTCCTCTCATCTCCCCCGTCTCTGTGCGTAGCGGTCCCACGTGGGTGTGGCCTGTGTCTTGCTGTGGCTGCAGCAGGAGGACTACCTGATGTGTCGCTGTGCAGAACGGGACCAAGGGGTCTGCCGTTGAAAAGGGGCTCTGTGCTGCATCTGCAGATCGCCTTACACAACCACTTCCTGCTTCCGACCCACTCCTCACAGGCAGCCCTGTGTGCCAAGGCCGAAAAAAGCGCAAACAGAGGGGTTCAGTCCACCCAGGGGCTGAGCACAGGACGCTATTCATCCTCTCCCCAATGCTCCTCCCTGCTTCTCCCCTACCAGGCTCAGGATGGCTTTATTTAAAAAAATCACAAATATTCCTCTTTTTGAGGCATTGAGATCAATTGGATGCTCATTCCCTCTTTTTAGTGGTGCTTGACAGACGAGCTGTGTGAGTGCTGCCCCCAGACTGGGGAGGTGAAACGTGCTGGTGTTAAGTATTTGTACGATGTCTGACTGTCTGGCACAGCCACACCTCCGGCATCTGTGTTGTTACATAAGAAAAGAAAGAGAGAAGCAAGGGTCATAGATAAAAGGAAAAGTTCAAGCTTAGCAAAAGAGTTATAGAGATGCTTCATGGGTAAAAGAGCCCTGTCGTTTCCTGTGAAAATACTGTTATTGCATGGGATCCCCCCCCGATCACAGTTAGAGGTGCAGAAGAGAAAGGGTGCAGGGTGAAAAAAAAACTGTCTGAGGGGGAGGGGAGCAGGTGGGTTTGGGGTTTGGAGTCGTGTTGCTATTCCTGGAATGCTCACTTTGTCCCATCTAGACCTGGCAACAGTGGGGAGGACAGGAGCTCGGGGATAGTGGACTCCCACTGAGTTGGACTATTTAAGCAGGGACCCAATGAGGGCCAAGGGGGCAGGGGTATTTAAGATTCCTGGGGAAATGGCAAAGTGGGCAAATAACTCTTAAGACAAACAAACCCACAGCATTAATGATGAGTCTGTCACTGGACTGGATGTTTTCGCTTTTCCCCCTGTATACTGCAAGGGGAGGGCATACGGCCGGAGCCACAGTCTGTTTTCACTACTGTCCTTGTCGTTTTTACCTTCGGTCATAGGACACTGCCTTGTTTTTCTACTTGAAACGCATTAAAACAGCACCCGATACGTCCATTCCTACCAGGGGGATAGAAAAACATTTAGCCTGCAGGCTCCCTGGGCTTCCCCCTCGGATGTCAGCCTCAGATGAGGGTGAGAAGAATGACGCTCTGTACGGCCACTGCAAGAAGCCATTCATACAGCCACAGAGAGTGTGTAGCACGGACCCATGGTGGCTGGAACAGAACCAGTACTGATCCAGTCCCTGCTGTCCCAACACTACACAACACCAGTATTGATCTTATCCACGCTGGACAGGTCAGCATCACTGAGACAACACATCCACTGATTCAGCAGGATCACCTCTGGGTCTGACCAACGTAGACAACACAGCCACTGATTCAAGCAGGAGGACAGACTGCTGCAGGATCCTGCTCAATTGGCTCAGTCAACACCTGATGAGAAGGTACATCGAGATACTCAGCTCTCTCCAAGACTGAATCACCACAGCCTGTCAGAAAGATTGCTATTACTGATTGAGCTCTATTAAGGCAACGCAGAGTATCTAACGGAACCGAGCCTGTGTTTACAGGACTAATCTCCGGTCGATCAACAAACTCACTCAACCCGTACTGCTGTAAATTCTTTTCCACTCTGCCCATTGCTTTTGCTGCGTTGAACAGGAGGCCTTATTATAGGTCAGTGGCTGACTGGAGGCTGAGGAACAAACCAAAGCCCCTGGCAGAGCTCACGTTGTTCCCCTCAGACCTGCTCAGGCTCACTGGAGACCAGTGCTGGAGGCCGGGATAGAGAAAGTGGCTTCTGTGCTTCATCCATGCCCAACCTCTCTGGCTTCACATGCCTGTGTGTGAGGCGGACGGTTGGGCCAAGCCAAAGAGCGACCCAAAGAGAATGCTGTGTACTTTGGAATTTTTTCTCAACCGATGTCGTATGGAAAAAATACCAGTTCAGGAGCACTTAACAGAGTATTTACGCAAAATTGACAAAGATAACACAACTTATTCCCACTTGTGATAAGTTCACATTTTTGAGAGCATACATGATGAATGACTGTGATTTATTCCAAGTGCATAAGACAATGCTACACCAGAAGTCCAAAACATACTAAAAGTGCTTCTGACACAAGAGTGGCTTAGTGCAGCAGCCTCAAGGCAGAAGATTAAGAAATCTTCTGGATACTAGCGAGAGTTTACACACTTTTTGGCTAACCTCAAACACACTCCAAGCAAATATTCTATGAGTGCATTATTCATCGTGGAAAAAAAAAATCACTGGGACTGCAATTGTAGTTTCTCCAGCACATCTTAAGTCACAGCTGTCCCCTTATCGAACCAGTCTTTCCTACACTCCATCTCTCTGAGTCACCGTGGTAGCTGGCTGATAACGTCTGACTTGGGCACATCATTTGGATCCTCTTCATGGTGAAGCAAAACAGTATATGCAAGCTGGAGTAATCCTCTTCTCCATCACATGAATCATACTTTCCCTCTCCTTCCTATTTTTACAGCTGCTGCGCATCTAGATCTGCTCAAACACTTTGCTCCTCGGTGACTGAGAAAGACAAGAAACCCAGAGTGTTCAGGACTCACGTTCTCACAGTCACTCTGCTTCCTCACACTCTCTGCATAAACAACCACCAACGATCCCCTCTTGACCTTCAAGCGCAGGCAAGCATTCATGCCCTCAAATGTGTGTGTGTGTGTGTGTGTGTGTGTGTGTGTGTGTGTGTGTGTGTGTGTGAGCATAACACTCCATACACATGCACTTCAGAAAAAAATCTAATCCGAGAATGAGTAATGAGCTACAGGCTCTGTTTTTTCACTTTGATTTAGCCGATTAACTTTAAACCGCAGGAGGCAAAACTAAAAGAACGTGATGCCATGTGAGACTGTCACAAAATCAACACTTGGAAAGCATTAAACAAACACTGAAGTATTGTGTTGACAATGGCCAGCGCTTGAGTCAGAGACAGGATTCAATATATGAGTCACTAAAGACTAAGAGACCATTAGGGATGACCAGAAATAATCGTTTCTGAAATCAGAAATTAGGCTAAGATACACAAAAGTGCCAAGATGTACTTAGTTCATATGACTGAACTTGGAAGTGCTGTTTATCTTTTTTCACTGTTTATATTTTTCACTGTATACTGTTATAATGATGTTTCACATTTCTGACAGCTTGTGAACTCACAATCAATAACACAAATGAAACGACTACAGTGAGCACACTGTAGAGTTTTCCAGCTTTCTTTGCTTTCAGACCTACGCACATCAATCAGATGAAAACATTTCCATTTGCACAGGCCGAGGTAAGGATAGCACACTGTAATTTATGTGTCAACCTCTGTGCGCACGAAATGTGCTAGTGTTGCACCCATGAGCAGCTCTGATGAATAAACCATTTGGCCAGGCTGTTGGGATCGGAAGCGCTGTCACAGTCCATTAGAAGGCTGAGGCAGAGGGGACAAGCTAGGGTCTGTAACCCTGCGCCTTTGACCTCTCAGCTCAGCATCGTGGTCCTAATGCTGCCTTCATGCAGCTCTGCTAGAAAAACTGCCAGTCTGGGCTGCGGTCTGCCTTTTGCCCTTTTGCCCTCACTTCAATTTGTCATGCCAGCATCGCGTGCCCGACCATTTGTGTTGGCACAGCTTGCATCTCTGGGGCAGCAGGAAAGCCATTAATCTAGGGCTAGTGGGTCTTTAGGGGCTACGTGAGGACCACTGGTCACCAAAACACACCCTGATCTTGGTCAAAGATGCAGTCAGAAATAGGAGCCATAATTTAAAAATTAAGTTTAAATATTTGAACCTGCAGACACGCTAAATAAATAAGAGCTTTTCACATGTAAAATGCGATTACGTTACGTCTTTGATCCCGATTTCCTGTTCTGTTTCCACTCACTGGGGACTGACTGTCTGATGTATTTTAAATGTGCATTGGATAAGCCTGCTTTTGCATGCAAGCATTGCACATCGCAGACGTAACATAAATGCAGGGCTGTCATATCATGTCCCCTTCATCTGCTACTAAATGAATTTCAAGACTAAGAATTAAATCAACTTCTTTTTGTTTTCACAAAAAATACACATTTGAAGTTCATGCACTAAAAAACTATGTGGAGGAGTTCATGTGCGCAACAGTTCCAGGAAAGTAAAAACAAATGAACTTATTCCCATCTGATTGGCGTTTTCTCTCCAGAGAGCAGATTCTCTGCATCCCTTATCCATCCCGCTATCATGCACACATACTGAGGAGTGCAATTAAAATGAAATACAAGGTCGTAAACTTTCAAGAGGACTTAAAATGTTAAAAGCATTGACCAGCTTTAGAGAGCGAAAACACAAATCTGCGTTGTGGTGTTTTGAAGGGTCAGTGAAACAAAATGGAAAATCTACCAAAGAACATGCTATTTTCTGACTCTGGAAATACCTTTCTTTCTATGGCAAGATTGGCGACCACCATTCCCTCAAAGCAGCAGTGAGAGCCAGCAGGGAACGTGTGAGGACAGCAGCGTGCGTGTGTGTGTGTGTGTGTGTGTGTGTGTGTGTGTGTGTGTGTGTGTGTGTGTAATCATGACTTCAGAGTCAAGCAGTCCACACATCACCAGGTCCTGTGCACTTGGCTACAATCTAGGAGGAATTTATGAATGGTGTTAGGCTGGTCAAGGACTTAGCTAGCTCTGTGCTGTTTCGTCTCTCTCAGACTTCTGCTGCTCGAATGACCTCAGTGATGCAATCACTCCACAGACGCCCAGCTGATGTTCCGTTGTTAAAAAAAGAAAAAAGCAGTGGTGGTAGGGGGTTAGCGCCCCTCCTTTAAGTAGGAAAAATGACATCACAGCAGTAAAAAGGCACCCATGATAAGGTATGTGACTTCAGTATATTTGTGTGATCTTGCTCTGGACTATAAGGGTCCATATGTTGTTTATCAGCTGTGTTGGGTAATTGCACTGCTGTGATTGTGTACTTGGCAGCCAATGCTTTGCGCTTTATGTCGTCTGGGTGAATATCTGAACAATATGTAACTGCTGGCAATCGCTGTGTGAGTGTAGGGAAAAGAAAGGGAACTGAGGCTGTGGTAAGGATGACGGGATGTCTTTACTGGCCCCTGCTTAAAGGGACAGTTTGTGTCTTTTGAAGTGGTGATGTATGAGGTACTTATCTTAAGTTAGTGCATGACATACAGTAGATGTCAGTCAGCATGCCCCCAGTTTGGAAGATCAAGCTAGAGTCTGACACGGCAGCTAAATAATGTACTGCCTGGACATTGTGTGACTTTGGCGTTTAAAAGGGTTAGTTCAGCTTAGTCACACAACAACACAAACTAACTGATCGAGGCAGCAGTAGACCAACAGCGAGCCGAAATTAGTGTCTTTGCCAACAGAGTCTGGCATAGATGGGGAATTGAAGCTGTTAAGGGCTTCCCCATAGGATCGGGCTGCCTGACAGGAAGATAAAGCAGTGAAAATACTCTCAATATAGAGTAGACTTAAACTGTTATAGCTTTCTTTTGGGTGTGACTTTTTTTAGGTGGCTACAGTGTTTAGCTTCCATGTCAGCAGTCCTGACGCTTCCCAAAACAGGGGGCCTGTCGACAGTCAGCTACTATAGATAATACACTGACAATGGATGAGAATCCTGAACAACCCCATTCTTAAAATCCGAACTATCCCTTTAAGATGGATTGTGAGATCAAAGAAGCTAAGAGTCAGGTCGTTACAATAGGTCAGAACGAAGGGTGCTGCAGGGTACAATAGATCCACCATGTGATGAGCACAGTAAAACCACCTGGTCGAACGTGTGCCAGATTTGTTCCAAATTGTTCAGAAAGACAAAACTATGGGCGTGTGCAGTCTGGAGAAGTCTCCTACCCTTGGGCAGATGGATGTTAGTGAATAAGGCCAAAGATTGTTTTAGTTTCCGAGGGAGGATCTCAAAATCCCAGAGACAGTGTCTAGTATTTTTAGACCTCGTTCCCCTCTTTGTGAGGCCCTTCTCATGAGACATTGGCGCAAATCACCAAGTCCCCACTGAAAACCAACCAACACTCACCTGTTCCATTCACTTTCCTGGAAGGTACGGGAAAAAGAACAACAGTAACAGAGATGAGGATGACACATCGGGCTGGGTGGCTGGTCGAATTAGGTACAGTAGCAAGTTGTGAGTCAGACGCTGAGACTGGAAAGCAGGGAAGCATTTGAAGAATGGGTGACTATGTGATGTGTGTGTGATTCACTGCTTGTGAGGCGAACCTCTCGGAGAAGGGCCATGCCACCGGGCCCTGTAAAAGGTCCTCTGTTATTCCACATTTCCAAGCACTAGGTGCTTTTATTGCTGCACCAAGACTCACAAAAGCCTTGGGGCCAAATAGGTGTGTAATGGCATTGCATTGAGCCCGGCTGGCTGACTGGCGTGGCGAGAGGGAACAGTTGACAACATAGGAGTCTGATCCACTCAGCAGTCCCTAAGGCTTTATGAACTCATTCTCACTCTCTCGAAGATTCATCTGTCCCACATCTTTCCCACCACTCTTCCTTCTTTGCCTTTTTTTGCTCTCACTCTGTTATTTCCCTCCCACTTGTGCTCCATTTTCCATCTTAATCCCTCCCTCTTTTCATGTCCCTTTTCTCTCTTCTTTTTGTTTGGTACTCTGCAGCACTTTGACTCCCTCTCTTTGGAGACAGACTCTTTAACAAGCCTGCCCCAGTGGGCAGTAGACAGAGAGGGGAGGTTATTTTTAGATTGCGCACAGATTAAAAGTGGAACGTTTTTCTTCATCCTTGTAAAGAGTCCTCTTCCCTCTCTTTCAGTCTGTAATGGAGTTTAGCATCTCTGTGGGGGATCTCGTGTTACCTCCCCCACACATACTCCTCTCTTCCCCTCCGCCAGACTCATCTAACCCCCCCACCATCACCACCACCACCAACACACTCATCCTCTCCAAACACTGACATCATTCGACAGACCATACTCCTTCCTCTGCCTGTGGGGGCTGTTCTGTTCTGTCTGTACAGCATGAAATGGGTGAGTCTCAGCTCCTGTCACAAATCAAGGAGCGGGTGAAAAAAACAAGCTGTCAGAAAACACACATCTGCTGCAGGAAAACAAGCCCGATATATCATTACATGCTCGGTGCAGGCGTCCTCACATGACCTTTTCCTCAGTGTCACTATCACATTAGACTGGTGGTGGCACACACACACACACACACACACACACACATACATACACACATACATGCACACAGAAACACACACACACACACACACACACACACACACACACACGCACACACTGTTAAAAGGGTGTTAAAAGAATAAATCACATAACTGCATTTGGTATAATTAGGCCACTTCTTTATCCAGGAGTCTGGGAGGTGACGGTTGAGCTTACTTCAGCGTTTTCCTGTCTTGGACCGAAACCAAAGACTGACTTTTTCCTCCCGTCTCCCTCACACACACATGCAGTCAAACACACACACGTCCCCCACCATGTGGATCACCTCATCTCTGGCCTGAACTGGTGAAGTGAGAGGGGGAGACATGCCCCTGTGGGTTTTACTAGTCCTACTCTCGCTGACCCACGCCGGGGTCTAAAGTCGGATACAGCTCCTGTTACTTTCCTTTAATACGGTCCCATTCCTTTGAAAATATTCTGTTTTTAGCATTGCAGCTTTTTCCTTCGCCCTTAATTTGAAGGAGTGTGCTCTTAAGGAGCGGGCGATATTGCGTGGTAGACGGCCTGGCAGGGACCAAGCAGGAAATCTTTCATTAAAACTCACTCAAGGTCCATCATGACTTGAAGCTCTGTGTTAGATATGGAATAATAAGTGACATAGAGCCGCTCTGTTGGAAGGGTTTATAATGCCCTCCATCACAGCCCGGCCAATGAGCCCTGGGAACCCAGCAGTCTCGATAAATCATAGATTAAGGAATAAAAATTTTAAGCTTCTGATTGACGACTGTGTTTGAAGTTGTCTGTGGGCCTGTGTACGCTTGATCAAAGACCTTTTTACCCATGATACTGTCACAATGGAGCCAGAACAAAGAGCGAAAAGTGTGAGCTCGTTGTAGTAAAAGAAGAGTGAAAAATGAGGAGGGAAAGTGATAAAGACAAACCAAAGGAGAAAATGAAGTCTAATCACAGAGCACTCTGGTGAGTTACAGCACATCAAACCACTTCAAATTGCTCTGTCTCAAGCGCGCTTTATTGATGCTTTGGGAGCTGCAGTCAGAAAACAAGGAACACATTTTGGCTAATTGTCGATCACACGTAAAAATATCTATGTGGGATATGTTACTTTATCCAAAACATATGGTGCAACTGAGAGAAGCTGCTCTCCAACTGAAATAGACGTATCCAACTGTTTTACCAAAACACTGCCACCCCCGCTCATTCTTATCCTTCCCTTCATCTCACTCACTAGGAAAATCATGGAAAACAAAATGTCAGCAATAATTGTGAACTCCTTCCGTGAAATAGAATATCTGAGGCCAAGCATGTTATTTCATAAGCAGAATGCACATGAGTGCCTCTGGGAATATGAAGAGCCCTATGGCAGTTCTGGCTCAGGCCCAGTTTTTGCTGTAGTTAGAGGGAAACCTGATAGTAATACCTCTCCGCTCTGCCCACCCTCTCTCCCCCCACGCTGAGTCTGTCATTCTAGCCAAAGGAAGGTGCTTGGACCACAGTGGCAGTGTAGCATCACACAGAGCCATGAGGATTTAAAAGAGCTGGTCATAGGTGGCAGCATCAGTAGCACCAAAGACTGGGGGTCTGTGTTTATGTCTGGGCACAAGAGAGAAAGACTGGCAGAGGTAGAGAGGAGACAGAAAAGACATTATTCAGAAGCAGAGAGACGATAACATCAGTGCTCTCCGCTGATAGTGAGACAGTCCGGGGGATTCCCTAACCCCTCTCCCAGGTGTACGCCTGTGTCTACAAGACAACTAAGCTCCTTAGATGTGTTTAAGCTTCTCAAATAAAAGTACCTGAGAGAAAGAGGCATTTGTGGTCCAGGCGATGATCTGCCTATTAGGCTTTCTATTGTTAGAAGAAATCTGAAAGCCTAAGGTTTCCTTTTTCAGACCTGCAGCAGGAAAAGCCCTTCTGCTCCAGGGCTACAGAGCGTTTATGTTGTTAGCATACCTGGAGCTGTGCCTCCTGCAGAAAACATTCTCATTTAGCCCAGGGAAGTATTCCTTCAGTGGGCCAGGCTGCCAAATACAATGACTGGTAGAGTTGAAAACAATATAAATCTTCAAAACTGTTTAATCTTACCCAGTTCCATCCAAAAGATAACTTTTAAAGGTCTTTGTGCAGGATTAAGGTGCATCTATTGTCAGAAATGGAATATGATATTCACAACTTTGTTTTCATATGTATTAATAAATGGAGTGATGCCTGCGAGTGAGTTCAGGCATTCAACTTGAGCTGCACTGATTCATACACACATGTCATATGTCACTATCCATATGTCATCTACAAAACACACCCTCCCAGTTTGGCAGTGTATTTAGGCTTAATCTTCCCAGCTCTCCCTTTGCCTTGCCAATGCCGCTGGTGCCCTGCATCAGTACTGCTGCTTGCCCTTTCAGCCCCACCTCCACCCCAGCATCCACCTGAAGGCTCCAACACCAAACTCTAACTATGATCTGCTGTTGAAATAAACCTTTAAAACGCGAGTTGTGTGACTGAACTGAAAATAAGAATCTGTTTATATCTACATATGGAGTGGGTCCCCTTCCAAAGTCTGACATGTTGTTCTACAGAAGCCCAGAACAGACAAATCAAACACGGGCTTAGATAGGGCCATTTGCATTTCGTGTCGGCACACCGGAGAAGTTTCAGTTGGTTGCAATCTGCAACCCTTAACTGCTAGATGCCACTAAATCCAACAAACTAGACCTTTAAATCCTGCAACTTCTCAACTTCTCACAAGTTACGTTGCAATACGCTGCAAATATGCAGAACTCCTATCCGTTTTATGCCTGTGGAAAAAAATGCTTGCAAAAGAAAAAAACACCCCAGACTTTATATAGTTTTATATAGTTATCATGTAAAACTATGGCATGATGACACGTTTAAGGAATCTGAGCCATATGTGGCGTTCCAGAGTCAACATCCTTATGATAATGCTGTCTGCATGAGATGATTCAATACTGTGTTAACATGTACAGCCTTCCCAGGGCTACATAAACACCACACAACCCAAAGCTGCACAAACCCACTGCACCTCACACTGATGAGGCCATTGTTAACCTGCTGCGAGTGGATCACTCCCATAATCTGGGAATACATCCGCCTCCACGGTACACTCTCTGATTCTGTTGTATTTACTTGTAACACCACTGTGGCTCACAGGGAGAAGCTCTGTTGGTTTAGCCCAGCTGCACAAGCCCACTCACCAGATCTGACTAAAAATGGAAGCTTTTAAAGGTCATCGCATCTAAGAAAAACAAAAATTACAATTTACTGAGCAAAGTTGGACTATGTAGTATGAGAAGATGTACACCACTTGGTTTATAAGTGTTTTATCAAAAAGTTGCTATCCTGGCCTCAAGGGGAACCTGAAGGGCTAATATGGATTAGAAACACACGTATCACCAGCATCGGTGGTCATTTTTGGCCTCAGTGGTTATCTAGGAGCTGATAAAATCTCGCAGACTGTCAATCTCACGTCTGACATCAGACGGAGAGTGAAAGAGATTGGCAGACCAAGCCACACTCCTTTGAGTTCCCCGCTGCTTTAACCTCTCCCATCTGCGTCAGCAGTCACACATGGTTCACATAACAAATCCCTTTCTTCTCCTTGGCAGTTTAGGGCTACATACAAACACGGAAATGAGATGTACACTACTGTGCTGAGGCTGAATCTTGAGGGGTGGGCACTAACTTTCTACTGCAGAGATATAACCAACAGATAGCAACGAGAAACCACACGGGGCCATTTAAACGAAAACATATGGTAGGTGTGTGTAGACATGGCTGCACACACACACACACACACACACACACACACACACACACACACAAACAAAGCCAAACACAAACAAATATAAATTCCCTCACACATACGTAGATACACAAACTCAGTTGGTCAGCTGTGTTGATGGAGATGACCATTCTGTAAAGTCCAGAAAGTCAAGAAGGTTCAGGCAGAGTAAAGGAGTCTACATGAAACTTAACCACTGTGGCAGGAAGCTAAACTTTGCCTCTAGGGCTGTTTTTATGTTTAAATGAGACTTTATTTCTTGGATAGATAGATTTCCTGTTTTTGTAATCAGTGAAATAATTATTTACGGCCTGGCAAAAGTGTGTGTCTGCTTACGACGATCGGTAAATTTTACATGAATAACCTGATTTAGTGTTTCCCTTTTTGATCCCTCTAGATTTACAGCTTCCTAAATATAAAAGCAAAAGGAGAATCCAGGATACTAACAGCAAAACTGAATAAAATAATGAATAAAGCAAAGTAAAGGTTCGTTTCATTCAGCCTGACACTCCCCTCAAATGACAATGTTTAGCTTTAATTTAAAGTGAAGTTTGTCATTACTCCACCCCGTCACTTCACCCATCCGTACCTCCCATTTCTACAGCCCAGCCACCTGTTTCAGCCCTATAAAAAGTGAGCGCATTACCCTTGAAAAGTGACTGTTTAGCACTCAAAGAGTTTGTGTGAACATACTGCATCTTTTCCCCAGACTTATAGCTCTTTTTCTGTTTAATGCAACTTTGCAGCACAAAGTCATCTCGATCCACCCTCGTGTGAAGGGAAATGGACGAACGTGTGGGGAATGTAGACAGCCAGCCTTTTAAAGAGATGCAGACTGTCTGTACTGTAGATCAAGATAGAGAGACCGCAGATATTTCTTTGGAGACTTTGGCACTAACTGAAGAAATATGAAGCAACTAGTCTATTATTTTGCCAAAAATAAAATAAATCCAATCCAGTTTGGCAAAATTTGCTTCCAGAATTAAGAATTAATTGTAACAGCTTACATTCCCACGCAGTGTTAGCCTACACGTTAATCTCTGCAAAGGTTTGTGAGTATGTATGCTTGTATGCATTAGTTTTAGTGTGTGGGTGGCGGTTGAGGGAGTTCACAAACATGCATGCACACACACGCGTGCGCGCGCACACACACACACACACACACACACACACACCCTCCCCCTTCCCTAAAACAGACTCTGTGAATGTTTGGCTGTGCCAGCTGTGTGAGCTTGAGGCTGGGTGTGGGGTGTATACAATTGTCTGACAGACTGCATGGTGTGTATACACATAGTCATAAACAGAATCTAGAGCGGAAGCACTGATCACCTAGATGTGCCTGACCTTATGACCCTGGGGCTGAACTGTTATGCTTTCACTGTCTTCCCTTGGCCCATACAGCTGGACAAAACATTGGGTGATGCTCTGAACTACAGCCAGAGAAAGTGTTTGAGAGAGTGTGTGAGTGCATATGTGAGACAGGATACGCGTGCAACAGAAATTTCCCGATTTCATCTTCACTGTTTATGCTCTTGTATGGAAGTAAATATAAATGATCCAAAAGTCCGTTTGCATGTCTGCGAATGCAAGTGTGCAAACATGTCTGCGTCCAAGTCTTTGATGTTGACCACAGTGGCAATGCACTGTAGTGAACTTTGAGCTTGGAGAGAGAGAGCCACATTTTTGTGTCAAAAACATCTGCATTTATATATAACTACTCTCAAAACACAAGAGCAGAATTATATGGGTGCTGCCAAAAGTGGGAAAACTCATTCTGTGTTGCCAACTTGTTTGGAGAGGAACTCCGTAAATATCCTTGGAATAAAACGCCAACAGCTATGGCCGAACACCTGAGAGAACAAAGCGGCCCACCTGGATTTTCAAGGCCGTCATACCACACAGGTGAGGCAAGCAATGCTTTTAAAAACATTCAAGACCCTGTTTTCTTAGGATGACAGTTTTATCTTCAAACCTGAGGGATCCTCACCCTCAAAACACACGTGGCTGAGTGTCTAAGAGCAACAAGGATTTTGGAAAAATAACCGATCGACCTTTTGCACTGGCGGGTCACTCAGAGGCCACAGAAAGAGAAAGAGGCTGTCTGATGACTTTATTATCCGAACGCTGCTTCCCCTCTCTGTGTCTGTGCGTGCGTGAGTACGTGTACATGACTGAATGGAAATACGCTCATCGTCTGCTAGCACTTCATGTCATTCCAGCTTTCAACTCCTGAAGGGCCGAGAAGCCACGGTGAACTCCTTGAGCAAACACTGTGGGGCAGGGAAAAGGAACAGAGAGGGACGGAGATCTAGCAAACATGCCCATTTGAACCGGAAATATTCAGCTGGGTTAGAGCTTATAGCTGTTTGAACCAGAGACACTAGAGAGGACCTGGCAAATATATGTGTGTTTGAAGGCCAAACAGTGTTGAAGGCAGAGCTCCCATGGGGAATCTAACAGTAGAGCCTGATAGTCAGCTGCTGCTGACTCTCCACCATGCTGACAGTTTAAATAAGACGGCACAATAAGCTCAGTCATCGAGGAAAAGATCCCCTCATCTCCACGAAGAAAAGGTGCCCTTCCTAGCTCCCCTATAGCTGGGAGACAATGGATTCTTTCGTCTTCAGGGTGGTGCAGAATACACATGCACGTACCCCGCACACTGAGAGACACACAGAGAAAAAAGTTCATTATCCCATTCTTCAATGGCATGAGGTGCCAGGTTCATTGACTGACAGAGCTAATTAGAGAGGCATGGAAGTTTGGGCAGCATGTGACTCCTCTGACCCATAAAAAAGCTGTCATGTTTGTTGGTTCAATTGAGGGCATCATCTTTTCATTTCATCTAACTATGGTATCAAGTTTCCTCAGTTATACCATAAACAGCCATAATGCAAGCTTCAAATAAAACCAGTATTGTTTCTACGTATGAGTGGCAGATTATTCCAAATAATAGTGAAACTGAGATAACTTCAGTAAACCCGGTGGGCGAGGTGAGATAAAACAAAACCAACATTTTTTTTCCATCCTTCTGGCTTTTGTGAAAAGTGGTGCCTCCTCTCTGAACCTTTTCAAAATGACATGTCTGTCAACACTTAAAATGAATGTGGTCATCTGTCCATGACACAGATTGCTGTGCCACGGATGACAGTCATCAGTAGTCCTAGACAGAAGCTTTGAAGTGAGACCACACTGCGCTCCTTTCCACCCAGTTCTCATGGCTTTCCCTTTAAATAGAGCATGACATCAGACTCGACGCAGGTCTACCGGCCCGAGCCCAAAACAAATGTGTCCAAACAATGCCACATCTGGAGCAAAACGCAGGAGTGAGAGGGGAAGAGCAGGAATGTAGCGGAAAAGGGGTTGAAAAAGGGAAAGCGGTCCTAAAGCTGTTTAGCTCTAGGACCCTGGCCAAGGCGTCTGGGGATGTGCCTGAGCTATAATTTACTGGTGATTTCCCCTAGCTTCCCTCCCCCCAACGACCTGATGTCACTACTGCAGACCCAAGCATCAGACAGAATAAATACAGCAATGTCTCTTCTTGTCTATTTAAATCACAGTACATTGAAGAGTCCACTGCGTTCCAACAATATAGACTACCATCAAACAACTTTAACAGACAACCACCAACCGCTGCGTTTCTCATATGGTGGTAACCCACTTTACAAAGAACTTCAGAGAGCAAAGCAACTTCTTGTTTGATTTGTCTCATTCCTCTGACTTCCCTGTGCAGATGCAGGAGGAGGTCTTCAGAAAGTCTTCTCAGGCAGCCTGTTCTTGTTGTCACTGTCAGAAGCAATCAGAGCTGCTGGGTCTGCATTCACGCAGCAGAAGGAGCAGAGGAGCAGGCAAATATTCAGGCCAATTTTCTGCCTGTTGGATAAAGTGTCTAATAAACACGTGGCGGCTGATCCAACAGTTTGTCGGTAGACACATAGTACCCCACCTACAATCTGACAGATACTTGGATTTATAGTCAAGAATGCATACAATGTACGCAACAATACACGCTTACACGTACATGCACACGATTAACACACATATATATCAGTCGGCAAGTCTGCGAGTAGATCTGTGTGGGAGCTCTCGGGGCTCTTTAGATTGAAAGTGTGACCTGACAAAGAGAGACGTACGGTAGGATGGAAACTATGCTTAATGTGTCCTGTTTGAAGGGGAGGAAACAGATAGGGAGGAATAGGAGGACTGGAAGGAGGTGGGGAAAGAGCTCAAATGATGGAACCAGAGGGACTCTCCTCTCCCGCAAGTCATGTGTTTTACATCTGCACTGCAGTAAGTCTGCTAATCTGAAGAAACCTCAGCCTCCAAATCCTATCTGCAGGCCCAGTTGTGGGTTAACTAGGTGGTCAGTAAGAGTGTCACCAGCTGGAGAGGGCACCAGAGAGGATGGGGGATGAGCTGACTGATAACTGTAAAGCATCTTCTTATTTTAAAGGCCCAGATGAGACCATTTGTGCTGTAAGTAAACAGGTGCTCAGGGAGCTGCCTGGTTGAAAATAAGAGGGAGACAGCAGAGCTGAGCAAGAGATAGATAGAGCCAGCTCCAGCAGTTCAACGTTCAGCATTCCAACATTACAAAGGCCATGGCAAACAAAATATTTTCGAACTGATGCATTATAGAGGATGCAGATAAAAGGAACACAAAAGCAAAAGTATAGGTATTATAATTAATAAACATTTAACTATGTGCATATAGACAGTTATGGGAGTCAGAATTCAAATAACAGCCCAGTTGCCAGAGGAAAATGTTGGCATTGTACGAATCTGC
The DNA here is from genome assembly GCF_006386435.1 of Epinephelus moara. Lineage (NCBI taxonomy): Eukaryota > Metazoa > Chordata > Actinopteri > Perciformes > Serranidae > Epinephelus > Epinephelus moara. The sequence goes on along the minus strand of NC_065525.1, from coordinate 20,322,613 downwards.
AAACCACAAATAAGTTAGATTTGCACATTTCATACATATCATATGAACACTTCTAACATGATATATAAGCTGAATTGACGTGTCATCTAGGCAAGATATCTGCCAAGCTGCAGACCACTGTTTGGGACCAACAGACAACAAAACCAGTAGTGATTTAGCGAGTCATTGCGATCCATCACTGTGCTTTCAGTGGCTTTTAAGGCACTCTCTTGATGAGACATGGCTGCGTTTCCTGCCAGGATAGTAGCATAAAAGCGATTGTTTTTTACAAAGACATTGCTGCTTTTCCTTCTGGGATTGTGCCCCCAAAACTGGATATTTTAAGCCAAACTTGATCTTGTCCTAGCCATAAGCAATGGGTTTTTGTGCCTAAACCTAAACACACATTAACCACAGCGTTGTTTAAAAGTAATTTTAATGTATCTGCTCCATAATAACATACAAATGTCAAACATCTGTGGTTTGCATTGAAACATACAATGCCAACATGTTTTCTGGTGACTGGGATGCAATTAATCATCCAGCCATACCCTCATAGCTGAAACAATGAAAACCATGTCATCTGTCTATTCAAATTAGAGACATTTCCAAGCCATCAGTGTGTAGGTCATGAAAATCTGTTCAGAAGAGGCATGATGAGAAAGAAAGCTTCGGCTAACACTATGGACTTTTCTGTCATCAGCTCTACCAAACAAATATTTAATTCATACCACAATTTATTTACTGTAGCAACTAGACAAAAGCTCATTAATTTCTGCGGCATGATCCCTGATGTGAATCTAAACAGAAGCATAGCCCCTCCATCTAAATACAAAACATGTGACCGTAACTTGCTACCACTCTTAAACTGACAGGACTCGTACACAGAGAGCTTCCCTTGCTGTTAAAAGTTTGTTTATGTCGGTAAAGTTTGTAAATCAAGAATTAACACAGGCCTATATTTTCCGTTATGGTCAGCTGAAACACAAAATGTTGATTTTTAATCATGAAGGCAACTCTTCAATTATGTATTTAAATTTAGCTGAAAATTATATGGGCAAAGAAATTAAGGTTTGGCTTACTAATGTCTTTATTGAAAAAAAAAAAAAAAGATTTCACCACCAAATCCAATGTTCTCAAAGTTTCAGTGACTGGGAGCACATCTGGAGAGCCTGTCAAATGCAATCTAGATCTGATTATTTATTATACGTTCAAACTCATGCCAGTCAGGTATATATGACCACATTAGGACATTATGTCTTTCCTTTGTTTTTTCCCCTTGCTAATGCTGTGTTTCTTGCTCACATTAAAGTCGCAACACTTTCCAACTGTTTCTTTCCCTAATCCAAAAAATGGAGGGAGAGGGAGAGGAGTGCTGTTCCCAGAGGCCACATCACGAATCTTTTTTGCAATTCAGAATGATAGAGTAGTGTGTGTTTCCCTGGGGAATATCTACAGCATGTTGATGCCAGCTGTCAGTAAACTTTAAAGGGAAACAGTATGGTATGGCAGCCTCTTCACAGTTTCGAGTCAAAAATGTTGTTTCTTTGATAAGTCAATAACCAGTCTGACAATTAGCTTAACTTTACGCCTTTTAGAATATTTGAGCGAGGCAACAAGTTTAAATCTACAAATCACTGCTAAGAAAATGTTGACTAGATTTTTCATCACTGACTACATCAGTGTGCAATGAGCAAATTATGATCATGGGATAAAATGTGTGTCGGCATTTTGTCTGTATCTATAAGACCTCTTTGGTGACTGCTCCTGAATGTGCTTGAAATAGTACATTTATATATTTGTATAAGGGCGCTGACACACCAAGCTGACAGCCATTAGTCAATGTTGGTCCACTGGTAAGTGTCTGTCACAGGTTTTTGCAGTGAGTCTAACACTGTTGGCACTAGTCGACCCTTTTTTGGCATTTTTTGGCTGCATTTTGGCATGTTGAATCGGTGCTGGAGCCCTGTGGAGCCTGTCACTAAGTGAAATCACTCTGACTGGCAGTTCAGCTCTGCACGATTGGAGAAATGAAAGTGAGGAAAGCAAACAAACGACTGAAGCCAAGACAGCATGAGATCTAGACAAACTTGTTATAATTAGGTAAAACTATGTTTTTAGCCGCTGCACTCTTTAGCAGAAATGGTTCATAATTGTTCGTATAACTGTTCGTCGGTGCATGGTAAATACCCTTTCTTCTCTGAGCATTGGGTTGTGTTATTAATATGCTAACTGGCTAACTAGCATTGTGAAACCATCCTGTCCGTCTTGTTCTCATGCAGGTGCAGAACTTTTATGCTAACTCATTGATGGCTGTAAATTTTGTGGCGTGTTCAAGTACAAATTTTTGGCCGAGACACAGGCAATGTGAGGCCATGCAACAGTTGGCCTTCATCGCAATTAGTTCTCTGATGTCGGTTTGGTGTGTTTGGGCCTTAAGTCTAGATGAGCGCAGCAGTGACTGTTGCAGAGGGTAAATACTGTGTGTCGAAGACAAGCTGGTTTAAATGTTGCCAGGAAACCCAAAAATATCATATAATTTAACCAATAAGATGCATTTTCATTCACTCATCTCATCTTAAAATACATCTCAGCCAGTTATTCAGCACCATAACACTGGTGATGAAGGGCAGATTTAACCACTGACATATGAGTATTATCGTCTGAGGCTGAGGTCGCTGTTCAGCTTTCACTACTGAAGGCTAATGAAAGTCAGGAGCAAGACAGAGAGGTCAGAGGTCGTGACCCTATCACTCCACATGGGAATTAAGGGATGAATAACCTCCCAGGTCTTATGTAACCGTAGTGACTGGTCTGGACGGTACCTGCTGAGCTTATAGTAAACCAACCTTGTAGCCATTATCATGCTCCTTAGACACAGAAGTAGATTTAATACTCCAAGAGAGTAGGCACTTAGTCACCGTATCCTGCTGGGGGGATTATGATTAATATTCTTTCGTAAGTTAAGATGAAAATACAAATGTGTCTCTCCTTAGAGTGTTATCTTTCTGTTCACACTTCAGTCTCCACACACTCTCTCTGGTTACAGTGAGGTCATCCAGCCTGCATACATTCTCATCACAGAATCCCTGTGGATGTTTCCTTTGAAGACTCACTTTAACCAAGACCTAATGTTGCAAGTGTTGATCTTTCCATATTTCTCTCTCCTGGTAATCATGCATGCCTGAGTGTGGTGGAAGAGCAGGGGGGGGGCGGTACAGGCTTTCAGGGAATCTAGAGTTACATTAATGTGCAGTAGGTAGGAGGTGGTAGCGGGGTCAGGGGTCACGGTACCCTTAACAAACACTGGAGCCACCCAGTGAGGAAGTCAACAAGAGATGCTTTCCCCTGCAGCTCCACGAGCCCTAGCAACAGCAGCTGCTGGTAAACATGTGTGTGACAAATGTGCCATCTGAACCAATGACAGGGTCTCAATCATCACCGTATGGGGTTGCCTCACAAACATATCACACAAACACAGCAGAGAGGCTGGGAGATAGACTGCAGGGGGTGAAGAGAGACAGAGGAGGGGGAGGCAGCAGAGACAGCAGACACAATAAAAGGTAACGAGGCAGATATTGCTATGTCAAGTATCATTCATATGTGAGTGCAGCCGCATAGAAAATAATTCTCTAAAGGCTTTCTGGTGGGCTGATTGCAATGCAGGCACTCACAGCTGGCCAGACAGCTTCAGTGGGGTTAAATGTTATGATGACTCCCTGCTGGGAAAATCATGAGAGATGCTGCTGTTAGCTGGACTGCAATCCAGCAGGTTTTACTGTGGGGTCTATTGTTGCCCTTTGGGGCTTAATGACCAGAAAACAGTCTAATGATGACTTCCTTCTGCCGTTCTATCCCACTAAAATCCCTCTTTAATACACAGTGTCCTGACTGACGGACCAGATGAAGCCAAACTGGAAATTCACACGCATAGCACTGCTTTCTTTTTCTCTTGGTCCCCTTCAGAGGAATTTTTATATCATTTTCTATAACCCCTGATGTTTCATCTGCAATCACCTCCAAATCTACATTGTAAAGTACCCGCAATGTTTTCAATCAGTCCTCTTGATTCTCCACACTCTCATTTCATAATTCTATTTGCCTCAGCCTTCTGTCTGTCCTCTATCTCATGCTCTTTTTGTATTTTCCTCTCTCTTTCTCTCCCCCTCGCCAGCTCTGGAAAGTACATTCGCACAGTTCAACAGTGACACAAGGACCGTCTCCTTCATGGCAGACCATGCTTGTGTTTTTTCAATTAAGCCGGGCTCCTGTACACTATTCATTTGGGAAACCATAATTCTCATGGCCCAGCAGAAACTAATGGAAAGTCGCTTAGGTTTTTTTTTCCGGGAGAGGTATCGGAAAGACCCGTTCCCCAGAAGCGTGCCTGACTAGTGAGGATGGAGAATAAAACCGTAGGAATACTGTCTACGAGAGTGAGGGAGGTGTTGATAGGAGGTGAAGGCCTCACCGAGGGGTATCAGGGTGCAAGAACTCATGGGGTGACTGGGAGCAGGAAGGAGGTGAGTGAGAGAATACAGATGGATGGATTTCCAAGGGAATGTGGATGAAAGTGAGTGAGTCGCAGGCCGGATCTGAATTGCCCAGCGGGGAGGAGGACAGATCCACTGAAATCACTTCAAAGCCTGGTGTCACTGGGCTGCAGATGAGTACAGACTGTCTCCTGTCCTTTTTTATTTACAGAGATGAGCCCCAATAGCCTGTTGCATCCTTCTGCCTTAAACAGCAATCAACAGTGCAAATAAATATCTCCCCACGTGTCCGCACGCATGCAGGTGCAGCAACACCGCACTGTATGAGATTTAACAGCTCATTTAAAATTAGGGGGTAGTGTCACTGTATGGCGGTATATTACACTAGCACTAGCCCAGACCAACAATAAAAGTCAACAGTGAGACCGTAAATTTGCCTGACAACAAAAGCATTTGTGGAAACTAAAGGATTTATCAGAGAATATCCACTTCCAGTCAACTGTTACTAAAGTTCCCATCCCATAACTGATATCCCATCTTCCTCTTTCCAGAATGTCTCAGCCCCAGTCTGACCCTCTTCCCTGCCTGACCAGTAGGAGCCATTTGTCACCATTAACATAAACCTTTCAGTGAATGCTGACTCAGTCTGCGTTCATACATAAACAGTGTAGGAAATGTGCAAACACACACATACGGTATATTCATGTGTGCATGCTCACACATGCACAAACACGCACCTACCTACCACTGCACATACAGTTATGTGCACACACATACACATGCACGTTCAAAGTGGGAGGGGCCTAATCCGGACAGCCCCCATTACACCCCCCACCCCCCACCACAACAATCAACAGAGACAGACAGACAGTAAAGGGGAGCAGTGAAAGAGAGAGACAGGCAGGAGCAGCACAGGAGAAGGACACAGTCTCAAGTCTTACCTCAAGAGTAATGCTGTGGAGCCAGTACAAGGGAAAGCCTCATGACTGTAGCGGTCTCTCTCAGACTCGGTCTCTTTGTATCTCTCAGCTGTGGGAGACGGGCGCTGACGCACAGGCAGCACAGCGCAGAGCGGAGGGGCGCTCGGCACACTTTACAGGCAGAGAAAGCAGTGGAGCCACGCAGACCCCGGGCCCGTCCGCTCACACTCTGCCTTCTGAGGATGAAAAGAGAAGACTTCATTACCAGCTGCAGACCACGCCTCCACCCCTCCAGTCTCCCTCCTCCCAAGCCCTCTCTCCCTCCCTCCCTCCCTGCCTCCCCTCCTCCTTCACTACCTTCCCTTCCACACTCCCAGCCAGTAGCACGCTCCAGGGCCTGTCCCAGCCAAGAAAGGGGGAGCAGACTGCCAAAGAAAACCTCCCATCCCACCGGCTGCCAGGGCTGTGCAGTGCACAGAGAGAGAGAGGGACAGAGAGAGATGAGGAAGGACGTAAAGAGACAGAGAGATGGTATAGAGCATATGGTTCAAATCCACAAACTGTAACTTGTTTTGAAATCTTTAGTACAATGCCTCAGAGTTGTTTCAGCTTAACAGTTTTGCCAGCGAAGCACTAAAAAATAAGCACAGAAGGATGAAGTGTGTGTGTGTGAGGGATGGGAGGTAAAATGAAGAAGGAAAGCAGAGGGTGGAGAATTAAATTTGGACCAAGTGTGGAGTCTGAGGCAGCAGAGATTCACTTAGGAGAGAGGGGGGAGACAGACAGAGTGAAGGACACAGACAGGCAGGCAGACGGAAAGAAAAACACAGACACACTCGGAGAGAAATACACACAGCAGAACGGATGATCAATCTGACAGTTTTAGGGAGAAGAGCAAAAAGAGACGAGACACATTTAACCAGGGGTTGCTGGAAGTTCTAATTAATACCTACTGTAAGAAAAGATCACATCAAAAGACTGTCGCTCAAGAAGAAGTGTTGAGTCCTAGGGGGTGGGGACAATGTCTGTCTCTGTGTGTTTGTGTGTCTATAAACCTGTCTCTAAGTCTCACCAACTCGTCCCAAACGGCTAGCATCGTCAACACCCAAAATAAGGATGACAGTTTTTGTCCATCTTCAGACTGTCGCTCCCCTCCTTCTCATCCTCTCTGCCTTTTTCTTCTTATGCCAAAGTGAACTCTCTCCCCATCAGACGGGGAAAATAGGCATAAAAGCACTAGCTGTTTACTGTCTGTAATTATGAGGGGCTGGGTACGCACAACCCAGGCAAGCTCTGCTCCCTGCCCCCAGTGCCACCACACACAAACCTAGCTCTACCAAGTCTGCCAGCTTAAACCGAGCCATGGCACAGACGGAGAGGTGCAAAGAAAAAGACAGGAAGAGTAAAAACGTCAAGTTTAAAGTTTCACATCAACTTGTAATTAGGAAAAATGTGTCAGCAAAGGGGATTTCACTCGACTTCAGAGAGAAACAGACACAGCACAGTAGCCTATATTCTACACAACTTACAGTTACGGGTTCACTGGAGGTCAAACTGAAATGTAGGTCCTTCACATGAAATGGCAAAAAAATGAAAGTTCAAAGTAGTGTTTTCCCCAGGAATCTGAGAGAGCTAATCTGCTGGTGAATGCTGTAGGTCAGGCTCCAGTGCATAGAATGACAGTTGGGCCTTGATCCTGCTGAAAATTAGAAAGAGACACCACCGCAGCACATCACTACGTCCACCAGGACCACCACTACTACATATGGTGTTCCGTTTGAAGTACTTTCACAGAAAAAGAGAGTCCTGGCTTCAAATAAAGCTACACAAGCCTAAGATACAGTAGTAGTTTCTTGATGGCTCAACAGGAATAAGCAAGAGAAACACTGTACTCTAAACCAACATGAAGGACTGGAGGATTGCACAGAAAGGAGCAAAATGACCAAAACGTCTGTGTGATGCAGTAAAAGAGGGAGGGTTTTTTTGGCAGCACTTGATGAGGTAAGCAGGAATTATACAGATCTCTGGCGATCCCCCACACTAGCATTAACACCTACACAGACCCTCTCTGTGGCATAATGGTGTCAAATTTACACAGGTCCACAAAACAGTACTTAGGTTATAGGCTGCCTTCATTGTAGGCGGTGAAAGCCGGGGCTTGGGGATGGGGTTTGAGTCTGTTGGAGTGGGTTAGTCCAGGGACAACAGAAAAAAGGGAGACAAACTCATTTTAGTACTCTTCACTGCTAAGAAACACTAATCCTCCAAAAACCAGAGCCACGGGCAGCCCTTCTGCGGTATTTTATGTCTTTAATCTGGGGCTTTAGTGACTGAAAAAAAAAAAAACTAATCCAACATCTGAAAGCTGGTGTTTGTTTACCGTCTACCATGTGATCAAGTGTTGTCATTACCATAACCATAGTAAATAGATAAAAATAGCACTAAATGTCCATATAATAAGAAACATTAGAAGAGTAATGACAGGCTGTCAGCCACAAATAGCAGCAATAGATGTGATTGCATTTCAGGATCTTAAACTAGGATTTAGGACTGAGGGGGAATTTACTGAGAGGACACAATATTCTGTCCAGCCACTAGGGGTTGAGTTGAGCTGTAATGTACATACAGTCCATTTACAGACAGGGATGAGGGAAAGTTTGGCCCAACATCTCTCTCCTCTCACTCTGCTCCCTGTTTCTGTTTTTGGGAGGATGAACCTTTGTGCCTCTTGATTTCATAACTGAAGTTACTGTACCTTCCTTTTTTTCCAGAGAGATCCTTTTTACAAGGAATTCCTCACACATTTGTTTCAATCATTCATTTAATCTGGTGCACACATACGTCATTTCATTTCATTTTAATTCACCCCAAAGACCCTGAAAGACAGACAGGCTGCTTGTGTAATGAGAATCCCCAGTGCTGCTCAGTGCAGATTTCAATAAAAGGTCTTCAAGCTTGAATAAAAGAGAGCTGTATCACACCAGGAAATGTCTTCCTGACTGCCTTAATCCTAAAAGGCCAACATTAAATATCAAAGTAAAAGGCTATATGGGTGAATATCTAAACACCACTGGGCTATAAACACCCTTTATGCAGAGCAGGCTGGGGGAAGAACAACACCATCACCTCACAGGAACTTTAGGTTACAGAAAAGCCAAAACAGGCTGCCTCTGTGATTGGATTTCAAAAACAAAAGGAAAAAAGGTCTGACTGTCAGGCATCATATACAACTGGCAAAACAGCCACGCTGGGCAGGGCCCAAAGGGAAGTACATTACTGCAGTACAGAATGAAACCTCTTTACGCCAATAACTCCAAGAATAGTTTGTGGTAGAATCACATAGGCATACAAGTGAATTAAACTGCATAAACGGAACAACAACATACAATGGGATTTAAAGGGAATGCAGTGCCGCAGAGACAACTTGCCCTTGGATGGCAGCTGGAATCATATTAGACTTCAGGATTCAATCAGAGGTTGTTGTGAAATTGAAATTTCACTCTTAACGACCTGAATTGAAAGCAGAGTCGAGGCAGATGGAAAGAGAGGGAACTTTCTGTATTCTTAACACAGAAAACCTTTGTGAGATGTATCAAAGTGAGCGAGCCTAAGATCGACTCCTCATTTCCAGGATGAATATGGAGATTGTTTAAACCCAGCCCTGGGGCCTGCGCATATCAGGACACCAGTGGCTTGTGTTAAACTAGTCTAAACAAGTATTTTTAGTTCACGCAGGGCATTAAAAAAACACAGATTTATACTTTACCCTTAAGCCCATATCCTCACTCTGCCAACCGTCTAAGGTGTCTAAATGGACTCTCTCTCTCTCTGTGGCAGAAAAAGTCATATAAAACACCAACGCTAAACATATAAAGTCCTTTAATGAGCTTAGAGTATTCTAACCTCCCCTCAGGGAGTAATACCTGGGTCAAAAAACTAATTAAACTGTGACCTTTCCGGAGGCAACCTGCAGGTAGATATTCATTGACCTGCTGTATAGTTATTGCTAAATATAATTCCCTAATGCTAAATATAGCAATGAGAACAGCTTTTTGACATTCACCTTCTATAAAGCTACACAGCCGCTTGTCTTTATCTCTAAAAAAAAACACAGGGAGATAAAATTTAGGACTCTGGACTTCTAGGAATAAAAGGATGAATCAATGAAGCCATGGCAAGATGACAGTGGAGTCAAGTGTTGCAGTCTGGCTGTGTGCCACAAATGTTGGTGCACTGTGTAGCGCACACACAGTCATTACTCTGTTGTAACCAGAACTGGCTCTCGAACAAGACTTGACAATGAAGCTCTTAACTGCTAAAGAAAAGATCAAGCCTCAGGTCTGTGTTTATCCAATAATTACTACAGTTTGACATGCATGTACATTTGCGTGGCATTAGAGCCTGAAAAGTACAGTAAGAGTTTTTCTTCAGAGATGAAAAATGATAACTGCAACCTTATTTAACCACAGCTGCTGTGAGGACGTACAGTACCAGGGTCGCTCCGGGTCATGTTGCTGACACACCCAGAGCCCCAATGAAAGGCCTCCCCATCGCCACCCACACTAACACTCTTGTAACTCCCAATTAAGGAAATTGAGGTTGACTGTATTCCATGACTCACTGACTGCTACACACCTGAAATATCCAATAAAAACAATAATATTAAGATTTTAAAACAGGAATATACAGCATTTTACAAGCTAGTTCTATGAGTGCATTGTGTGTTTGTGCACCGAGACAAGAAAGGGCCCCAATAAAATGAGACTGTGGGTTTCAGCTCAGACACAGGTGATGGTGGTGAACCAAAAGGTCTAACACATCCAGACCCTTCCTCTGTCTGTACAGCTTTTGGGCTCTGGAGATGCCGGGCTGAGTGGTCAGCCTCAGCTCTGGGAATTTCACACCTACCAGCAGAGCAAAGCCCATCACACCCTGGTGTGCCATTTCTGACCCAGAAAGCCCAGCGGCTTGCTCTCCCCCAGGGCAAACACGGGGCACCCCAGCCAGTGTAGACTTAGCAGCTTGGCGATGTGTACTCGCCCGGCCATGTGGACTAGGAGTGATGATGTTCCCAGGGAGACAAGGTGTGGGGGTTTGGGCTGGGAGGAGTTGAGGCCGGATCGGGGGGTTTAGAGGTGAAAGAAGAAGAGTTGAGGAAAGGGGAAAAGGCCCATTCTAGGTGCCTCATCTTCTTAGAGGGGCAAAGGGAGACTTCGGCTTTACTTGGAAAACTATTCTCTTCTCTTATCTGTCCTAGATATAGAAGTAAAGCGTTTAATCAAAAAAAGTAAAATAGCTTTGAAGCAAACTTACTGCCAGACAAGAACATCTTTACTTGATAATTTTACTAAGTCTTAATCTCTCTCTGAACAGATGTCTGCATATGCATGCGGAGTCTATGAGCAATGGTACAACATTTTGATATCAGAGGTGCTCTGGTTTCTATTTGTAGTCCAAGTAGTGTTGAACAATCACGACTGAGTGGCAGTTAAGTAATCCGAGTGGAGAACGAAGGAGGCAGAAGGCATTGGTTGAAAAGCAATCTCGGGATCCATCGACTATTGTCTGACGATGATTAAGCTTTTGCTAAACTTTTATTTAAAAATGTATTTGCATCCTTATACAGATATCTGTTCATAGAAATAAGCTGAAATGACCAATGCTCAGAAGAGGAAGTCTTGGCTCGGGTATCTGCTGACCACACCAGTACCCCCAAAATATTGACCCCCAGAGACATATTGTCGTCAGACTGATAGCTGATGGGTTATGAGACTGACAAAACCTTGACAAGGTCAGTATCGCCGTCGTTGCATCCCTGGTTATGGTGAGGATAAGGCAACTACAACATCTGGTTGAGGTAAAGAAAAGTTCATGAATATGGTTAGTAAAACTACAAACATATTTTGCATGAAAGTTCACTTCACTCATTCGCAGTGACCTCCACACCTTTACTATCTGCCTCGCTAAATATAGGGCACACAACTTCCTACGTTGGCACTGAATTTTGGCAGAGATTGCAACTCATCCAAAATGGATGTAATTCCTCGGGATGCTACTTTGAGCATAGCATCTACTTAAATATCTTCCCCTGTACTGATGTCAGCAAGAATTCAATTCAAATAAATTCAATTAAAAGCGCATAAACACATCCAAGAATCAACTATCCTTCGTGAAAAACAATAAATATCTTGGCTGAACCTGATGAAACAACACATTCTCACTCCCAACTTGTCAAATACCAACACTTGGTCAGTGACCCTACGCGTCAAACTATGACGCTCTACGTCCCCTCCAGTGTCAGTTTTGGACGCTTGTGTCAATTTGGACTCATTACATGCAAGTTTCTTCAAAATAAACTTCTGCTTTCACAACATATGTACAATTTCTGCTTGTTAAATGCTTTACTTACTGTAACAGCAGGGGACATACGTCACTAGCGTTGTATGCTACACATACTAGCACACTACGTTATTATCAAAATAAGTCAACTGACTTTCACTGGTTTCATTCGGGACACAAACAGCGGTCTTAAGGGTGAAAGTCCAGAGTTTGTTTGGCTCCTCCACCACCACTTCTGCCAACCCAATGTGGACTTTCCGAATATTTGTACAACAGCAGCTGCTCGGAGCATCAAAAACATGCCACAAGTTGGGAGTGAGACCAGGTTGGATGAAATATGAACTACTGAAGAATATCTATAGTAGCTTTCTGTTATGCTTGCCTGACGTAAAAAAAAAAAGAAAAAAAAAGAAAATATTTTTCACCAAGTGCCTTGGTAGCTGAGAGGTTACAGCCCATGGCACATTCACGCAATGTCCTGGGTTACATTCCAGTTGTGGCACTGATGGTAACTGTCATATTCATCTCTCTCCCCTTGTTTCTAGTCTACTCTCTTGTGTGTCAAATACAAGTGAAAATTTAAAAAAAAAGTTTCTTCATTTACTCAGCAACAAATTTTATCCTAAGACACTTAAACATCCCAACCCATTTGCTAATCATGTTCACACAGTGAAAACAAGATAATCACTATGCTGTGCATTGCTAGACTGGTGTCTCAGGCTAAACTGCAGCTAATTGAAGGGTTACTGACTGAAAATGTCATTTATGTCTGGAGCACAGTGATAAAGTGATAACGTTAAATACTAAAACACATACTGATGTTTGTTTCCTCTTTAGGTTTCATCTTCCAGTGCCTTTATTTTGTCTTTATTAAGGCGTCTGGGTTGAAATAGAGAAGGGCGGATAGAGCTGCCATTGAACTGTAGCAGAGCCACAGCAAACCAAACACAGAGATGCCCGGCCCTCATCTGCACAAATAGGCCTTTCAATCCTTCCCCTCACTTTTGTCCCATCAATACTTCACTCTTCGTGGAGACCAAAGCCACCAACTCCAACCTTCCCTCTGCCCCCTCCAAACACACAGAGAGGTGAATGGTGTCTACTGTACCTTCCACCACTCCCCTCTCTGTGGGGTAGAACACATTTTGACAGGCCTGTATTTATGGCTGGCTGGAGTCGTGTTGGAATGAACCATGAAAAGGACCAAAATCATCTCGCTGGATGTTCATTTATATTGAGCGCCGGTCAGCTGTGTGTGTGGCCTGTGTAGAGAGAATGGGGCTTGTGTGAGTGTGTGAGCGAATGTGTGGGAGTGGAGGATTAAGATAAGCTCTCTAATGAGCAACAAAGTGTGTTTGTTATTCTGTGGTTATCATCGGTCTGTATGGACAAAAACGCTACATGCTTTCTCTGTTGAGACTGTGATCCTGTCCAATATTATAAAGCCTGCTTGCTTGCTGACTGAAAAGTGATTTCGTAAGTACCACCATATAAACCACTATAATTAATACTGTGATATCAAAAAATTGGAACCTCTTAAACAAAATTCATGTGCATAATGTGCAAGGAAAAAGCATAGACTGTATGAATAGAAACCGTGACGTCACCTATTGGTTCATGGACTCCTGTTTTGAAGCCTTGAGTTTGGCGTATCGGCCGCCATCTTGGTTTTTCTTATACAAAAATTCACACCCCATACAGTTGTCATCAAGGGGGAAATCAGCTAAAGAGACCAAAACTGTACTAGGCTGTAAACATATTTATTTCTGCTGTAAAGCTGGGTGTTTTAACATGAGTGTCTATGGGGATTGACTGGCTTGTACAGCCAGCCTCAAGTGGCCATTTGATGAACTGCAGTTTTTTGTTCTTTGGTGTTGGCTTTATTATTCAGCCCTGGATTGTTGCCGCTTGGGAAAAAGTTATTGGTCACTGTAATCAATCATCTTTTTCATACTGGCCATAAAGATATCCCTCTCCAGTGCCACTCCAGTTTAAGAAATGGAGGTCAAGTTCTACAAAATTGGAATTATAGTTCAATCAAAGCTAATATGAGACTTCAGCATGAGTTATTCAAATCAAGTGGGGATCTTCCACATTTACAATCTATTCATAGCAAAATTTCGTGTTTGTGCTGCCCCGCTCAGTGTTTCCTTGCTGAGCTGTGGTGGAGGGATAGTAACACAAAGAGGTGAATTTAAAAGGAATGTAACTTTGGAAAAATACTCACTTGGTTTAACTATCTCAGACTTCAGAAGGGTTTTTTTTCACGGTCTGTATGGACAGGATGAATGATTACTGTGACCAATAACTCTTTCAAACTCTTTCATATGTTCAATGAACACATGGGCCCCTGAATGCCGTTTTAAGAAAGACTTGGAAAAATGTGAATCTATCCTTTAATTATAAGCACTGTAAGCTTTATGCAATGTTAAGCTTGCAAGAAGCCATATCTAGCTAATAAGGCGAAAAAGGTCACAGACTTAAAGCAAATGCTTATGACTCATCTAATTTGAGACCAGTGATGTTTGTGTTTCTGCAGAGTGTCATTTATGATTTGTTGCACTGAGGCTCCTTGAGGAGTGCTCACATTATCAGTTAGAGGGATGCTGACCACAGTATAACCTTGAATGACCACAGAATTCACAAGAATTTCTAGATAAATTGGCGTGAGTGTTACTGTGTCAAACACACAAATAATCCTCTTCAACCACACTTTGGAGTATTAGTCATTGACACACGCACGCCCACACGCACGCCCACATGCACGCCCGCACGCCCGCCCGCCCGCACGCACACACGCACGCACGCACGCACGCACGCACGCACGCACGCACAAACACACACACACACACACACACACACGTGCTGCACGCATCACCCCATGAATCCTTCAGAGTACACTGTCTCAGTGGGTGTGTGGTAACAATGGGAGCTGGGGTGAGCTAAGGCAGACTTCTCTGGTCCTTCTCCACATAAACCTTTAATATGAGGCCTCCTCAGCACCAGTCGGCCATCTAAAGGCACTGTACCCTGTAATTGACCTTAAAAATACTTTCCGTGGAGGTCGGCAGCCATGTCATTGGCCTTCGGCCCAAGCAGCGGCCGCATCTCCCCAGCCCAGAGGAGCCTGGGAAGGCCTCACAGGGTATATTTAGTGGCCCTGTCCTTTGAGTGGAGCAGGAGATGCAGATAATGCCAGTCTGTGTATAAAACCACTCCGCCGCCTACGAGCGGGCCTCTCACAGGCACATTTCCCTCTCCCACGGGGATGTGTTTCCTGAGGTCAGAGGTCGGCTATAAGCAAGTCAGGTGAATGTACAAACACGGGAGACACTGACCAGAATCCACCTCTCCTATGAAGCAGGGGCGTGCCTGCTTTGTGGCCCTGTAAGGCAGGCTTGTTGTGAGACAGTTTGAGTGATCACACATCTGTGGCGTACTATTGTATCAATTGATGCTGTACCATTTACCAGGCAATATAGACATTAGCCAGTCCAGGGGCAAGCGTTTAAAAATGCATCGATGCTGGAAAATATGACTGTAATGTATCATGACGAGCCGACAACATGCGATGACATATGTCAAGACACTGTTGATGTGTGTTGCTGTTTCAAATACAGCCACCTGACAGAATGGGTGGAGGAGCTCCAAAGGGGAAGGAAGAAACAAACTGATTCCACATCTACTGTCCGCTTGGTGTCCAGTGCCCTCATTTCATTTATAGACATATCAATGCACATGCTACACCACACACCTCCCACAGTTTAGCTCAGATTGTCAGATGCACACAGTTTGTGAGGGTGGTGGAGGTTGAGCGTGTGCAGGTAGAAGCAGTTCAACATTGGAAAACCGACTTTATTTGATGATAGTGTGACAGCAAGTTGAAGCTCCTTGAAACTAAAATATCATAAAAGTTGTTTGCTTAAAATATGATCAGATCTATCAGGAGCAAAATACTTAACTTGGAAGAAGAAATGGCAGAAGGAGTGAAAAATAAAATTCACACTGTATTGCAACTTTGACGACGAAGGGCAGCACACACCAGCAACATCTTGAATTATGTCAGCCCGCACTGTCAACTTGTCACAACACACTCTGCTCTTCCAGCATCAATGTGTGTTAACTTTTCAGAAATGCAGCAGTTTTATGGCATTCGGTCCTATCCCAGATTGTCTCAAACCTTGACTACTCCTTCCACCAGTATGGTGTGTCCACAGTGTGTACGACTTGTGTTTGAAGCATGTAGAGCAGGGATGTCCACAGCCTGAAGGATCAGCTTTAAACCCAATGAAGCCATTTTTTACATGATGTTCAACCCAATCATTTCGACTATGGGTCCAACAGCTGCCAAAAATATCCTATTGCACTAACACACCTTACATGCTTGAGTTTAAGAAAAACAAAAAAAAGAAACACAAATTTTGCCTCTACCTCAGGGACATTTCTCAAGAGTATCATGCCTCTTACGTACTTCTGGTGAAACTGCACGTGAACTTCAATATTTTGATCATGCTGTCTAACTCCTTAAAACCTTCCTGCCACAACAGATCAACACTGACGCTCCTGTCTCCATATATACAGCATAACATAAACATATGGACATTATAGAAACTAATATAAGCATGGGAAACCAACGAAACCAAAGAAAGGCATTGATGTGAGCTATCTTGTCATAATGCAGAGCTGTTCAGCTGTCAAACACATCAACTGTTTGTTCACTAATATACAATGTAAGCACTGTGCAGTTGTATTATAAAGGAAAATATTAATATCACTTTGTATGAGCAGATACTCAATATTAATAGACATAGACTGGGATGAGGATAATGCAATTTATTACATTTTTATTCTGGCATTTCTAATTTGCTGAGCCTTTGTCCTCCTTTTTTTTAATTTCGAGTTTATTTTTATTTCTTTAACACAAACACAAATAATAACACTGAAGATAAAAAGCTACTGAGAATAAATATTACTACAAATATACAATCATTTGTCCTATATATTGCTCACAATTACATTTAGTTCTTAATAAACGGTTGTTACTATCATCTGGTTGCCCATAACTGTAATATGTAAATACAGAGCATGTTCACTCGCTGTCGGTCATAACTGCTGTAACCCTCCTGCTGGTTTATGTTAGAGACTGATGTCAGGGGCATGTGCAAGGTAATTTATCGTTGGAGATAAATCACAGCTTTTCCTCTGTCTTGTAAATTTGTTAAAGGTGAAACGTGAAGTTGATGTACGAACAAAAACACACCTCCTGCTCCTCCTCCTCCGCTGACCACTTCCTTTTGACCGACTGGCACAACAGAATGCTTTTCTAGTGTGAAGCCCTGTCACACATCTGCAGCAAAGCCTCTCATCTAATACGAGCAGGTCCTTTGAGCACTTTTCACCCTCATCGCTGACAGGTGGAGTTATGCAATCATAGCAACAAGCACTGCTTGACTTGATGCCACTGGCCATTGATATTATGCAATAGTCATATATCTCTCTCTTGTTTCTCCGAGGCTGCTGTCTATCTTACTATATAGCCTGGTGAAATTTTTGCGTGTCAGTTCTGCTCAGTTATGGGTGAGAGAGAGAGCAGATGGGCCAGTGTTTACTCGCAGCGTGTGCAATCACACCTTTAAATTCCTCGGAGTAGCAGTGAGAGAGGTTGCAGTCACTTGTGCCTGCCTCTGCTCCTTACCAGTGGAAACCGCAAGCCTTGGCAAGCTTTAGCCACACCACGAGCCTGCTCCACTCCTCTAACTTTAGATTTCATGGCCTCCAGCAACGTGCACTTGGATCTCACACAGCAACCAGGCACAACTGTGACTGTCTTAAAAATCATCCATAGAGCTGCTCAAATGCTGTCATGAGCTGAAAGGATATCATTAATATTTTAACAGATCAGCTTTTATTATCTTCACATCTTTGCTTAGGGGTTCTTCTGGCCTCACAACAATACACAAAGCCACAAAGATAGCAGGAAAGAGGACAAAGAAAGAGAGAAAGAGTCTCAAAAACTTCTGGATTCCCCTCCAGAGACGCCCCCTGAGTATAAAATCCGAGCCCAACAACAACAAAGAAACACTTTTGATCCGCTGTATAAAAAGACAGCTACAGAGCTCAACAGACCAGGGGTTCATGTGCTCACCGTGGTCACGGTGACAGATCTGCCGACCACTCCTTGCCCATCTGGGCTGCCGGTGGCGCTCTGCCTGCTCTCTGAGGACAGCGAGTTCAGACCAGTAATTTAGTTCAGATGAGGTAAAGCAATATTTCCAGATTAATACGAGCCATATTCCTTTAGAACTGTCCTTTCTTTCTTCTTCTCCTTCCTGCATTTTTTTTTTTTTACATCTTACATGTCCAAAAACGTCTGGCTGAGGATGAAAGGAAGAAGAGGAGAAAAAAATGGAGACATAAAGAGAGGGAAGATGAACAAGTTTTATGCTTTGTGAGGCAGACACACAGGATAGCCAGTAGCAGTATGACACTATTGTTTCTCTAATTAAGTTCCTTTTGATCATCTCCTAAGACGCCTAATGATCTAATTTCTCTGAACAGCTTATTTGATAAGGCGGGGGAAGATGTGTGCTTTGCCCTTCCCTTCGCTCCTTTCGTGGTTAATTTCATGGGATGTACAGAGCGGATAGACTTACACACTCTTGCTCATCCATTCATCATTTTTATGTCACCCAATGATGTTGAATAAGTTAAATAAACCCCTCAGTAGCGCTCTGTTGCTACTAGGCAGGCGCTCCGAATCCTAAAATACCTGGAACCGATTCAACCAGCTGTGCGGTACATGTTTAAATACGCTCTATACAACCTTGAGCATTTTCTTTTTCAGCCATTTTCAAGATAATATCCTTGATCATAAAATGTGTCGACGTTTCTCAAGATCTTGTAAGCTGCTTCATATCATATCGGAATGAGATTGCTCCAGCTGTGATTAGTCTGGCTTGGCAACAGTTTCAGTAGTTGGGATTCAGGAAGTCACAGCTGTCCCTGTCCTGCAGCTGCTGACTGAACATGTGACAGGCTGCATAATCAGTCCATCCTGATGATACGCAGTGCTATAAATCTCTATAGGAGTGAGAGAGAAGCATCTAGCAACAGTATTTCTTAGCTCTGATAACGGTACACCAGATTTAAGTTAGCAGGAAGAAGCTAAAACCACGGATTAATTGGTACCCGGGCAGCTGGCTGAATTTGTTGTTGGAGTAAAGCCAGCTGGACCAAGAGCAACCTCGCAGGCTGAGACTTTCATCAGCTGGCCATTTCATTAATGTATTTGGAGAACTGGAGATTAATCGTCTGTCTCACAACAGTTTCTGGAACAATACCTCAGATCCATAGTCCCTGTGCAGTGTTCCCCATAGTGTTCAATTATATTCCGATGGACGTTCCTTCATTCACTTCATATACAGAGGACAAGGCAAGCCGCCACTTTGGCTGTGGTTCTCGTGGCCTCATAGCAGAAGTATGCTGATGAAGGACTGATGATGGACGTACAGCAATGGCACACCCCAGGGCTGTGATTATTTTATGGTTTCCTTATCCTAAAGTAACCGTAGAGAGTCACTGTGTTCCTGCCTCGTAAGCAGGACCTCTGGCTGGATGCCACCCACTAACCAATTGTGCTGATCACTGCTGGGCCACTAATGAAACAAGAGTTGAACTGCTGCTTCTGCTGCAGTGTTTCTGATGTTGTTTCTGGAACGTTCTCCCCCATCCATCTGCCACACTGCATGACTGTGATGTCATGACTGGGCTTTCTCATTGGCTGGGCTTTCAATTGTGCCGTTCACCCGCAGCGCTTGAACGGCACAATTGAACAGCGGGTTTTGAAAGGGAACGTGAAATTAGTGGTGACTCATCTCTGGCCGCTATGTTATTATATCATTTCTTCACCAGCAATGATTTCAATCGATCTAAAGTTCCATGAAATCAGACCAAAAAAAGCCAAAAGAATGTGTCTGTATCTGAAAGATGGAAAAACTGATGTTTTTATGACCACGTTTCTCTTACATGCTATACATCTTGGACCATTTTAAGAGGGTATAGAAGGCCAAATGTAAAGACAAGCTTCACATGTGCACAATACAACATGTGCAAAAACAAAATGCCTCTTTACATTACAACCAAAAGGTTTATAACCTTTGCCGCTCTAAGGCATTATTTCCACAACACTGTAATGTGTAATAAGTGTCATCAGACCTGTGAACATTTCATAGATATTGAGAAAGTGCAAAACAATGCCAGACACTACGGATTTTACATCATTTGGTTAGTTTTGTGGAGGAGGCGAAGAGAATATCTTTGAATTTTGAACTTTTAGAGGGCAGCTGAAGTTCAAAGGTCACATTCACAACTAGAAGTCACACTGAGGATCAGTACAGCAATGCTGCTCGCAGTTATCCTGCAGTAAAATAGACTACTGAACTGCTAAGAGAATGAGAAGACTGGAGAATAGCAGAGGACTACATTAAGTCTGTGTGTTTTGTTGCACTACTAACAATGTTTTCTGCACTATTCATTTCAAGTGCAATCTACAGAACAACCTACTGAAAAATATCAATTTTTAAGTGCTATGTATACTTTATCGACAAAATACAAGCAGTCACCAAAAAGAAATGAGACTACACAAAACACAGAGAGCACACTTCCACAGGCTATGCAGATGTTGAAATGATTTATATAGAATGTGGTACTTCATCCTGGGACAGCAGAAGGGCAACAGCATGAGATGTGACATTGACAATGGAAGCTGTCACACACATCATCATTAGAGCACAGCAACTTGTCAAAAAACATGGCTTGTAGGAAGAACTGGCAGTGCAAGTCTCCAGCCTCTCTTTACAGCACATGAACACCCCACTCATCCACACATTCCCCTGCCTGAGCTTGACTTTGACCTTGGTGACCTGTAACTCTGTGTGTGTGTGCGTGTGCCCTGTGTATTTGCACATCCACTGTTCCTAGTGTAGTGGAGGGCCAAGGGACCACACCAGAAGAACAGAAGAACGTTGCCTTTATAAACAACTTTTAAATCAACCATTGCCTAGCTGCGGTATTTTTCCTACAGATTTCGAGCCAATAGTTAGGAGCTATAATTCAAGCGTTTACTGTGACAGTAGCACATTTAGAAAGATTATGCAACTGTTCTACCAAGTTTTGTCTTAATTCTCTCAACACTGGCAATCTGATGATTAAATTTACAGCAACGCATCAATATCACAATTTCCCACTGGAGATGTTTTCTCAGAGTTCTCCCAAATCAGTGCAGTCGCCTGGTCTATCTGTTGTGTTTCATCTCACCGCCTTTTGCTACAGTATATGTGCTGAATGTATGGCTTGGATCTGTACGTCACATGAGCCGCACATTTCTGTGGAGGTAGCTAGCCAGTGCACGTTTAGCCTGGCGGAATGCAGCCTTGCATTGCTGAGCTCGGCTGAGATTTATGTGACTGCTGTGGGGTGTGCATGTGGCTAACAGATGGTGGCATCCTGCTCCTCTTTCCTCCCTCAGCACATCACTGCTTACTCAATCCCCCTACCACGTCCCTATCTGCTGCTCTCTCCCTCCAGTGCATCTCCCACCGATCACTCTCCGACACTTCAATGCTTCAAACTTGAAGTCAGCGCCCTCACGGTCAGTTGTAGTTTCATCAGTTATTAGGGACTTGCAATTCCTCACTGGGATATCAACACCAGACTAATCCCCAGTACGCCCACTCTCACCACCCTCCGCACTACCCATTCAACACCACTTAAATGGACACTCAACACTATCTAAGCTAAAACAACACACACACACACACACACACACTGCTTTTGGTGGCCTTGAGGCTATCTATCTCCACGCACATGCTTAACACACACTCACATACAAGCACACACAGATCCTCGTAAAAAGCACTCTAGAACTAAATGTTGCAGCCTGTCATTCTTTCTCCATGATGTACTTAAAGCGATACTCCACCCAGAATCTTTTGGGTACATCAACACTCACGTCCTGTAGTCTTGAAAGGTGGCTGTGGTAGAAATTAAGTATCAGAATGTTCAAAGAAACAAACCACATTATCCATACGAATGTTGCGTGTGTTCCAAACAATCGTTGTGTCACCAAAATATGGCTGAACATACTGCTTGCACTAAGGCCCTCCTCGACACTCAGAAGCTCTGCCTGAGGCTGTGGGAGACACTGACTCTCATTAGAGTGCCTGGCAGCCACAATCACATTGCCAGTAATCACAATGTCACTGGAAACAACTGTGGTATAATTTCCTGATCTACAACCTCAGAGCTACTGCTGACCATGTTTGACATTCATTTCATGGGACAAATTGATACCAAGCAGTGACGCACGAAAAAAAAAACAAAAAAAAAACTCAGCCTGTGATGGTACTCTCCATCTGTTTCACTCTTTTATCCAAACCCTCACATCATGCAGGATGGTTCTGAAGAATAAAAGTGAGCCA
This sequence comes from Epinephelus moara, assembly GCF_006386435.1. NCBI lineage: Eukaryota > Metazoa > Chordata > Actinopteri > Perciformes > Serranidae > Epinephelus > Epinephelus moara. The sequence goes on along the minus strand of NC_065525.1, from coordinate 20,300,404 downwards.
GCCTGACTCTGATTTAGCTTTCACGTCAGCTGCCAAAGCCCAGAAATCTGGCACACATGCACATCATACAGTAGAAGAGACGTGAAACTGCTCCAGCACTGTACAGGTTTTACAAAACAGCAAGCAAGCAGATGATCTACAGTGTCCAAAGTTTGTCCTTATAATTAAGAATTAAAACTGTCTAAAAAATAGTATTCTGCGGCCACTACGGTAGCACTGAGCTATACATAATTTACTGCCAATCAAAGAAGCCATTCAGTGTAAGGACTTCAAAATTACATACCAGCTAAAATGGGCATGTGGCACACAGAGCCATTTACGCAGCCATAAAACGCTGACCTATGGGAGCTCACTGGAGAACATTCACATAATCTAATAAAAATGCAGCCAGTGCCGAGAGTTCCTTCCTTCCCACACACCTTGAGCTGCCATGAGTCTCAAAGACCCTGTTTATGTGCAGACACGGATAAACATAGAGATGCAATCAGAGAAAAACACAGCCATCGCCTACAGATGCAAGTGTTCCACTTTGCTAATCTAATCCCACTCTCAGAGTCTGGGAATGTACAGCTGTGTGGTTTTGTGACACACTGGGCCCCCTGCCATGGGGAGTCACCTCGAGGTGTTCTGAGTCGTGTGTGTGTGTATGTGTGTGTGTGTGTGTGTGAGTTCATTTAGTCCATGTGACCACAGAGCCGCGACCACAAGGAGTTAAGGACTTTTACTATTGTGACAAACACATGCATACACGCACAACAGACACACAGACGCAGTCGTGCAACCACAAGTCTCCACATGCACACACCCACACATTTACACATGTACTCATACACACACGGAAGGAAACCTAAGTCGTATTAGTCACTAAAGATGGGAACGTTTGGGCACACCACTACATGCTTTTTTTTGGTCTGTCTCTGTTTCCGTTATTCATTCTTAATGAATGAACACAAGAGGAGAGCAGAGTGATGGCGTATTATCCTGGTACCCTTGAGTTGACTCAGAAAAAGATTAAAAGAGGCGAGGATGACAGCCAGAGGGTCAAAGTTGTTGTTATGCCTCTCATCCTTCATGCTGTATCTCTGCTTTGTAAGCACACTCCCAGTGTGTCTGAACTGTTGGGAAGACTTTTCCCCTGAACTTCTCACAAAAAAAGAATTTGCCTATTTTCTGTCAGACAACCTGCTCCACCCCATGACTTCCACCCATCCCATTCTATCACAAGCCCAGGTGACAATCACTGCAGAAATGTCAGTGGCCAAAGTGGGTGTCTTTTCACCAATATAAAACACGTTTGCTGAGGATTAGACTTCATTCACTTGAGAGTTGCTTGAGAGATTGGTAACAGCGTGGGGCTGGCGTGTCCTGTGAACATTCATCTAGAGCACAGTGAGAGCTGATCCTGTTTCATGTTGGAAACCAAATGTGGGGATAAGATTGTATATCCCTGCCCATGTGTGCCTGTACAATATGTCATTATATGTCTATACTGTGTGAGAGTGGCTGTGCTTCACTCCTGGTGTGTGTTAACTCTGGCCTTGTGCCCTCTTGGCATCCTCGCTGACCCTCCCTGCAGGGAGGCATTATGACCTCAAAGGAATTGCATGTAAATCAGGTGAGGTGGTGGATGCAATCTGGAGTCCAGCTTGCACCTTACCATTCTTCACACTGAACTGGGTGGAGATTGTATATTTTGTCTATCAAGAATAATAAACACAAAACTGATATAAGAGGTGGATTGGCTAAAGCTCCCGGGGATGAATTTTGGTTCATTAAGTTAGTTATTTGCCTTTGAACAGAGCTTAAAAACGCGGTAGTTGACAGGACATCATTATCTCCACGCCCCTACCCTTGGATCTCTGCTAAGGCCACAGAGAAAGTGCTGAGACAGGAGTGAAGGCTACAGTTTAAAGTTTGGTGCCTCAGGCCTAGAAGCTGAAGTTCCTGCCTACTCTGAAATGATTTTAGAGCAACCATTGTTTACATTCACACTATATATATATATATATATATATATATATATATATGTATATGATAAATTCTATTGCTATATCTATTTGCTAAAAACAGAAAGAAGTAATCAATGGCTCTGAAACAATATCATCAATCAGAAATATGAGCATGTGTGCAGATAAACATTATTATTTATGTTTTGAACTCATGTGGACATGAACACATAAAAGCAACCCTGACATTAGAGAGGCATTTCCCTCTTCAGAGGATGAACTTTTTTCACTCATAACTCATCTGTTCGTCAACAGTTTTAAATCATTCCTCGCCATGTGAAGTAGCCAGAACATAAAAGGACAGAATGAAACCAGGTATCCCTTCTGCAGTATTACCAGTGATCTATACTCCAAACCAAAGCAATGAGACATTAAACAAATCCAAACAGAGATTGCTGGGGAGGTTTATGACAAGCTGAGTCAGACCTTATGAGAGGAAATGGAAAGAAACTCAGGCCAGGTGGAAAAATCAACATCCCACATGCACATTAATAAACTAAAGCCCATCCGCAGTGACATGTCAACTGATAAAAGCTAAAGTTGGCATTAACAGCAAAGAAAAAATGAGGGTATTAACTGCTGATATAAATTGTTTGTTGAATGGATTACGGCAGCCAGAACCTGAGCAAAGTAAATGGGTTCAGATCTTTTTGCTCCAGCTAAGAGGAAACATTATTCAAGAGGAAATGCTTAGTCAGGGTCTGTGTACGATTTAGCACTCCAGCTATGTTCATGGACTCCAAAGCCATTTGTTTCTGATTTCCTGCAATTACCTACATTAGCACTATATTTGTTTGACCGGGCCTGATGCTCTGATGTCCGTCAGTGAGGAAAACAGGAACAAACATCCAACATTTCAGCCAGAGAGTGAACACATAACCTGCCGCCCAGTGCCCTGTGCATTACGCCCAATGAGCCAAATTGCCTTCAGCTGTTTATCCTTCAAAAGACTCCATCACACACTCTGGCTGTTACTGTTGGCCAGGGTTTTTTATACAGCTACACACAGAGTGTTGAGTCTATTAGCACTGAAAATTAATTTATGTAATATTTCACTATATTTGGCTGCTAATATCTCACTGTAATTCAAAACTGTGTATTAAATTATTTACATTGTAACAGGCAAGTGCTTACCTGCATAATGGCATTTGGCAAGCTGCAGATATTACTGTAATTGGTAGTGAGAAACTAATCAGCAAGTACTTACAAGCCTATAATCTGAAAAAAAATTTCTTGGTTTATTCCCATGCCAAAGGGAAGATATTTTCTATTTTTTCCTATTTGAATGAACCCACGGACGCGGTGACCTGATTACTGCGCTTTGACAACACAGAAAATCCTACAGGAATCTTGAAGAAACACCCTCAGTGTTGTCTTTGGAAATGTTTTACATGTCAAAGCATTTTGAGCTGAGGTTTCATTCAATGTTTGACAAATGTTAACCCCTGAAGGCATATTGATGTATCCTATTGTTGCATGCATTGATGAATGCAGAGGAGCGAGTGAGGACTCGCATGTGTTGGCTTTTCCTACATTTGAGAATGCACTGTGTATCTAGCTCTGCATACATCTCTGCATGCACACACAAATGCATGAGGCTGGTATGTGCTTTAGTCCGAAAATGTTTACGGGAATTGACTTGCCTTTAAATTAAAATTACATCATATGTAAATTGGCAGTTTGACAGTAAGGTTTTCATAGTGACAGCTACGATACAGAAAAGAACACTGAGTTCATAACATAGTGTGATGGGCTGAGCCTCAGTGTGCAGGGAGATTCAGAGAGAAAAAAATACTGAAAGGGAAGATCATACCAAGCAGAAGGAAAGGGGACCTTAGAAAGAAAAAAAGGAGAAAAAATAGGAAAGAAGAGTGTTTGAGAAAAGCGGCGAGCTTTAGAGGTTGTAATTGACTAATGAAAAACATGCCATTGCCAGAGCAGACCCACTGAGGCCATGAGGCAGGGAGGAGGGTGTGCGGGTTAAAGGGGCAGGGGCAGGAAGGGGAGAGGTAATGTGAGGTAAAAAGTCTGTGGTGTTGATATGGTTTCCATTCTAGAAGCATTTACTGGGCCATTGAAGAGCTCTATGTACCAGGCCAACACTGCTGTCATACAGCTGGACAAGGACTCCCTCTCACTTCTCTGCTGTCTCCCTCTTCTGTCACACCCTTCGCTTTCCATCGCTCCCACTCCTCTCGTTAATGGCCTTATGTTTCGCTCCCTTGGCTATCAGTGACACCTTTAGATTTCTGTTTCTCCCAGCCAACGTTTCCAGGGCACTCTGACTTTATGTGAAGCATCCCTCGTCCATTCTATTGTTCTTGGTGGAATCTGGCACCCTCAGCTCGCAACGTTGTACACCTGGATTCCTGACCTCACTGCCGCCTCCGATCTCATAAATCAATCAGTTCACCTATAAAGATTTCAAGGGAATACCTGGCTAGTCCCTTGATAATGGGCACATGATTTTGATCGCTGACTGATGGACAAATCTGGCAATTTGCTTTAATTTTGTTCCGTGACACTGTAATTGTCATGCCACTATCACTCTTATCGAGCCGGTCTGAATTGTGCTCGCACTGCACAGGGTATAAAAGCTTATAATGGGCTTTTTGTATGGATGCTTGGCACTCTGAAAAGAAAAACAGACGTCAGCATCTGTACTGTGACGTCTGAAAGACACATAGTTTCATACATGTACATGCAGAACTTTTTATTTATGTTCTTGCGATTGCAAGTGATAAAAAAAATGTTTATAGCCTTGCTGATGCTGTTCAATCTGTCACACATACACAACACCTACACTTCCCATTTCCCTTGGGAGTGGAATATAGTGATCTAAGCTAATTATCTTGAACACTGACAGAAAGTATGCAATTTACACATACTACATCACAGGAAAAAGATACTGGTATTGGCAGCTGCTGGATTTGTGTTGCTCATCACTAACTCGGAGATTCAAGTTTAGAAAACAAAGACTCCCCAGGCCAAGTCCCACTCTTGTCTCCTCAACTCAGACATGCTGATGGCACACCTGGCAAAATACAGCATTACACTCACAGGGGGAATGCCACACCTGGCAGCTCTGAGGACAATTTTCCACCTTTTTATGTGTGTGGTAGTTAGGCTGGCACAAGGAGGCAGACTGGCATGACTGAGCAGGTTCCAGTCGCGGGGCAGAGAGGATAAAGTGGGTGTAGGGAGGGAGGGGAAGGGAAGTGGAGTGCCTGGTGGGCGGCGAGGGAGCAGAGGCTGGGTGGGGGCACGCAGGTTGGGGGCTGGGTGTATTCACCGCAGAGGCAGCACTGTGGAGGAATCTCAAACATTCCACGGTGACCTACCTATCTGCACTACCTGAGCCCCACCCTTAGGTCCCTCAGCCACACCCTGGAAGCTCTTAGCAGTAAGCTGTCACCAGTGGGCTGGAAGCAAAGCAACATAACCACAGTGCACAGATAAATCAAACTGAGGGGGAATTAGGAACAAAGAAGATAAAAAAAAACTTCAGAGGTGTGAACGTATTGTAAGAACATGTACAAGCAAACTGTAGAAAGTGTTACAGTATGCAGGTATGAGGAGGGCAACACCACCACTGCAGCTACTTCTTGGCATTTCAAAGTAAAGCATGCGTGCATTCACATTCTGCAGAGATGCTCTTCCATCAATTTGCTACATCTGTTTTCTGCTTCTCATCACTGTCACAACATCTGATGTCTGTTGCAAATACACATCTTTTACAAAAGGAATCCAGCAATTTTAAATGTGACAGCAAAATGTGCAGGCAGCCCATATTGTGGCCAGATGAGTTCTTGGCTCTCTGTCTGTCTGTCTTTATGTCCTTCAGTAGGTATCCACTGCTGACACAGCTGAACAATTTGTTTGCAAATCTCTAGGGAACCGAAGGTAAATCAAATAGAAACAAACACACGTGCAGATACATACATGTGCACCCTCATGAAGTGACTTTCTCAATGTGTCTTTTGCTCTGCTTCGCAGGGGGATTCACACACACATACACACACCAAACTGTGATCTTGGAAAGTCAAACCTGTCACACACGTTTCAAAGTCTGATCACTGACATGAGGATTGTTTAAACAGAAATATGAATAGAAGCCTTCATTGAGGTGGATTCAAAGAAAACTCTGCTCAAACAGATCCACTACGTGCAGCCGCTTGCTCAATGCTCTAATTCACCCATAATCATGGCTGCACTCTCACCTACAGACATGTTTACATACAGACACACAAATATACATGCACACAAATGCACACTCATGCAGAGGGAAAGCTCACAACCTGGTAAGATATCCTCCCCTCACCTCTCCTTTGAGGGCTGCACAGTGACTCCAAACTCCAATGTGTGAGGTGTGTGTCAGTCTCTCCTCTCCTTGATCTCTGTCTCCCTTTCTCTCACTCACTTCTCAACCTGTAGTCATCGCGTGGCTCTAGTTACGCTCTACTGCAGTGAACTAAGGCAGAGGGAAAACGGAGGAGGGAGGGAGGCATAGAGGGACAACTGAGTCCTGCCCAGACTGATGAGAAAGGCTTCCAAAAACGCCCTCAGGAGAGAGAAGATTAGAACACTTTGCTCCACTAAAATTTTAACTTTCTCACCACTGCGCTGTTTCCACTGATCTCTCTTTACCAGGCTCTTTTCTCTTGCGTTCCTTTTTCCCCCAGCAGCTTTTAAAGTTTTCCTAAAACCACTTCTGCTTTCTTGAGATTCTGCCAATCAGAAAACCAACCGCTCTCTCCTTTTTAATTCTTGCTTTCTCTCGATTTTTCTGCTTCTGCACTCGCAAAAATATTCGTCTCTAGTTCCCTGTCTCCCTGGTGCAGTCTGTCGGTGTTTATCTAAATTTGTCTGAATCCTCTCTCAAGCCCTCTCCCTCTCTCTCTCTCTCTCTCTCTCTCTCNGTGTGTATGTGTGTGTGTGTGTGTGTGTGGTGTGGAGCTCACTGTAAGGCAAAAGAAGGAATCCTTTTGGAGTCCATACTGCTTCAACTGTAGTCTGGTTTCAGGAACTGTTAAACCGAGACTATAAATCTAGGGTCCACTGAAGGTATTTAATAGATGATTCTGAGAAATGCACAGGTCAGCTCGTGGATGCCTGACTGCTGCATGTGACATTGTGTAATACTGCCTTCCCTGCTGCAGCACACGCACGCACACGCACGCGCGCGCACACACTCACACACACACACACACACACACACACACACACACACACACACACACACACACCTTTTACTCCAAGGTTTTTTGACAGCCTTGACACTGTCTTTCCAGAATGTGAGGAATGCACTTATGCTTATTGGTTGGCGAGTGTGTCCGTTAAAGGGCTAACCTAGTGGGGCTGTCCTCAGGGGTCGTGACCTCATTAAAGGAAATGGAGAGTGCACAGAGGAAAGAAAAGAAATGTGGCTATATTTTGAATGGATTGTTCAAGGAAAGTTGTCAGACTTAACCAAGACGCAGGCAAAAGCCTGTCCTAAATTTACAAGGGTATCCTCATCGTCTTCATTACTGCATGCAAGTGACAGGGTCATGAGGACAAGAGCCTATCCAGTCCAGCTCTTCGGTCATCTTGTAACCTGATCAAGAGATAAACCAGAGCTGTGCTGACACCCTTACCATGACCTTGACATACAACAGCTTTCACAACACATCCCAACCCTGCGGGAGTTTGTTCTGGAAAACTAGATTAGCCTACATTTAAGAGTCATCAGGATGATGACAATCATTGGTTTGACCTCAGCTTTATAACCACCAATGGGACGTCACAACAATGGTCATCAACCGCATCCTCAACATGCCTAACTTTGTTCACACGCACTCCCCCTCTCCATACTCATCTGATAACTGGTTTGCTATCCCTTGCTTCGTTTCTGACTCTCTGCCGATCTCTCCCGTTACTCCCTGGGAGATTAGTACTACTTGAGTCAAAGTGATTATAACTGAAAAGTAGAACACAGTGTTTGAGTGCAGCATGTGATTCAGCACTCAAATTATGAGAAGAATCCTGTTTACAGGCACGGGGGCCTTGACCTATGAGTCATAGTGTAGTCTTTGAGAATCTGGCACAGCTTCCTCTCTCGGCTGGATGGTCATCCCTCACTCCCCCAGAGTCTTCCCAATTCCCGCTTGTCTTGTTTAAAACATTCCCATTTCTCCCTCTCGCATTCAGCAGAATTTCAAAAGAGGGGTTCAGCTCTGTCATGGATCTTAATGTGCTAAGACTTAACAACTGTTCACATATTTAGGCCGATATCCCAAATGTCTGCATGTACAGTATGTGTCTCTGTCAGTCTTCATGGTTTTGTGTGATTGTGTATATGCTGTGCACATTCTTAAGCATAGTCAGAATCAGAACTTCTGTAACTTAACTCTCATGGCATGCTCACACAGTGTTGGTGTAATCCATCTAATAGTTTTAGGTAGAAAATTTGGTGCCAGTCCATGTAGTAGGTAATGAGATATTAAAGTGATAACTTAATTGGTGGCACTCAGTGGAAAATCAGCAGATCATTATCATGATTATTATTATTCATTAGGATTCAGCATCTGAATATGTTCCAGGCACCATAAATATCTGTACAGAATTTCATGGCAATCCAATGCAATAGTTGTCCAAACATTTCACTCTTAACCAAAACCTCATGGTTGTGGAAGACAAAAGGCCAGGAAATCGTCAAAGTCATTAGGCTCCATCTAATCCTCTGGGGCCCATGACTGTCTGTACAAAATCCCATGGCAAGCATCTGATAGTTTGTGAGACATTTCAGTCTGGACCACAGTGGAAGACTGACCAGCAGTCTGACATCACTGTCCACCAGGGGCGATTGCTCTGAGACAACAAGGGAGGCTGAATTTCCCCTAAAATTTCACAGAAGAAATGGTCAAATATGCACTATTGAATTTACATTAAAATAAGAATTTACATTTCATTAAACGTGCGCTAGGATGCGTTTCACATCATGACTATGATGTTCAAACGTCAGCTGTTTATCACCAGTTTTCAAACACGACTTCCCTGTCATACATTCTCGTGTCAGCACAGTGGACGCGGAGCCTCCAAGCATTCCTACGAGACAGCGTTGAGCAGGTTTTTTTCTCAGGTCTTTTGGCTAAGTCACATCTGAAATCTGAAGGTGGGTGCTATGCTTTTGCAAAGATGCAGTCTTGATGTCAGTAATAAGCGTCTTATAAGAGCAGTGCAAAGCGGCAGCAATGAGCTAGCCCGCGGGACACAAGCATACACTAACATAGATGCGTTCTCAGGTCGGCTTAACAAACCACACAGAAGCTCTGATTACAGCACACATAGAAGGAGTGTGACTTCATTCTCTGGTCAGGATGCCATTACTCCACTATATCTTCACATAGCACATTGTGGTTTGCTGCTATACTGATGCTCTGAATGACACATACAGAACCTTTAAGCCAGGAGTGGGGGCTCTATGACCCCTAACCTAGGGTGTTGGATGATCTCTCAGCGCATCATTATTTACTTTGCTGGATATGATCCCAGAGCTCCTGAAGTGAGGGGAAATGTTGTTGAAATGAGTAGCATGATGAACGATGTCCACACACACACTCACTGGAAACTCTGCATCTCTATTCCAGTCAACAGTGGGGCTTACGAGCATCTGCAGGGGGCATGACAGGCAATATAAAGGATGACGGTGGTGATTGGAAAATGAGGAAAATGGTGGGTTTTTATTTCATGAAGCTGAGGTTTGGAAACATTCACAACAAGTAGAATCATTTAGTCATCACCAGGAAGGTTTTCTGTACAATGGCACGGGTCAGAAAAACATTCCAGTAAAAGCGACGAAGTGAAATCACTGGAAAATGAATCAGTCTGCTTTGCGCCTTGAAATATGTCCTTGATTTTAAAATTTTAATGACAAAACAAGCATTTTTTGGCTTATTAATCATAGGGCCAACACTGACCTCACACACTCACACAGAGAGTCCCCTCCCTGGCTCCCAAATAATTTTATCAGACCTTCTATATCAAAGAGTGTCTAGAGCACCTACTTGTCTGGCATCTCTCCCAGTCTAATACTGATGAATACCTGCTCTGTCAATTTTCACAGTCTAAATATCACAAACTACAGGCAGGTGCTTCTATGGATAACAGCCTGAAGGCTACATAATGATTCTGACCTTATCAAGTGCCCCTTGTTCACAGTGAACCATAAAAACACATCAGTTTTTATGGGTACACAAATGTCAGACTAAGATATATTTAACAAACTGTGTAAGACAGGGCATGATCTCAAAGAGAAGACAATAAAAATGGGTCACAGAATGATTAATTACTACATGTCCTCTCTGATAAAGAGTTCATAAGTGAAGAAAAATAGAAATGTAGCCCCTCTAGCTACAAAGCATGCATGTGCGTTACATGGGTGATTTCAACAGATAATGATTGGAATCCAAGCCCAGCGGCGATAAATTCTTTGCTGGGTGACTTAACTTAAAGGCAAAGAAAAGGAGAAGTTTTTGTGTGAGTGCATATGTGAGAGCAAAGGAGAGAGCGAGTGAGAGAAAAGAAAATCAAAAGTTCTCCCATGAGCCTTTGCTTGCCAGTAACACCTGCTCCTACTATCGTTCGCCGCAGGAGACAGGCATATGAGTTGATGCAGGCAGTGGCTTGAGAGCCACGCATCATCATATGACAGCATACATCGTAGCCCCTCAAAAATCCACTGCATGTGCCACTTACATATTTTGGTTTTATGTGTGGTACCTATAGTTTAGCTATGACTTCTCTTGACTGACAGTGCATAAACAGCGACTTCAATATCTGTCTTTATGACTCATGAAGGACCTGAAAAAGCTCTGCAGTGTCAAAAGGAACAGAAGTGAAGTGAAGTATGAACAGGTCTTTCTTTTCCAAACGGTCATGTTCCCTGAAGCTAGAGCTTTGTGCCTGGATAGATATATATCTCTTGAGTTATCATCAACTCTTGATAGATATATATCTCGTGAGTTATCATCCACTCTGGATGGATATATATCTTATGAGTTATCATCAAAGAGATAAAGAGACCATTTTCCCATGGATCTTCAGTAACACACACAGAAAAATGTAAAAAAGGAAAAACCCTATGGAGAAGTATATGAGCCATGGTCGCCATTGTAACTGAAAGTATCTTGCACCATTTTTTTCCACTTAGTGACAATGTTAACTGGTGACTTTCAGCCAAATACGTCCATGGTTGCTCGAAGTAACTTACATAAATGGTTGGTGTAGATAACAAAACACAGATAAATATGTATTTAAAATTGTAAAATTGTAAAGTTCTAATTAAAGGACACCCACAAGGACACCCACGTGAGGTCTGCAACAGCACCTGTTTTCAGCAGATACTGTTACTACAAGCAACCACGGTGCATCCAGCCAAAAGTCACCAGTTGCCACGGTCACTCGTTTAACCAAAACACTGGACAGCATTGTATGTGTTCTTTATGCGATGCTGACCACATGATGTTGACTTTGTGGTCGTTAGGTTGCTCTAGTAAAGCAACTAATGTTAAATTTAACACTAATGCCACAGCTTGTTGATTGAATCAATTTATTCAGGAGGATCACAGCAGCCCCTAGAGAGTAAGTTAGCCCACTAATGTTTGCTGGCAAAGCAGTTTTGTTTGGACTGATTTATTCCCGAACTCTTAGACATCGTCTTGACTGTCTTGACATCACTGCCAATTGATGGCCTTTTATACTGTCTTTTAGATATCAAGTCCTGGATGGCAGAAAACTTTCTTCAACTCAACCAGGACAAAACCAAGGTCTGAGGTCTTAGTTATTGGTCCTGAAGCTCAGAAAGAGACACTCAACACAAAACTGCAAGAACTGGCACTAAAACCCTGTCAGCAGGTGAAACCCTTGTCCTTGGAGTTATTTTTGATTCCAATCTTAGTTTTGAACCACATATTAGAAGTATAACCAAAAACAGATTTTATCATCTTGAGAACACTGCCAGAGTGTGACTGTCTCTCTCCCAAGCCAACACAGAGACACTGATGCATGCTTTTATCACCTGCAGAATTGATTACTGTAATGCTCTACTTTCTCGTCTTTCTGAGAAAAACATTGCTCAATTGCAGTTATTACAAAACTCAGGTGCATGCTTGCTGACAAGGACCAGAAAGAGAGCACACATTAGATCAGTTTCAAAGTCTCTGCATTGGCTTCCTCTGTGCTTCAGCATTGATTTTAAGATCCGTTTATTGGTTCATTAAGCTCTTAATGGTCTTAGTCCAACCTATTTATCAGATTTGCTTTTATCCTATGAACCCTCCCTCAGGTCTTCAGGTAGTGGCCTTTTAATCATCTCCAAAGTAAGACCAAAAACCCACGGTGAGGCATAATTTCATTAATATGGTCCACGTTTGCCTGAAGACCTGAGTGTTGATAGATAATTTTTAAAAGCACCTTTTTAACCTGGCTTTTAATTTAATTTTATGTCTTTTTTGGATTTATCATTATTGTGTATTTATCTACTTATGTATTTTTATTAGCATATTTTTCTATATTGTTACTTATTTATTTATTTTAACATATTTATTTACTTATTTATTGACTGATTTAAAATTGTTTTATATTTCCCATTTGTATCCTGCCCCTAGTGTTTCCCAAATTATGATAGCGTTTCTTCAGTTCCCATTTCCATTACCATTCCAGTCTGAAGATTGAGAAAATAAAGATTGATTGATTGATTGTCAAATGTATTATTTAGAAAAGATAAAGTTAAAAGTAGAAAACTGCACACCTCAGGACAGGCTGCATTCAAACATCATTAATCACGTACTGTAGAAAGACACCACCGCAATATTGGCAATATGTTAACTTGCGAAACTTCCCCGGATTCGTCTGTTGTTGAAAGACGGAACAAAGACGTGTGTTTCATGCACTGAGAACGCCTGGGGTACAGGGGGTCTGTCTTCTCTGAAGGGTATCTACGGTAACATCGGTATCACTCCATTAACTGTGCGTGAGTGCAGTCAGTCAGAAAGCTCGGGGGAATTTCTACAGTTGGGGGAGTGGTGAGCAATGGAAAGTGGAGGTGAACTTAAGGAGTAGAAGGGTGGAGTGAAGAGGTGGAGAAATGCGGTGAGCAAGAGTCATTTAAGGGAGCTTAACTTGGCTCACCCTGTATGAGCGCCACATGAAAGGGCAACTTTTACATGACAATAAAAAAGAGTAACACAACAGGGGGTGAAATTTAGATCTCTTGCATAAGAGAATGTCTTACCTGGAATTGGGCAAAACCAAAATGTTTGCACATATGAAGTGTATATTGTTTGTGCACATGGAAAGTGACGCAACTAGTCACTTTTCCGTATTAAAGGCATTGACAATTATTGTGTATTTCCGATATGAGTGTAGCCATTAAGAGCAGCTGGAAAATGTTGTATGAACTACTGGGGTTTAAACATCGCCTTTTTCGGTGAGACCATGTTCAGATAGACGTTAGTTCTGTATTTGCCCTCACCCACAGGGCCAGGACAAACAGGGACATCCTGTAAAAAAAAGTTGACCATAGTTCACATAGTGTATAGTGCTACAGACGATAAAATGTTTGCCGCCATGATAACGTTTCCGAATTATGAAGTCCATCTTCATAGCATCATCGTTTGCAATGCAGTATCTGATGACCCTTCAGACTTACAGATCTACAACTCAAACCAGCATTCCTGTATTGTGTTTAGCTGTCTCACTGACACCTGAGGCAACATTCCCCCGCAAATGCAGCCCTTTGCATTTTTTCCCACAGCTCTATTTTTGATCTAAATGTCCAGTAACACTATGTTGCTTTTCACTTTCACTTTCCAAATGATTCAATCCTAGTTCGTGATGTTCATAAAATGGGAATTCTAAACAAGTGTGCAGCACAGAACATGAGTTGCACTCAAGTTGCACCATCTAAAGTACAACGTACTCTCGTTTCATAAGCACACTGCTGTGGCCTATAATACCACAGACAAGTAGAGTACAACCTGCAAAAATAAAATAACACTAGTACAGCTATAGCATGGTTTGAAATATTTTTGGTAACATAAATTTCCTAAAAAACATTTACGTAACCAAACCATGCAACTTTATATCCACAAAAGAGGTCCAAAACAAAGAATGTGAACGCTTCTGAGAAGTCAAGACAAGTCTTGTAGTAACCTAGTACAGTTTGCTGAGGCACCTACAGTCTGGCCTCTGGACCACTCGCTGTCATTTTATCTGCCCCCTACCGCGCTGTGGGGGTGTGTCGCACAGGATGGGGATGAGACAGGATAGGATGAGGACGTGCAACCTAAATATGGCTCTTGCAGCCTAGGCCACAGGGAGACAGAGAAGGGGACCACAGACCTCGGTAGCGTACAATTATCCAAAACAAGAGAGTCAAGCCAACCTCCTCTCACTGAGACTCACGACAAGAGCATAACAGAGTAAAGCCAACACAATATTTTACTGTCCTTTACCCCCTGGATCACATACACGGATCTGTGCAAATATGCACACACATATATACAGACGTATATGTCTGTATACGTGTATACACAGACATATGCCCATAAACAGACACAAATGTTTATGCACACACAAGATAATCCAATGAGTTTACCTCTCTTTAAAGTACTTGGCAAGTATTTTATGTAAACATATATCTACACAGCTAAATGCATCTCTCAAATGTTTCATCCTTGAGGTCCATCTTAGGCAAATAGCCAAAGTCCAATAACACCTGACTTCAACATCTGAGCATGCACAGAGTAGCATATGGCACAGATATAAGGGCTCGTCTGCCTTTGGAGTGAATTACTGGGAGTCAAAATGTGAAAGGCTGTGAAAGGAGCTGGCAACTACTGGCATTCCTTCAGACTGGGGGCCTACAGAGGGAGACAACAATTGGACCTGCAGTGCACAAGTGCTCATGGATGCTTGCAACTCTACCTGAGAAGGCCACACAAGTGCCATACATAGCTCATCCCTGGGGTGACATGTTGTTTGCATAGATGCAGTAAATTAGATCAGCAGCGTTCCATTCCCAATCAGACCTGGAGGAGATCCAGCTAGATGTATCCAGGCTGGACAAGCTTGAGGAGGCTCAAACTTTTGAGGAGGCCCAGGAGGGGAGAGAGATCAAAGGCACACTGTCGGCATGCTCTGGTGTGTATGCCGGCTGGACTCATGAACATGTTACAGATGAGCAGAGGCGCCAGAGAACCATCTGGGGTTATATAATGGTACCGAGTTCAAGGCACAATGCTGTGGACATAGAAAACCCGATGGAGAATACAGAAATGACCAAAACTTGGCTGATCTGTGATATTTGCGTGGTCTTTTACGGGACAATTAATTGTTTATGGGACAACTAATTTTTGTTTAATTGTTGGGAGCAATTACTTTAAAGTAGCAGTGTGGGAGTAGTTGATTATTTAATTGGTCTACAAGGACAACTTTTTGGGTAAATGAGTCAAGAAACAAATTATTCATTTGCATACATTTGCAGACGTGATACTGAAAAAACAACTACAACAAAAAACACTTTTTATGTAGTATATTAGGGAGAGGTGGGACCAAGCCATTGTTTGGCAAGTCACAAGTAAGTCTCAAGTCAAGTCAAGCAAGTCTCAGTTAAGTCCCAAGTCTTAGACTTTGAGTTTTGAGTCCTAAACAAATAATAATGTGCTTTTCATCAAGTATAATGCTATTTTAACAACAGAGTAATACAATATTAATTTTACAAAACTCATAAATGCTTTTTAACATTTGTATATGTAAAAGAAAAGTTGTTTAAAATGTTACTTAGCTTTTAAGCAAATGTTAGCTAAGCATTAGCTCACTAACTATGGTAATAATAGTCTCAACTTTAGAGTTTTTAGCGCAACTTCAAATGTCGTACAAAGTTGGAAGTTGTTGCATCTCTGTGTGTTATTTTCAACTCTAACATCTTGCATACTGCAATTTTTATTTCATTGATAACTGCATGGTTTTTGTACACGAACGGAATTATCTTTGCTATCAGTTTTTTCCAGCTGGCACTCAGTAACGTTAGTTGTTCATGGTTCTCCCCTACAACTTGATTGGATGCTGTTGGATTAGTTCAAACAAAGTGGATCGAGTGTCGACTTGCTGGGAATGAACAGTGTAAACATGAACTGATTCAGGAAATGAAGGGAAATTAATTGATTTGTGGCACATTTTTTAAATACTTTTTGATCTTGGGAGAAGGAATCAAGTATTTTTAAGTCAAAAGACTCAAATCCAAGCAAAGTTATGAGTCATTGGTGTTTAAGTCCAAGTCAAGTTTAAAGTCATTTTGATTTTGTCAAGCTGAGTATGAGTTCATCAAATCTGTGACTTAAGTCTGACTTGAGTCCATGTTATATGACTTGAGTCCACACCTCTGATACTAGGCTTAAGAATTATTTCAACATCAGACTGGTGTATCTGATTAAATGAATGTGAGAAAAATAAAGCACTTTTGATGTTATTACACTAGAAACAGTTTCATGACGCAAACAAAAACAAACTTTTAGCTTTAGGGACATGAATATCGGTCCGTCACCACTTTGGTCCGATAACTCAACTACTGTTGGGTGGATATTGTGCATCCATGTTCCCCAGGGAATGAATACTAATAACTTTGGTGATCTCCTGATTTTTCATTTAGCACCACCAGCAGATAAAAAATATTAATCTCTTCTAAGTTTTTTTTTTTTAAAAACCAAATAACTGTGAAACTAATGGCACTTCCATCAGCCTCAGCTGTGCTCAGTGCTTATTTACAAATCTGTAAGAATCTGCAACATACCCCCCAGCAAAAGCGAAAGTAAAAGCCAACCCCTGATTCACTCTTGCTTGACATTTCACCTCCCCTTTATTTGTGTTTTTTCTGCGCTGTGTCTCATGAATGACTGTTGCTTATGGTCCAGCACCTGGTTTCAACCTTTTTAAAAAGCCCCGACCCAAACTCACCTGAGTGCTGCGGAGGTACACGCCTATAAATACCCTGAACACAAAATACAGGCAGATGGCTGAGTCTCTGCAGAAAAATACACTGCCACACACTTCTCGTGGGTCATAAGTGATGATTGAGAGGGGTTACTTCTGTATGAGTCTATTCATTGATTGTTAGGAAAATCCTGCATAGAATTTCTATGCAGTAAGTAGGTTTGTCATGTGTCTTTTAATTTGCATTTCTCTTTTTCTTTCTGTCTCTCTCCTTTCTGTGTTTCGACCTGGCTGTAGTCTCTTATCCTCCTTTCATGTCCGACATTGAACATTGCAGCAGATTTTACATCATCTTTATACAGGTGTTTAATTTCAGGCTCAGTTTCCTCAGCTGCAGTGGTTAGTCAGTAGCACTACACTGTCAGTAGCAGTAAATCAGGTGCAGTGGCTATCTGTATACATTTTTATTTTGCAACTCTAAAGAGGAGCGCATTAAAATACATATTGTATACGATCAAACACACAATTTTAAGTACTTTTCTTGCATTTACCTGTGTTTAATCTTTGGAAGATAAGAACTGATGAAATTTGACTGTTTGGCACCTAAAAGTGTGCAGCAAACCCTTGGCAAAAATCCCCCTTAGTGGTATTCAGAGCACTCATTGTGTCATCTTTATGGTCAGCTTCATCACATCTTGCAAAAAAAAAAGAGTCCTCATTTCCTCTATGGATCTTTAGCATTCTTGCGGGTTGAATAATGTACTGTCATCACAGCGCTTGAGGGGAAATAATGAAGAGGGTAAGAGAGAGACATGACATGTGAATGCTTTGTTTGACAGAGCTTTGCCGTAACATATAATCCTTGCATTTATAAATTATTGGAGGTGTGGACAGTACAATGGGCCAGTGTGAATCACTGTGGTTATTCGTGTGTGCATGTGCTGTATATGTGGTTGTGTGTCTACATGTATGTCCCTCAATATGTGCAGAAAGTGGTGATGATCTCACTTCACCCTGGAAGCAATATTGAGAGACTGAGCGGAAAACTCTCTGTTTAAGAAGGATATCTCAACAAGCCCTAGCTTGGGGTTGATGGTATCATTGATATCGTGTCATCTGAGGAGATGAGTGACAGCAGAAAACCACAAGAAAAGGGGAGCCTGGGAAGAAAGTTGGAAGGGCATGGTAACCGATAGTTTAAGTGGTGATAGGGAGTGGAAGAAACGTTTTAAAATTAAATATCTTATATCAAAATTCAATAGGCATGCATAAATCTGAGAACTTACAACACAATCAATTGCGTAAAGTATGAATACAAATGTAACTTTTAGATGACCATTAAGGAAAATCCCAATCAGCTACCAAACTAGCAAAAGAAGTATACATGCAGCTGGTAATATTCAGGCCTTTGAGGCAAAGCAGAAGCAACATGTTTCTCTAAGCCAGTAATCTCAGCACACTTCAAAGTCTTTTTACCTTTGAATACATTTTTTAAGCAAATGCTGCACTTATATCAGCCAACTGATCCTTTGCTAAATCCAGTCCTGGCCAATCATAGCGTAGCATTGACTAGCTCTGACAAGGGTCCAACTACACACCTTTGCTCCATTGACTCTCATGCAAACATTTCAGATTTCTTCATATTCAGGCTGGCTTTGTGGATTTCAAGGTAAATGTTGTGCCTGGGGCATGTGTGTTAATGATACGCTTTACCTGGAGAGGTTGGGAGGATATCATGTTTCTCCCCTACTCCAAAACTAAAGTCAAACCCTGAAAGGTGTAGGGTTAACTAGCTAGATTGCTAGCAGGGGTCCAGACAGAAGCCAAACATTGTTCATCTGCACACACTATGATGACATATAGCTGGTTAAAAATTTTCCCTTCACATTTATTGTCATCTGTCTCTATTGTAAGTGATGTGGTGGTTCACTTTTAAACTGTGATCTGTAGCCTATAGTTCAGCTTTAGCCTCTAACTATCTTTGTCTTTTTAACCTGTTGTTGCTGCTGAGTCAGTTTGACATCTTGGATATATCCTTCAGACACATATTGTAGACCCCTCTGTCTGCTTCTCTCTGAAATCGTTTTTTGGTTTTTCAAAAAAATTTCATAATATTTCTTCATGAAGTACAGTTAGTTCCAGCTTGGGCTTCATGCTAGCTCCGACACCTTCGTGGACCATCACAAAGGGGCGGGGCTAAATCAAAAATGGTGAACTATCTGCTACAGTAATAGACTAAATAAATAAGAAAGTGAAGAAAGGATGTAAAATACATTGTTTAAGGTGACAAAATGTCAACATCTTGTTGACACAAAATGCAAAATGAAGCATTAATATCTAAAGATCTGCTCTTCAACCTTAGCTGTGCCGTAAAACTAAAGCTAAATACAAATAAAATTGCCCATAATATATTATTTCTAAGGCCTGTGGTATCTGTCTTTACTGTAAACAAGTGTACAATGGGAAGCCAGTGAACCAAGATGATCTACTTCAGCTCTTATAAAACCCTGAAAGGGTCTATAGGCCAGGAAAATTAAACTAACACTATTATGATGTTTATCTCAACCTTCTCTGCAGCTTTATATTAAAGCTGCCTTACTAAAAAATATGACTTAATGCACAGCAAATCAATGTTGATATCACTGCTCCCACTCACATGCTTTCAAGCTCATTCGCTGTGGAGTTTTGTACGGATTGATTATATAGATCCATTATACTACTTTTTGAAGACAGATATGAATGATTATCAACATGAACAAACTCAGGCAGAGCATCCTGTACTGTATATGTGCTACAATGACATTTTCAGTTGCTAAATATCTGCAATAAAGGGTTAGAGTCAAGGTGCTACAGTATACAGTAGGCACTGTGTTGCAGGGCATTTACTGACTTTGAGTCACTGACTTCGGGCTTCACTGTATATAACATAGGGTACATGTCATTCATTCAAATATCTAAACAAAATTGTACCAAGTCAATAATGTATGTCTAGGTAGTCATTATACTCCTCTTCTATATTCTACATAGCTACATTCAGCTCACTAGAACGCGGCTCTCATTGTTGTATTACTCACTGTGGTCATCTTGCAGTTCGTAAAATCAAAGCTGCATAAAGACTGTAATTTTGGAGACGTATAATTTACCTGTTTAAGTTTATGGCTAAGGGTTAACCCTTGGTGTAAAACTATGCATGTGTTAACCTGCTGCTCTGA
Source organism: Epinephelus moara (assembly GCF_006386435.1). Lineage (NCBI taxonomy): Eukaryota > Metazoa > Chordata > Actinopteri > Perciformes > Serranidae > Epinephelus > Epinephelus moara. Next base: position 20,280,216 of record NC_065525.1, on the reverse strand, counting down.
GTAATACAGTGGAAGTATTTTGAACATTGTTGGGGTTAGGGTGAGGGCTGAGGGGTCATCTCTGGGATACGCAATTAGCCTACAACAGTGTTTAAAACAGGCTGGGCTTCCTTTTTTCAGCATACGCAGCCTGTGAGGGTACAAACACAAAAAGCTGGATTTACGTTCACATATGGCTCAATAATAAGCTTGTAAAGCTCTATTTCAAGGATGTAAAGAAAGCCACTGGCTTGGTTAAAACGATTCAAATGCTTGAATCCAGTGAGCCAGTGGAAAAGGTGACTCGTGGACATTTTCAATCATGTTTGTGTATTTCTGCACTTCTGCAGGATCTCAGCAAGGCAGCAAAGCAAAAAAGCTCTTCACTGTTTTAAACCTGAATGAGGCTCGAGAAAGATCCTGATGGGATCGATAAGATGCCTGTTGAAACCCGCTACAGTCAGCAGATTGTCAGATCTTAAAGATGCATGGTGAAAAACTTTCAGCAAAGGAAACTTCAAATTTGAGATATTTAGATAACAGACGCTTTTAAAGAGGCCTACATTCTTTTTTTAATGAAATGAGGTCCATTGTCAGATGTGAAAGAACTAATAGCAGAGTTTGCAGAGTGATGGCACTATAATATTAATTATTTATGCTTATATTGTGTTGAATTTCCAAGACATTGAAAAGTTTAAACTACAAAGTCACCCTTTAACAAAACATTTGCAATACTAAGGGTAAACGCCAATACTGTTGCAGCTGGCAGTGAATTTTCACAAAACTAGATTAGTTCTTGAATATTTTGAAGATTAGGGGTATTAAATAAAATCCCTGATATGTTTTATTATGACAGAGATATGATGTGTTCATCTCTGTGCCACAGTTCAGAAAAGGAAAAGTGTAACTGATTGATTGGTCACAAATTCTTATGTGCTCCAAAGTATGATCTGGGTCAGCGATCCATGCCCCTCCTAGACTAATAAACCACTTGTAAGTCGCGAGCAAACATTAGACTGGAGTGCCAGCTCTGCATGTCCGGTCATGAAACTGGGTCTTATCCCTCAGGTCTGCACGCTTCGTGACCCCCAGAATCACTCTCGCCTGTCAATCACCCAGCATGCTCTCAAGGAGGGGAGGGGTAGTGAACAGGAAGAACAAATACAGAACCAAAAACTGGCTCACACCAATCCTTCTACGAGGTGTTCCCCAACCATTCACACTGACAGGTTAAACAGACTCCACTAAAAAGGGCCTCTCGGGGTGGAAACATTAAATACTACAGATGAAATGTTGGATTGACAGACGCTTAGACCGCAGTTACAGATGTCAAAAAAAACAGGTCAGGTAGGGATTAAAATGTAAACTGCCAGCAAAAAGTGTTACAAAAGTCTAATGATAGGTTTATGTAGAGGGAAGCAGAGAACTGTTTTCAATATGGCTGACCTTAAAGATCCAAACATGTTTCAAACAAATTATGTTTATATAGAACATCTGCTCCTCTCATTTAATGATTAAGATTTTTTTAATAATACAGACTAATGTCTGTACCATGAAATCTGGTAAAGACATCTGTGCTTCCCACAGACTGGAGAAAGAGATTACTTTGATGATCCCTTACATTTTCAAAATTTTAATATGTGTACTACTTTGATTTGTGACTAAATAATCACAAAAAAAGTCACTCCCATCATCAACACTCTCGTACCTAAACTATTGTTTGATTTCTACAAACGTCCAAAACAAGATATATGATGGGCCCAAAAATGGCAAATACTGCCATTCTAATAGTCGCAGTTTAAAACACGGTCTTGATGTCATGAAACAGTTGCACTTCATTGCAAAACTGCTTGGTTAGGTTTTGTAAAACATCATGGTTTGGCATCAAATAAGTACTTCTGTCACTTATAACAAATGATATGTCACATATGTCACTAGCGTATCTTGACATACTAGAATACTAGGCTGTGTTGTTATTAATGGAAGTCAACATTGACTTCAGGACGTGAACACCGGTCTCCTGGGTTAAAGTCCTGTTTGACCCGCCAACAACCTCCCCTGCCCACCATACAGGGACTTCTTCAAAATGTTGACAACATTACGCGAATGTTTTTTATGCTACTTCATATCACTTCCTCCTCTGCTCCTGTATTAATTATTATGGCCGCAAGAGTGCGCTGCATTTCAGTAAACATAAGTAGTCGACGTATTTGGTTGTTTTTTCGGTGAGAGCACGCTGATATTTTTCATCTGCAAATTGTCCTAGGATTCAAAGTAAACATGACCTTAACACCTTGTTAGTCATGTTCACACACCAACTCCGAAACTTTCATCTATCAATAAAGTTTTCGTAACAGGTTCGATTTACTGCATTTTTTCTGCAATTTTCAGTCAAAAGCCTTTAGAGAGTTGTTTGACCAAGAAGTAGTGAAAAACATGTGGCGTAACCACTGGGATAAATGCGTCCCCTATAAGAGAGGAACAGGGCAGATGTAGACAGGGGGCCAGCTAGAAAAAGAAACGGAAATATATGGAAACCATTACCCCCTTGAAATCTTCCATGACAAAGAGAAAATAATGTTAGCCTACTCAGATATGCAAAACAGCAATGATGATGCTTACAGCAGACTTCAATTTAAAAGCCGCACAGTATCACTTCAAACCTCGGGTGACCAGGGTGCCAAATGCAAAACACGCACAAAAAGTGGTGACAGCCAAGTGAGGTAACTCTGCTAAAGAGTGGCAAGGGACAAGCAACTGAGTCTTTCCTTTTGACCCGTATTGTAAATTTTTGCAATGAGTAGAAAAATAAGCATCTGACTCAGTGTGCAAGTTGCTGTATGTAAAGATTTTTATCTCATTACAGATTTTGACTACAGTTACCTCCTTGCGGTTGTATGCCTCCATGAACCCGTCAAGTTGCATTTACAGTTCACATCCATGTCTGTGAAAACATGAATGCTTCACACACATCTCCCCCCCATCAGCACAGAAGATCTATAAACTCAGCACAGTTTCAAGATTAGTGTCACCAATTCAGTATCTGACCAAATGTCTCCCCTTCTGTTCCTGAGTTACGACACTGAGTGATGGCCAGAAAAGTGTTTTTGCGTTCATGAAATGAGATGGATGCAAGGTCACAGTGACCTTGACCTTTGACCACCAAATTCTAATCAGTTAATTCTTGATTCAAAGTGGATGTTTCTGCCAAATTTGAGGAAATTCCCTCATGGTGTTCTTGAGATATTGCGTTCACAAGAATTAGACAGTTGCAAGGTCACAGTGACTTTGACCTTTAAACACCAAAATCTAATCAGATTATCTTTGAGTCTAAGTGAACATTTATGCCAAATTTTGAAAAATTCCCACAAGGCCTTCTTCTGGAATCCCAGTCACAAAATAAGACGTACACAAGGTCACAGTGACCTTGACCTTTGAGCACCAAATTCTAATTAATTCATCCTCGAGTCCAAGTAGACGTTTGTGCCAAATTTGAAGAGATTACCCCAAGGTGTTACTGAGATATTGTGTTCACAAGAACGAGGCCAGGCCAGGCAAGGCCACAGTCAACCATGACCTTTAACCTTTGACCACCAAATCTGATCAGTTCATCGTAGAGTCCATTACATCAAGAATGAGACCAATGCAAGGCCACGGTCAACCATGACCTTTAACCTTTGACCGCTAAAAACTAATCAGGTCATCATGGAGTCCATTCCCTCAAGATGTTCCTGAGATATTGCATTCACAAGAATGGGATGGACGCACGTATAGACAGACCTACAACCCAAAAACATAATGCCTCCTGCCATGACTATCGCCAGCATGGAGGCATAAAAACATGTATGAAAAATATGGACTTGGTATGCAAAGGTCTTAACAGTCAAAGTACATGGGACATGGGCGCAGCGTGACACGTTAGTTGCAGCATGCCCGCAGCAGACCGCAACCATTGTAATCGACTGAAGCTGCTACACTGACTGCTCCCTCAGGGGATGGGTCAAATGCGGAGAACAAATTTCACACACTCAGATGTGTGATAATCAGTGGAATTTTTAATCTTTAATCTTTAATGGAAGCTGTGCTTGCCCACACAGGCACCAAGCTGTTCAACTCTAATTTTGCAAGACTGGTCTATTTTCCCCCACCTGCACAGGTCCGCGGCCCTCCAACAGGTAAAACCTACATAGGACTGTGTAAAAAATGAGCACTATCTGTTAAAAAATGATAAAAATGAATACCCTGGTGTACCAGAGGCAATGCAGAGCAACACTGTGCGTGTTTTTACATTTCACATTAAAATAACTAAATCAAATCGATGCATCCTGTTGTTAAAGTGATCCAGCTTATTAATTCAGTACCACTTAACATAGACTATATGCATCCAACAACCAACTGCATTAAGACTAAAGGTAGAGAAAAACTGGGGTCTTGGTTACATATTAAAATGGTCAATACTGACTTGAAATGTGTCCACTCCCAGCCATTGGCCTAAATATCTATTATTAATATCAATGTATTTCAAGGGAAAGGGGGCTGTGTCATCTATCTATTCCACAGAAAAAGTTATGATTATGTTTTTTTTTTTCTTGTGAAATTAACATTCATTGAAGCCAAGATATTGATGTTTGAGAAGCAGCAAGTCAGTTTTCATTCTGAGCAGTTTCACTGGAACAAACAGCTATAATGACTCATTTACACCTGTACTTGTACAGCATTATTGTTGTATTCACACCACTCAATGATTTATGCTTAAATCATTCAAACAATTCTACTAATCCAGCCATGAACTTCTACACCCACACATTATCAGATGACCTGAAATTACCACCGTTGAATAATTTCTATCATGACTCATTCTTTCCATCCTTCCTCCTTGTCTTCCTGTTTTTCTACTAAACAAATGTTTCCATAGGCCCCAGTCATTCACCATTTCCTCCCTGAGTCACTCAGTCCCAAATCACACACTGTCTTACCCTTATCCTTTGGGGCTATTCAAAAGCTTACGTGTTCATCCTATCTCAAGACCCATACTCTCATTCCTTGAATCTTACTTATTTTTCCCAGTGAGCCTCTCCATCACCCATATGCCCATCTACCAGCCCCTGCTCTCCAGTGATGTACGCCCCGTGACGAGGTCTTGTTTTCTTGAGTTTGATCTACCTCTTCTTTGAACTGAGGTCTGGGGCAGTGATGGCCTCTAGCTAATGTGGACACACTGCAGTTTGGATGGCATACTTTACCAACAGAGCATGCTAGTAACGGCCATTTTTGTCATCATTTGTCTCCAGAAAATGGCTTTTATCTTAGCTGTAAAAGGCATTCCTTCCCAGGTGTGCGTGCATACATACGAGTCTGCATATGTCTTTGTGTGTGTGTGTTTGCATCTGTAGGGGTTTGCACTAATACAAGGGTAGACATGCTTTTGAGTGCACTGCGTATTTTAATGATAGATTTATCTTAATCAAATCTCTATTATCCAGGCAAACTTGACCATGAGGGAGGCCCAGATACTCAATCATACACACTCGGAGACCATGCAGCAAGAGAGGAGAATCTTAATCTGTTGTAGGGGTTCACAGTTTATGTCCTGTCCCCTGGAACGCCACCTGAAACGCATCCATTACATCTCCTCCCTCGGCCTGTTTGCTAAACCCCGACAACAATTCCATGATATCATTTCCATGAGCTTTAAATCACACTGCGCTGTCACGACATAGCCTCAAATGTTATTTATGTTTATCGCAATTTCTTCATTTTAGCAGATATGAACAACAGGAAAAATAAATTTTTAAGGTAAGGCAGTCAGTTTTCTTAAAATGGAAAGGTACATAAAAAGATTTATTCAAAGATCTGACAGGGAGCAATTATGGTAATGAGGTAATGGGAAATATCTGGACCCAAAAAGTGTGTGCAGAGAAGCTGTCAAAGTTTGAAGACCTCGGACGACAAATCATTTTCTGTTAATCCTGCTGAACAAAAATGGGGAGAGTTTCCAGCTGAAACCTCTCACACCTCCTACAACAAAAATTAGTATCTGAAAAAAAGCAAACATTGTAACTTGGCTGTGCATAAAGCAGTTAAAAACTAACAGTCTAGTTTTACTGCGGAGACCTAATAGCCTGGGTGGAATAATAAACCTGATGGATTTGGTGAGCAGGGAGAAGGATCCTACATTAGGGGCAGAGCATGGCGAAGCCTTAGGGAGAGCTGAGGAGCCAGGCTCAAAAGTGTCCTCACTGCCTCTGACGTTCTTTAACCTCTTTTGTGGCTTTGAAACCTCATGTCTTTGGCCTCCAGTCACTCTCTATTTATGCAAGAAAATAAAGAAGAGAATGCTGCCCCTCCTAAATCTGTAAACTGCAATTAAGCTAAATTCCAAGTTTATTTCCAAATGCCGTCCTTGCTCCAGACCATGTGAGAGACTTGAGTCTAAAATTATCACACTTTTGGTCAGGAGGCCAAGACGAAGCCAGCGCTAGGACTGTCTTCTCACAGGCCACTGGATCACAAAGATGCTGTGGATGGCTGAAATGATTGTAATAATAATTTGGATTGCCATAATTCAGAACAGTATAATTAAAACTCCTTTAAAACATATTTTGAAGAAGCCACTGGAGTATATGTGACTAAGAAAGTGTGACAAAGCGACACAGGGATCACAGTGTCACCAGATTACAGCCATAGATGCTGCTGCCGCTTAAAAATACGATGTAATGACATCTCAATAATGATATGACTTATGTTCACTCAGCCCCTTGAAAGCCATCGGGCTTGTGCAGCGAGACATCTTAACTAAAGGCATCATGTCGGTTTAACTGTTTTATGTTAGGCCCTCTAACCAAAGGTCTGACGTCTGGAGGCAAACAAAAAGCAGCCCACGCACCCCAGCACATCTCTCCCTCTCTCTCCTTCTCTCCCTCTCTGTCTGTCTCTCCATCATGTGTTTACACGTCGGTAGAGTAAGTGACAGGGCTGTAATCGGAAGTCTACAACCGTGTCATTTGGAAGACTGTTGTCTTTTCCTGGGAGCGTGGTGGTCAGCTGAGAAAAACAAGATTTACATCTCACAGGGAGGGGCAAAGCGTCAACCATGCATTATCCCCTATTGGCTGTGGTCAGGGATGGGCGTTCACGTGTGGGAGAGGTAGACAAAAAGATGCAGACAAATCTTCATCCATGGGAGAAATTTTTATATCAAACACTGGGGAATCTTATAACTTGAAAATACAAGGACACATATGCCACGGCCTTATATACGAGGGCCTGTATCACAGTTATCTTCCTATTGTCATATACTGTGTCTGTGTGAGTCACCAGTGGCTGTAAACTTAAAGGAATAAGACCAGGTGTTTGCGTGGTACTTACCGTTGATGGCGTCATTTGTCAGCCTTTGTGTGAAAGTAAATGCCACCTATAAACAAAAGAGAAAGTAGAATAGGGTAAATAACGGTTCATAAAATGTCAATCTGTGGTCCTGGAAAAGGATTCGGGGTATTTCTGAGGTTATTTTGTGAACTCTATATTTTTGTTTTCCTCTTTGATTGCCTTTGATATCAGAGCAGTTTTCCACTTTCAATTGGAAATAAAAAATAACAACCAGTGCATAATTAAAACTTCCTCTATAGCACTTTTATTACTGTTTTATTTATTTCTCCACAGTGTTTACTGTTTATTCTTTCTAAAACTATGAGGAGTTTACCACCGCAGGCCTTCTTTCACCTCCTGGAAAGAATTAAACAGAGAAGCTTGGATTAAGCTATAGTTCTCTTAATGTTCGTCTAAACCCGGTGACTTGCTTGAAAAACAAGAAAATTGCTACGTAAAGTGAATGTAAATGGTGAACCTTGTCATCTATTTGCAGCTTATGCAACCCTGTCACCTAGAAATTACGTTTATATGTTACTAATCTGCTTTCTTAATTACGCTGTTGTGGCAACGTAATCGCTAGTCGGATTATGTTCAGAGACAACGTTCGGGTAGCGGAACACCACTACATATACTGCATAGGCTTTAAAAGGAGACAGATGAGGAGGGTGGCAGGCGTACAAAATGCAGGACCTTGACACCAGAACTTCGGATTCGCATCCAGACTCTAGTCTTAGGTTTAGTACAAAAGTACTTTGGTTAAGGTTGGGGAAATAATGTGAGTGGCTACTATATTGCCAGATTGCCTATGGCTGAAACAACTGGAATACGTTGTCATTGAAAATTTTGCCAATGCGTTCAGTATCAACATTTTGGGGACTTGCCGGATACATTTATCAGCAACATTTCCTCATGTTAATAGAAAACATAATTTGCTCAGCATTACGTTTCCCTCAAAACATATTCGCTGTTTCAAATTAGTTCTATATAAAACATAATTTCGACGAGACAGAGCTGGGGCCTATAAAGTCTGCCGAAGAGCCTCACTGAGAAGCTATTTTTCAACAGTGATGCCAAATTCATTTCAAGGTGTTGCAAGAGAGAAACCACAAATTAGGTGTGAAATGAATGAACTGGCAACACCTGAGAAAACACACACACCCACAATCAAAATAGAAAGCCTCTCAGAATTGATTAGTCATCGACAAATTGGGATTCTGCTTTTATGGCAGATGGTATTAGTCACATTTCATGCTGTCTGAAGACAAAAATAAAGCATAATTCAGAAATACTGTAATGCTCAAATTAATGCACAACAGAGCCTCATAAACAGCGCATGCAGTGCTGTCTACCATCTGACATTTGTAATAACATGGTGGGAATATCAGAGCTGATGAGAGAGATATTGTAAATTCATAATCAACTTCACCGCTGTTTTTCTATTACATACTATCTCCAGGCAAATTTAAGTGTCGCCTAAATTCGTCATTGTGTGGGAATGCTATCAAAATGTTTAAACTCCATTCATGTTTTTTACTTAAGATATTTTTATTTGCATGAACTCTTTGGATGAAAAACAGCTTTTGGTTAAAAGGCAGAAAGAGTCAGATGCCCCGGCAGCGCCATGCCCTGTTTTCAGATGAATCCAGCCAGACAGACACGCTTAATCCTACACAGGTTCAAAGCTCCGCCAGTGCACATGTGGCCTCAACCTGAACAGAGTTACAGAGAATAAAAGTGAAACACCCAAAGAACAAAAGAAGTCAGCAGAGACGACTGTGAGTAATGTATTGGTGTGTGTTGTGTCTCTGAGAACTTGCAAGACTGCTTATTTTTACCAGCCATGTGTGAGTGTGAGTATGTATTTGCACTGGTAATGTATTTCATATTTCTTTTGAGGGGGGTAAGTCAGCTCAGCAACCCTGCAGAGAAAAACAGACTCTCTTTTTGTCAATGATTGCTGACTAAGATTGGGCATCGCACCATGTTCGTTCCCATGACTCACGCGGCTACATCACCCCCCATGAGACTCACCAAAGAGTTGCTCATCCACCAACACAAGACGCTTACTAAGACCCAACGGTCAACACAGATTTAGAAACTTTCAAAGCCAGACAAACATACACACAGACACACTTTTATTTAATCTCAGACATGGACCAAGTAAACCCACTGCTGAGGACTCCTCACAGAGTAGCCACAAGGTATTCATCTCCTAAACAAAAGCATGACTCCAACCCTATCCATCCATTAAATGCACCATGTGAGCCTAAAGTAGACATAAATGTGCAACTTCAGCCCTTCATGATCGTACCAGCTGTAAAAGAATTCATAAACTGTTATCACAAATGTCTCAAAAGCACATGCATGTGCAAAGTGAGTATGGAAAGTTCCCAGGTTTCAGTTTGACAAAAGCTTTGGTTTGTGTCCCGTTTCATGGTCCATTTGAAAGATCCTGGACTTCTGCCAGGTCATACCTGCTGTTTTTTCTTTAGAAAAGAGCATAAATACTAACAGGAAGACAAGCAGAAGAGCTTGAGGATATGTAAATCACAGAACTGAGACATTCACGTTTTGTTTTTTTTAAGCTAAAATCATGTAGAGTGATCAGGTATAAAAATGATTATGCTGTATGAAGAGTAAATCAAAAATAGAGCAGCAAAGGAGTAAATCATAAAAGGGGTATCTCCTGCGAAGAAGACTTTAATGCATTCTCTGAAACACAAGCCAAACACTCGCACACAAAGACATAAGAAATGGTTTTGTTCATGTTCGAAAGGAGATCTTCAACATCTGTGCCACATATTGTGTCACATACCAAAAGTTCCATATGAATTATAACCATCTTTTACAATGGAAGGTAAAACAGCACGAACTAATAGCCTGCTTTTGCTTTTTTTTCCCAAGCCAGTATCTGGCGTATGAATTTGATATCACACCTCTGTACTTCTGTGTTTTAGAGCCTGCATCTGTGTATACACACAGCTGAGCATTTGCAACTTACGTCCATTAACTTCGTGCTCTGGGACCACCCCAGCATGTTAGAGCGTGAAGGTAAACATTTCTCACTGAATTCGGCAGGGGAAAGCCTTGCTGGAGTGCGACTGCATTGTGAAGGCCAAATAGTGCTATACACAATCTAAACAGTCAATGTGAGAGCTGGGGGACTGTCAGAGTTCCTATACACAATCTAAACAGTCAATGTGAGAGCTGGGGGACTGTCAGAGTTCACGGTTCAACACAGAGACGTGGAACACAGGCAGCAAAAAAAAAAAAAAAAAAAAAAAAAAAAAAGATCAACAGGCTGTGTAGCAGCTGTACACATTTTCCACTCAGCTGATATCATGCGAAGAAGATTTGGATAACCGCTCTATTCAGAAGAGTCATTTGTTGTACTAGATTTATGATACCGCAAGGAAACCCAGTCACTCTCATTATGAAAAGAGCATGAACTGTGAAACTCATATTTCATGTTGTTGAGAGACATTATGCCAACATCATGTTTTTTCACCACAACAGGATTATGTGACTTGATGCTTTTTTTCGCAGCACACATCCTGACATGCCATAGCAGGAAAAAACACAGGTGTAACAAATAACACCAATAATGGCTGCGGTCCATGTAGGTGTGTCGGTGTTAGGGCCTTGGATCTGTGCGTGCTGGCTTGCTGACATGGATAACTGGGTCACAACAATGGAACAGGGCCATCATTAATGTTATTAGTTCCACCTGTGCTTTTTCCACTATGATGATTTCCCCCTTGAGATGTCTGCAGCAAAAGAAGGCCTACAGTCTGAACTGAACATGCAATTTTAACCTCTTTGTCCAGTGAAGAGATAACAGTAGCAACTGAATTGCTGCTTGGTTTTATTTGTTTCATTCAGAGGCCTGTACTATGAAGCCAGTTCAACTTACCCAGGATATCTTTTTGTTATATGGCTTGACTAACCCTAACATTGGCCGTGGAATTCACAAAGAATGAACTGCGGCCGCTGATAGCACCTTGAATTGCACTTCATTTGCACCCGCAGTTTGCTCCGTCTTAACGTCCTATTCACAAAGGATATTGCGCTAATGATATACCAGCGCAAACACGCCAACAAAGTTTGGCAGCTGAGTGCAGTTTGCCCCTGATTTGCCCCTGATTGCAATAAGCCACACATGGCAAAGTATAAATGCTGGCTTTGCGCCAAGAACACCGTGAGCACGTGCTTTGTGAATTAGACGGTATCTGTTTGCTCCATTTTTACCGGTTTAGTGGCTGCAAAAGCCACGCAATCCTTTTGTGAATTCGGCCCTCTGTTTTAAAATCACAGGAAAGAGAGCCCTGAAACGATGAAATAATTCTACTGACCTGTAACAATATATAGGGTCCTCTTTTTTACCTGAGATTCCAGACCTTTGTCCATGGATACTTTTTTCTTCAGTGATCTGAAGTTAACCTGCTCCAGAGCAGGATAGCTGTTCAGCATAAGTTACCACAGAGATTTATTTAAAGAGAACCAGCTACGTAGTACTGAAAACCCAGAGTTAACCCTGAAGTTACCTCGCTAACTGGTCAACAATGTGTTCAAGTTGGCTGTTTCTTGGTGGGCAGGGTTATTTTTTTTGTATTGTTTTGCTCTAACTAGTCAGCAGCAAGTGACATATCCGTCACTTTAAAGTCATTGTCAGTCAACACCAAGGCTATGGTAGCAGTTTCAAGAAGCAGTTTCACACTAATAAACAACAAGACAATTTAAGAATTGTTATTTGTGTTTCTCCAACCAGAGAAAACATCCATCAGTGGACACAACAGATCATTTTTCACAACAGACATTATGACTTGTTATAGCAAGAAAAGCCAAAGCAAAATAAATTTTGTCAGCAGTAGCTCAGCACCATCAAGTGCCCCAGTGAGCCATGCTAGTGAGCCAGCATGCACATTAGCAGGACCCTGGACACAGCTCACCTAAATGGAGCACAGTTGTTTTTACTCCTATCAATCACACCTGTGCTTTTCCTGCTATAACATACCATATATGGTGCCTACTTGAATCACTGAGCAAATCTGAGATGTGGGTGATGATTCAGAGGTCTAAAACCATTATTACAGCACGTAAGGCAAGTAAAATAACCATTTTAGGTTACGGTAAGGCTAAAATTATACTGAATTTTATCCTCTTCTCATGTCCGCCTGGGTCTGCACAGATGTCCACATGCAGCCCAAAATGTAAGACTGCATTTGTGCACGGGTGGACATGTCTGCCTACGCAGACACATAATGCTGTATAAACAGAACTACACGTGTCCACTGTCTGGCCTACTTTCCACATACATCTCCATTTTTAAGAGTACATCAAGGCCTTAAGGATTAGGTCAGTGGTTATGAACCTTACTGACCAGCTTTTTATGACCCATATTTGAGTTTATTTTTAGACAGCAACTTCTACAGGCTGTAGTAATTATGACGGGAGCAAAGGTTGAAGTCAGGTGACGAAGTGTAAGCGACAAAATCTGCGTAGGGACAAAGGTTGTGGTGGACGGATGGGTCAGACAATTGTGGGTCATATAAGAGGGTAGGAACAAACAACCTTTGTGGTTGCATGGGTTGGAGGACTTCCTGTTTCTGACTTACAATCTTTAACAGTCAACCAATGTGTACTTGTGACACCTGTTCATAAATTTGCCTTTACGTTCTGAGCAATTCAACTAAAAAGTGATATTCTCTTTCTTCAGTGCGACCCCTAAGATTTATTTCGTGTCCCCTCGGGGGTTGCAACCTCCAAGTTTGGAACCGTGGTTTGGGTAACTAATGCCAGTTGAGGCATAAAGTTTCTGTCAATTTTTTTTTTCTGTCAGTGAGATGAGAAGAATGAGAGAGGTTCCCAGTTTTTACACACATAAGTCCCCCTACAAAAGCCCATTACTTTTTTTTACATATCTGTTTCAACAAATGAGTTACATCACAATCATCAGTGAAATGCATAAGTGTTTGCAGAATACAAGAATAGCTATTTCGCCCTGCTGCAAGTCTTTATCCTATAAGCTAATGACCTTCTGGCTTTAGCTCCGTACTTGCTGTACAGACATGAGAGTGGTTCCAATGTTCTAATTTAACTCTTGCAAAAAAAGCTTAAAGGCATATTTCCCAAAGTGTGCAACTGTTTCATTAAAAAACAATACATAGGTCTGGGTAAGGTTTAAATGAGGACAGCATTAACTCACTTGCTGGCATCATTTAGCAAGTGAATCAGGGTCGTTCAAGAGAGAGGCACACCCTGTGTAAACTCCACGTCTTCACCACAATGGCTCACTGTCAGCCCCCCAGCTGGTGAAAGTACAGTATGTCTCTTTCACATAATTAACCTGGAGGATGTTTCAGGTCAATGTCTCATCTCTAATGTGGAGTGATTCATTAAAAAGGTATCAGCTCTGTGTTACTCTGTCCCAAAAGACTGTCTGACTGTCTATATACTGTTTCCTTATGTATGTGCAGCATCTTTATTCAGGTTCCAACAGCCAGTACAAAAACAAACTGGAATGGAAAAAGGAAAACAGTGGTACAAAGACAGAGGAATGGGATTAAAGCATTGATTGGACAAATAAACCAGTAGAGCCAACAGATGAAAGAAAACTGTTTTGTCACTTCCTCACTGAGTAAATAAACAACCACACCAGATGTCCCCTATTCTCATTCACCCTGCCAGATTTTCGGTCCCACCCTCCCTCTGTTCTCTCATCCAGCGCAGAAAGCAGAACCTGCAGAATCTGTGCCTTTCCCAGTTAAATACACCATCAAAAACAAATGTCCGCTCGTCGTCACCACGAGCAATGATGAATCACACATAACAGCATGCATGCAAAGGCATATGTCAAAAAGGCACAAACAACAACTTTATCACACTATTAACAAACATCTCACCCAAGGAAAGCCAGATACTTTTGACTCACGAGGAATGGTTACAGTTAACCTTCAAATCAACCACCAGTGACTCATCACTGTCTGGAGAATTGCAGGCTCTTAATGGCCTACAGGTTTTTTTATCAGCATGATCTAGCAATGACCTTTCTGTAACATTAGCACCCCATGTGGACCAATAAAATCAGATGCATAGACTTTTGATGCCATCAATGACTTGTTGCAATATCCTTTCTGGAAACCGTCACACACCCATTTCATTATACCTTTAATTCAGACATTCTGATGTCTTCTTGCACATATTCGCTGCACGTCTGTTTCTGTGTGTTTCTGCTTATTGCGCAGAGCGAAAACAGACGGAAGTCTAAACAGTGCCAGGGTTTCATTCGCTAATATGTTCTGAGTTTTTTATGTTCCTCTGGAGCTCCCAACACCTTTTAAGTGTCCATGACACCTTCACTTGCCATATACGTAAGCTGACAGGCCTCACAGCACATACATCTCTCAGCCCCCCCAAGGGCCGTGGCTGCATCTCATGAGCTTTCGGGCTCTCAGTCCAGATAACACAAACCATCAAAACACTCCAGTCCACAAACCCAGACTCCAGCCCTTTGGCTATGCTTTGGTTAACCTCTCTATCACGCTCAAGCCTCCAGGCCCTGCTGTTGTCCAGACACAAACACACAACCCACACAGCCAAAATCATACACACAGAGTAAAAACCAGACTGCAGTGCTGCTCCAGCCGGTCGCAGACCAGAACAAAAATACTGATGTTTTCTATTCGTCACTGGTTAGTCCCTCGATGTCATTGTCCATCTATCTCTGTAGTTACCATTTCCCAAGACATAATTAAACACCCATGCATCTTAACAGGTGTGTGATACCGCTTTACGCTCAGCTTCCGAACAGCTGAGCACTCCATAAGAGCCAGAGAATCCAGTGGAGATCTTGTGTCTGTCAGACAAATAGCAAAACAGATGAATCTCTGAGGGCACATGAGAATGAAAAGTTATTTCCTGAACAAAAAACACACACAAAAAAAACATTATAGTTATCCGGTGCCAAAGAAAATGTCTGTACCCATAAATATGTGCCCAGGACGTTTAAACATGCTAACCAAGAAGTGGGTCGGAAAGTAACTTTTCTATGAATGAGCAACAGTTTGGCTGGACTGCATAATTACTAAACACACAGGACATTATCTATCATCCTCTCCAAGTCTCTGAGTCACAACAGGCAGTAAAGCCTCTACACAGAGAGAAAAACATGTTGAGCGAAAGGTTAAGCCCAAGATAGCTCTTATATAATAGCACCCCATACAGAGGCATATAGTATCCATATACAGTATCCATACACACAAACACATTACACATGCAATATTCATGCTATTAAACAGATGTGCATTCAGCTATCACATGTGGTTTTAAGAAATCATTTTCCTCTTATCCAGGCTGTCAGGCATGTGGTCCTAGGTTTGAAAGCCCTCCAAAACCTGCATGAAGTCGGTCTGACAGCTCCCAGAAAACAAAGGACTTTTCAGAACAAGAGGGAGGAGAGTCAATACCGATTGGCAGCCGGCCCAGGGCATATCCATCATGCTATCTGCTGAGAGGGCCCAAGCCATCAGTCGTAAAATCTTTTTTGCTGGTTGTTTGAAAGTCACGTCCTGTTGGACGGCTATCTCGCCAGTTTCACCACTCACATCATACCCAAACCGCACTGATCCCTATTTGAATATCTACAGGGAAGTCGATAATCATTCCAAGACAGATCATCTTTAGCGCATACGTAATGTAGCCAGTCGTGGCATGCTTCACTGGCCTCTCCACAGCTCTCTCTTTCAGAAGTGTGTTCCTGTCTCACATTCTTAAATCTCCTGTGTGACCTTTATCCTCCCTGCTCTCTTTTATTTCCACCGCTCCATCAGCTGTGTTGATTAGCCGTTCCACAACAGGGCTGTTAGAGAGTCTAGACTACTGTAGACTGAGGTGGGAGTGCATACACACCCCGCAACCACACTCGCACTAATGTGTAATCTCTGAGTGTGTTGTGCCCCGAGCAGCTACACTGGGCGAGTTTTGTCTGGGTGGCTGTGGTATTCCACCGCTGTGTGTCATTACGGCAAAGCTAATACCACTCTGCACACCCTCAGTGTCCCACCATAAGTATTTGTATACATACACACATGCATGCAAATACTCCTCAGACCACAAGCATGCATTTACATTGAGCTCATGCATCTTGTTAGGGTGAGGAAAGCTTTGAACTTCATGACCTCATGCTACCATGCGAGGCACCAACACATATGTTGCTATACTTGTGAGGACCATTTTTACATAACTCAATTCACTAACCCTCAATTCTAACCGAAACTTCACAACTACAGCAGATTTCAAACCTTTGCTCTCACCTTAAACTAAACCTAATTCTAATCTTTAACCTAAAACCAAGCCTTAACCTTCAAACAGCTGTTTGAGAAAACGAACCCTGGCTGAAATCCTCACTTTTCAAAAATAACCCATTCTCCCAAAACCTACAAATATTCCTAACAGACGCAGATGTATGAGAGAACTCGCACACACACACACCATCTCAAATTATTCAAACTAATATGACCCTGGAGACCCTGAACCACTATTACTCAGGCAGAGCGATGTTATCTGAAATCCATAAAGTGCTCCTTGTTAGCACCCAATCGACTCCTCATTTATGGACGCAGGGAAAAGAAAAACACCCCTCTGGGCTTTGAGCAGACGAGCAGTGAATGCAGACCTTTAGAGAGCTTAATTTATTACCCTTAAGGCTAAGTGGAGGGCTGAGCGGAGAGCAAAATGTGAAGTGATGGCGAAGGGAGGCATGAGAAGTGAAAATGAGCCGTGGCTGAAGGCTGAAATATGGGGTTTCTGTTGTGGGATGGTGTCATTATCAAACAGAAACACTCTAATGCATGCGAGCGCACACGCACACACACACACACGCACACACACACACACACACACACACACACAGAGTACACATGTAATCATGTGCACTCACAGACCATGAGGAACAGTCCCGTCTTTATCCCTGTCTTTGGCAACAGTCACTTCCTCAGGATACGGACCAGTTTTGTTTAACTTCAAACACTGCCTCTCCCTGGTTCCTGCCCTGTCCTGTTCCCTCCTCGCTGCCCCTCTGTCTCACTCTCTGTCTGTCTCGAAGTATCCCCTACTATTTGTTCTATGTCCCTCTCATTTTCCTTTTTCCTCCAAAGAAGCCAGGAAGAAAAACTAAAACAGGAAGAATGAACAAAGGGAAGAGTGACATGAGAAGGAAACCGCAGCGCTTTCTAATCTATAGTAGACAGTCAGAGAGAGGGCCCGAGCTACCGTTCCCTGCTGACTTCCGCCTCGTCAAACCAACGCCAGCCATAACTTATATCCTTACCCCAATACTAACCACAGACTCAACCCCAAATTATCATCTGCCAAGCATGACAATCCTGCGAGCCCACCCACAACTCAAGCGATGCCGCTACCTCAAAGCAGGACAAAGACCGACAACTACCACCTCTGCCACATTCAGCACACTGTAATCAACCAGGACTCAGGCAATTATTGTGTGTGTGTGTGTGTGTGTGTGTGTGTGTGTGTGTGTGTGTGTGTGTGTTTCTGTGTGCATCCACAGCGCATGGTAGTGCATATGCAGGCATGTGTGTTCATTTCAGAAACTAAAGGAATTAAAATAGCTGATGAGCAGGTGTGTGTGCACAAGAGAGAGACAGGACAAGCTGTTTGTCGGCACGTAGAGCCTCTCAAGCTTTGCCAAAGCACAGAGTCTTCTCCACCGCAGCACCTGATAGCATCGCTGCCTCTGGTAACACTATCCAACACACTCAGGTGGTTCGGCAGAAGCTACATGATCTTATCTTCCTTGTCGGGGTTTGCCAAATGTGCTGTGAAGCAAACCGGCGACAGGTGTGTACTGTAAGAAATTAAGAAGAGGAACTGAGCTGGAAACTGCGGCTGGAAAACACTCAAATCCCATTTAATCGGCTCATCACCCCGCCGTAGTGTGTCTAAAAAGAATGAGAGAAGAGTCAGAGCTGTTTGTAGTGCCTTGCCACTGTGCACCATGCCAGGCCGTAATTAAGATGATTTAAGGGCTGTTAAATGCAATCAGTCTGTCTGAGCATAATGCCAGCATGTGATTGGTCGCAGCAGGACAAGCCAGTCATCTTGATAGCACATCTGAGTGGATTAATCCATCGTGGTATCATAATTGTTGTCATTAGCAATGTCGTCACTGTCATAAATGACTAACCCCCACCCCCAGGACAACAGCTTGGCAGCAGATTGGCTGAGATGTAGAGAACCAATAACAGCTCAGATTTATTCCTGAAGCTGCGAGGAGCATTTAGGCTTTACTGTTTTTTTTTCTTTGCTTCCAGCTGAACATGTCCTGTTTGATTAGAGCAGGTGATTCATCCCATGTGCTGAATCTAGTGTTTATCTTTTGAGTCATTTTAATAGACAAAATTAAAATTTTACTGCAGCACTTCAGGGTGCTAGGCAGCACATTTTAAAACATTTATGTTATGATACTCCAAAGTAAACAGCTTACTGTACAGTCTCAACTTGCAATGTTTATGTTATTTCTACTGTGGAAAAATAACACGAGTAAATTATATTTCAGTGGAAGATGTAGTTGGAGAAAGTAAAATGCTGCCACAGAACAGATCATGACATGAAACTGTGTTAGAAGCAGGAGTATGAACGTAGACCTGTGGTTTTTAAACTTGTTTCAATAACCAGCGCAAAACACTTTTGGTAGAAAAAAAAATGCGTTTATAAAGAGGTACAAAGGGCTTTTTATGACCTTGCAGTAACACTAAGATTTTTTGGATAAGTTGCCCTTACAATTTAGCAATATAATTTTAGGAATTATGCATGACTAATTATTTAATAATCTAAATAAATCTCACAAAGCCCCTGCAATGCTCCAAAGTCCCTTTAGGGGTACACATACTCCCATTTGAGATACGATGACCAGCCGAATCCTGAACAGAATTGTGCACATACTTGCGCGTTACTGGAGGATTCCACTGGAGGGCGCACCAGAGAACACAGCCCATAGAACTTCCAGAAATGCATGTTGTAAACAATCAACATGGCGACACCGGCGACACTCAAGGAGGTTATTATATCGTTAATTCTGTGATCACGGCAGAAAAAGCAACGGTGGCGTCATCGCCAATGGTATGTAGCAGGCCCCAAAATCAAGCATGTTGTTACAATGGCGAGTTTGTTTCTCACACTATGCTTTCTGTTTATGTGCATACTGCATTGTTGTGGCTATGTGTTACTTTCCGGGTAAGTGCACAACCAACACTCCAAACAGATGCAGGATATGCAAGGCAGCCATCATTCACACATGAACGTGTACTTAAAGCTCATATATCTCCGTCCTTTGAGAAATCCACCTTCTCCATCACAGAAAGTTTAAAGCTTTGTTCACTTGAAGCGCACTGGGTGTTAGTCACTGTCCATTAAACTCAATGCAGACACATAAATGATTCAAATCATTTATAAAACATATCCACCCATTGACTTTAAATTTCAGCAACCTGTGAGGCCTTTACAGCCCCGTCTCGGAGGCCCACCGCTCTGGAGGGGTTGAGCTGACAACTGCGGTCTTGGTGCTTAGGGCTCTTGTAAAACCAGGGGGACCTGTCTGCACTATATAAAAGACATCAGTGAGGCCTCAGTAACACTGGGACTGATCTTCTCAAAAATAACAAGCATGACCTCCTGCCTCCTAACGTGGGATTTCACCACCCACTCATGGCACTCTGGTATAACTGCGTTAGTAAGGAGGCCTTGATCTGTTGCGTGTGTGTGTTTGTTATTTTACCTCTGTCAAAAAAAAGAAATTGTGCAACCAACAGCATTTTCTTCCAACAGGTCTGGACTGTTTCAAAACAAGCCAAATGTTTCTGTGAAATTTAACAGCATTCAAAAAGAGAATGCAATTAAATGTTATGGCTTTTCAACAAAACCTTTTCCACATTTGATAATTTTTTCACAACCTTTCCAAGCCTGGAAAATACAATTTTAAAATGACATGACTTTTTGTGATTTTCCAGAGGTGTGGGAACCCTGGTAGTGCATTCAGGTCTGGGTTTATTTCTAATTCAGCCAGGCAGAGTGGCTGATGTGTGTGTCTTGGCTCAACACCCAGTGAAATTGAGATGCAAAATGAGCAGAGACAGCAGGCTACCTGTTATCACTTTAAATATTTTCTTTCCACATACCCAGCGTTGAACTTCAACAAATGATTGCAAATTAGATTAAATACAGCTAATGTCATTTAAACCGATCTCACTTCAGAGATGAGCCTTACGTAGCTCACCAGTCGCTGAGCGGTCAAAGCTCATTGATTATGACTAATGTAACACACTCTAAAATGCTGACAATGATTTAAACATGAAGAAATCATGTGATTGATTGATGCATAATGAACTCCACACTTCCTGAAAAAGCCCTGCCATTGTTCCAGACAGGTGCTAAACAGATGTGGCTATACTTATTAGCGGAAAAATAGGATTTTGCACTTCTCTTTAGATTTTGACAAAACTGGCCTCGAGTAAGACATCACAAATGTTAGAGATCACGATGTGCATGTGCTTTTGTGTCTTTCTTGGCAACTCCCCTGAAGCACACTGCTGGGAAATTTGGCAATAGCGTGTGTACATTAGTATAAGAAATGTGTACAAGATACAGTCAACATTTATAAAAAGGAATGATTTTTGCACTGAACAGCCATTTCGTGTTGCCGTCTGAGTAGCAGCAGAGAATCATTTAAATTCTGGCTATACAGACGTAACTATTATCCTTTCAATACCCCCTATTACGTCTAAATTGTCTTGACCACTAGAAAATGAAGGGATAGCAGAGACGTACTGGCAATTCCAGCTCATCCTGCTGCTTAATATCCCATCATTGTGCTTCAGCAGCTTGGTAATGTTCCTATTACCTCATCATCAGTGCCAAGCTGCGCTGTAGACCATGTCCATATAGAGTACCATCCCGCCCAGCTGTGGTGTGGGACAGCTGCCCATGTTGGCCTCGTTTAGCTTCCTTGTTTAGCTTGTTAAGCTTCACCTGTCTGTCAGGCGACTGAATGGATTCTGATGTCAAACAATCCTAAACAGGCAGCATCCTGCACAGAGGAATCAACTCCAAAAACTTTTGCCAACACAAACAGGAGCGCACACCGTGAAGTAATACCACCACTGAAATGCAAGGACTGGCAAAATAGTTACCGGTGACACAGTGGAAGATCACACATCATCAGGATCTATTTCCCAGTGTGACAGGAACAGTAGCATCAGGCTCCATTCACATGAAGAGTTAAACCACGGAGCATTCAAAAGGTGATGACAACATGCCAACCAATCAGCGCAAAGGATCCTGCAGGGTTATACAGTATGTTTTATAAGAGGAGAGTCTCTGGCACTGTTAGTGATTCCTGCTAATAAAAAACCATCAGGGGCCTTCCTGTTTTGTCTTCACACCGCCATAAGAGCTGACAATCATTCAGGCCTGAAACATTCTTCAGTGTGTTTTCTTTACCTAGGCAATAAAGGCTGAAACCTGACCTCTGCACAGAACCATGAATATGCCTCTCCAAGGGCTTCAATAACGATGTAAAGTATGAGCCATACATTGGAAATTCTGGTCACATAGGCTCTGCGTGTGTGCAAGATAAGCAGTGGTAGTTGACTATAAGCTTGAGGAATATAATGTGCCAAGTATGAAACAAAATGTTGACGCAACATGTGGATTGGCCACATCTGAAGTCACTTTTGAGACATTTGAGAACCAAAACCCTTTCAAAGCCAAAATTAACCAAATTCTAATGGTCCAATGTTTGCCTGATTGCTTCAATTTAACAGTTTATTTGATTTCAAGTTCTGCATGAAAAGACTTAAAAAAAAAAAGGATTTTCTCAAAGGGATCCTTGTTTGCTGCTGCATTTTTTGATCAGTGGAAATGGTATCGTATTTTGATTGGAGATTCAAAGCCTCTAATTGTTTCATATTTACTGAAAAGAATGCTGGGGGCTTTTTGGAGAGATGCAACATTGGCTTTGGTATTAACAATCTTTTTGCAATCTGGAAAAATCTCTGTTTATTCATCTGAACAATGTGTTGGTATTTTACCATATTTGCTTTTGATAAGTATCAAGTAGATGTTTACGCCATTTACAACTGGCAATATCATTTGACTCTAATGACTGGACTATAATTACTGCGTAACCACATTAAAATCCAGGTGGAAATGCATCCAAGCGTTGCTCAAACCATATCCAGAGTTGGTCATGGATGTAATGTGACCACAAAGAACACAAGCTTGAATGGAATTATGTTTTCATTTGCATTGTACAATAACTGTGTTAAGCAGACATGCAACAGATGGCAGAAGCTGGCTTTTTTGGCTGTTTGCCTACAGAGGAAGTGATGGGATTTTGAAACAGCAGTTAGATCTCAATGTGGCCTTAAAGGAACAGTTAGACATTTTGGGTAATATGCCTATTTGCTGTCTTGTCGAGAGTTAGATAATAAGATCAATACCACTCGTATGTGGAGCTGAAGCTGGAGCCAGTAGTCGATTAGGTTAATTTTGCATAAGGCAAAAAACAGGGGGAGATGAGGGATGGCCTGTAAATAGTCTAAAAAATGCCCCACTGAACCGAAAGCCCATTCGTATGAAAACCCACTACCCAAAAACAAATGTTGCATTGCTCCGCAGGGTCATGGCTAATTAAAATTCAGAATGACATCATCAAACCCTCCAACTATGGTCAAGGCGTTACCCACCTCACTGTGCCTCTGACGGGCTAGCACTCATTGCCTTCATTGGTTGGGTTGGTTAGATTTAAGCATGAGGAGTGAGACTGGTTAGGGTTAGGGTAAGAATATCAGGATCAGCAAAACAGAGGCAGAGTAGAGCAGGTCATGCCTCGCCATTGTAGAAAAGGCAATGACATCATTCTGCATGATAATCAGCCATGTGCCTCTGTTTGGGAGGGTGTGTAGCATATTTTCTGAGAAACAGCGCTTTGGAGCGATGCCCGTTTGCTTCTGGGATGCTTGGCTGTCGGACAAATAGGCTTTCAGCCTAATGGGATATTTTTTGGACTATTGGGGCTTAGGTATAATTAGATGTTGCAACAATGGCATGGCACAGGAAACAGCTAGCCTGGCTTTGTTTGAAGGTGATAAAAAAATCCAAATTAATAATCCAAAACAAAGTACAAAAATGTGAGTCTGAATACAACAATTTCTGGTTTTACTGATATGGGATTTATGTGGTGATTTTGCAGTTTCACATAGAGCCAGACTGGCCATTTCTCTGATTCCTGTGTTTGTGCTAAGCTAAGCGTCTGCTGGCTCCAGCTTAATATTTATCCCACCAACACAAGAGTGGCATTGACCTTTTCAACTAAATGCATCTCCAAAATATTAAAGTAGTCCTTCAATGGATATATTAGTGACACATGGATGAAAGTTTAAACACCTTGCTAGTACAGGGTTGGACCCCTTTTGCCTTCAGAACTACCTTAATTATTGGTGGCATAGCTTCAACAAGGTACTGGGAACATTCCTTGCAGATTTTGGTCCATATTGATATGATAGCATCACACAGTTGCTGTAGATTTGTCAGCTGCATGTCCACGATGCGTATCTCCTATTCCACCACATCCCAAAGGTGCTCTATTGGATTGAGATCTGGTGACTGTGGAGGCCATTGGAGTACAGTGAACTCATTGTCATGTTCAAGAAACCAGTTTGAGATGATCTGAGCTTTGTGACATGGTGCGTTATCCTGCTGGAAGTAGCCATCAGAAGATGGTACACTGTGGTCATAAAGGGATGGACACGGTCAGCAACAATACTCAGGTAGGCTGTGGTGTTTAAACCATGCTCAGTTGGTACTAAGGCGCCCAAAGTGTGCCAAGAAAATTTCCCCCACACCATTACACCACCACCACCAGCCTGAACCGTTGATACAAGGCAGGATGGATCCATGCTTTCATGCCATTTACACCAAATTCTGACCCTACCATCTGAATGTGGCAGCAGAAATCCAGACTCATCAGACCAGGCAACATTTTCTAATCCTCTATTGTCCAGTTTTGGTGAGCCTGTGTGAATTGTAGCCGTAGTTTCCTGTTGTTAGCTGACAGCAGGGGCACCTGGTGTGGCCTTCTGCTGCTGTAGCCCATCTGCTTCAAGGTTTGATGTGTTGTTAGTTCAGAGATGGTCTTCTGCAGACCTTGGTTGTAACCACTGGTTATCTGAGTTACTGTTGCCTTTCTATCTTCTTGAACCAGTCTGGCCATTCTCCTCTGACCTCTGGCATCAACAAGGCATTTGGCCCGGACAACTGCCTCACTGGATATTTTCTCTTTTTCTGACCATCCTCTGTAAACGCTAGAGATGGTTGTGTATGAAAACCCCAGTAGATCAGCAATTTCTGCTCGTCTGGCACCAACAACCACCTTAAATCACCTTTCTCCCCCATTCTGATGCTCAGTTTGAACTTCAGCAGGTCGTCTTGACCATGTCTACATGCCTAAATGCATCGAGTTGCTGCCACGTGATTGGCTGATTAGCTATTTGCGTTAATGAGCTGTTAAACAGGTGTACCAAATAATGTGGCTGGTGAGTGCATGATCCTAATGTGAGCCTTCAGGGAGTCAGTAAATCATATTACGACACTATCATGCTTCAGAAATTCATTATATTTTCTGTTAAGGTAAAAGCAAATTAGATAGGCTGAGAGGCATAATCCATAAACCACATGTTAACAAAGCGATAGTCCCATCATCAAATTCCAAAGCTCTTATTATTTGGAAACTGGGTCCTTTAATACACAATATGACTAATAAGAAAGAAGTCTCAGGTTTTAAAGTTTTTTGATGCTGTAGAATCTTTGTTTTCATCTGTATAAAAAGACCAGAGTCAAAGAAAATTTGATCATACATGGAAATAAATACACATACATATACTAGTAATTTCAATGTCAAGAAGGCTGCTCAGTGGTCCTTAACAGAGCATTAAAGTGGAATATTCATACAGTATAATCTGTATCTATGAACACTCCTCTGAAGCGAAACTAACTCGCACAACATCAGATGGAATATACGTGTTGTGCATTGTTTGATGCCCTTTTCTGCAGAATTCATTAAAAAGTTAAATGTGTTAAAATAAAGCTCTGTGGGTTTGAACAATGCCTGGCAGCACAATGTGCAGGGGCTTTTGAGGGGATTAAATGCTTAAATTAGCTTACATTATGACACTGAAAATTGGGTGACATGGTGAAAAAGTCTTTTTTGATTTCATTGTGACTTTAAAGCTCTATAAAGATGTGGTCCAGTGTAGCATGATAACAAGTTGACAGCCACAGAGTGGCCAAACATTTACACAGAAGTAGTCATTGAGCTCCTCACAAAAACCTTAACAATCAGCCCCCGGAGCTGAAAAAACCTCCAAGAGCTCAGTAGTTAAAACTAACAATAACAATGACGGTCTAGAAATATCAACAGAAACATATTACTTTATGACACGTCTAAATCTAAAAACACATTACAAACAACACCCGACATCAATAAATCAAACTCAAACCACAGGGAAGACAAATGAAGAACAACAACAAAGCTCACATACATTCACACACGCAACACAGGGTGAGAGGAGTGCCAAAATAAGTACTTACAGCTACGCTAAAAAGCTAAATGGACTGCAGCCCATTTAAAAATATCCAAAGTCAACTTTACTCATTTGCTTTACAATAGGCACAGATATAACTTCTATATTTATGTCGTAATAAAACAGGAGGGCAGAGTTTAAATTTCTTCAGTATTCTTTGCACTGAAAAAAGAAAACAAGGTAAATCATAACGAGACACAGAGGTGGATTTAGGGCCGACTATCTCTCTTCTCACCGACATACTTACTGTTTTCAGAGCTGCAAATCCTACTGTGCCAAGGTCATGGGTGAGGGCCCGGCATCTGATTTGGATGTGCTGACATTCGCTGACTTTCCCTGACCCGCTTCTTTGTTTCCCTCACTCACCGACTCTATCTTTTCCTTATCCATTTTCTCTCACCCATTCAATTACTGCCTCCCATCAACCCCATCAGTCCTCCCCTCAGTCACATACTTTACTGTGGGGGGAAGTTAATTGCACATAAAATACAGGTTAAAGGCAAAATAAGAAACACAAGGAGGCCCTGTTAAATGTTGTGCATTGGCAGAGTGGAACTTGTTAGTTACATGCATGCACATATACTGTACACAAGGCAATAAAAACAGTCTTTTAAGTGCTGATTGTTATGTGGTGCTTTTCTTAAAGGGGAAATCCCTAGATATTCACATGAAATGAAGGCTATACGTCATGAGGAGTGCTATTCAGCCTGTGAAAAATTAAATAATGTCTTTGGTGGCTCTGGAGAATGCTTTCCAAAGTTTAAATCAAACAAACAAACAAAAACACGATGATGTCATCAGGTTATAGAGGCTACTAAAGAGCCTCAATTATCTGTTTTTAAGTATTTAATGGACCAAATAAAGGTAAATTATTCAATTTGACAGCTGACAAGAAACTCCATCTCATGCCCCCCTTCTGCTTTTAACTTTCTCTCAAACTCTCTTCAAAATGACCTCTCTATGCATAATGCAGTACAACCTGCAAACACAAATTCGCCTCTACTTCATCCCGCAACAGGTCACTCCCCTTTTCCCCCATCATTCAGCTTGGTTATATTTTCCCAGACATTTCTTACAACTTTTATCTCTCCCGTAAGACATTTTATATCATCTCTTCCACTGCAGTTTCTCTAATATAAATTATTCTACCTGACAGTTTCACTGAATACATCTGACTGTCTACAGCCGGACCAAGTCTCCTGGTCTGCTCCGCCAATACCTCCTGCAAGTCATGGACTGGTGCATCCAGAGAAAATATGAATTGCAGTTATTTCTTTTCTAGGATTGTATAAGAAAATATATCAAACTGTGGCAGAGCCAATTCTTTTCTCAAGGACCTTGAGGTCATGGTGAAAAAGTTCTATTTTGTAGTGGCTGGTAAATAGATATCAACATTAGGCAGACTCATTTTAAGCTAAGCACTTGAAGATGTTTTAAAGGCTGTAATTATCCGTCATTTATAATGGTTTTTATGTTCATCTTTTCTTAAACAACAGTATAGAAGAATGAAGAGTGCATTGGATGTGTTTAAATAATGTTAAATCTAATGTTGACGTCTTAATTCACTGCCCTGTTGCTCATATATAAATGTTTATAAACAATGTGCCTTAGCAACACACACTTTATATATGGCTCTATATGATACACATAAATCAAAGTGTGATTCAACAGGCCACTATAAAACCTGGCAGTGCCCCATGCTGTAGGTGTGTGAGAGTTCAGAGATAATCCCAGAGCATTAGCATTTCATTTGCTGATCAGGGTTGTAGGGTTCGTATGTATTATCCTCCTCACAATGTTGTGTTTGACGCAGACTAATGTGAAAATCCGTACAAAAAAACAAGCAATCTGTCTTTGTCACAGCGGCTGATTCTTAGAAGCCAGGGGATGCCTGCTCGGATATTATTTCCTCATGCACTGACATATTTCTTACGCCTTAGTCAACAGGAAGCAAACCATTGCAATTACCGAGTGGTTAATGACTGTCGTCATCTTATGTAGTGATTGATATTCAAAGAGTGAAGACAGAGGCTCGGAGAGTTTCTCGCATCCCACAGAACTGGTGTCACCAGGAGGATTAGGTGTTTCCGACACGACTTGTTACAGCTCAGTGAACCGCCGTTAGATTTCACAATACTGTCACATACTGTCGGGCCTGTCAATACTGTCAGTACCGTCAGGCTGGCATAAAGAAAAGGAACCAAAGATTCCCTCCCTCTATGCTTTGCTGATTTTATAGTTTCTACTGTCAAAGTCTCTGCGAGTGAAAGCAGAGCACAAAACATGGCAAGAATCTCTTTCTCAGTGATGGGGCTCCTGTTAAACAATGGCTTTTCCAGACATCACTGTACAGCCTGTGTACACCACAGAAAACCTGAGAACACTTCTCATAGCAGTGGATCTAAACAGAGCTAAAAATACACTGAGCAGAGATACAAATCCCAACCTGATACCAACAGTCAACTTCTGCTGTCTAACAAGGAAGAGTGATGTGAAGTTACTGTCTCGTCTGTCTTGTGCACAACCGAGAGAAGATGCAATGGTTTATTTTCATGAAACTCAGCTCAGTGACATCTATTTGAGGCACAATAACTTGTGTCACCCTGGTAGCGTCTATCAGAGCAGAACAAGGAAGGCTTTGTCTTATTTTCAGCTCTGTCCTAGGAGAACAACAAAAAAACTATTGACAAATTATTGAGGTATTTAATCTTCAATCAGCTGTGTGACAAAGAACAGTGGATCATTTATTGTCAGTTAGATTATCATTATTTTAAAGTAACTTTCCAAACATATTGAGTTTGGTGATGCATCAGTTATAGAACAGGCAAATTCAAAGCAGTATCTAGTGTGTGTGTGTGTGTGTGTGTGTGTGTGTGTGTGTGTGTGTGTGTGTGTGTGTGTGTGTGTTAGATGGCAAATGATGAAACAAATAACACACAGAGATAAAAACATAGATGTTTCCTATTGAAAGATTTTTAAATTTTTCAAAATATAAATGACGCTTAACAAGATGAGATTTGATTTTCTCTAATTGAATTCAATGTTGCAAATGTTAATAATTTTGGACCAACCCAATTTAGGGTGTTCAAAGACTTGGTTCTGACTGAACTCTTTCTTTAAAACATTTCTAAAATTCATCTATGAAACTTCATTATACGTAGAAACCCTCCTTGTGACATCTGAAACAGGCATGCCGGGGTTGCCTGCCAGTCAGGGTGCAGTATTTTTGACTTATTCAGATATACAGAAATGTATAACAGCTATCAAAACTTAAAGATCATAATTATTGTACTGAACCATATTTAATTGAGAACATAAATACTATTGGATGTTTAAGTGCTCTTACATAAGATGAGACTTCTAGGGACGAAATCAAAAACGTTTAATTTACCAAAAAGAGAAAACCGACCTACAACACATGCTTCTGAGAAAAATGTTTAATAGCCAATGACAGCTTGAACGAGCAACCTATAGAGGAGACTGTGGAGATAAAACGAGTGCAGTGTTTAAGTACGGTAAACATGTTGAGAGTTGCCTGCCTCCTGTCAGTTTCACACCCTCTCACAGCGCTGTCTTCTCTCTCTGATAACTCTCTAAACAAGAGGCCTCTCTGCACTGCAAATGAGCCGTACGCCTGTAACATCTACTTACACACAGCACTGAGCTGATGGGCTGTGATAGCAGCATTGCATCTTCATTGCATCACTGTTGGATACGTTCGGGGAGCAGAACAAAATAAAATGCAAATTACCACAGAGCATTAACTGTTCCGAAGCGCAGCTTGCAGATTGAAAGCATGCATGTAGCCGCGGCCAGACAAACAACAGCACCGCCGTCGAATCCAGGACCGAGGTCTGCAAACCAACGGAACACAATGACCTGGACCGCAGAGTGGCCTCGTGGCCACTTGGCTGGTAATAGGTCCAGAACCTCACCACAGGTTAAATATGAGTGTGACCAGACTCTAACCAACAGATCGCAAAATTTAGAGCCAGAGTCCCCATGACACGATCCTGCTTTGGCTCTAAAAGTGGTGTCAAGGTCGTGCGACAGAGGACAGTGGTCAACTAGGGCCAGTTGAATTATATTAGGTCATTACAATAGTGCACTCTCTATTTTGGTCTCTAACACCCACAAGTCTTCCCTTGGTCACGGTGCATGAGCTGCAGGATTAATAAAGATTTGTATAAACTTGTAAGGGGAGACAGAAACACTAATTCCTGAATTTCCCTGAAGTGTTAATATTACTAGGAAATCCTTGCAAATTTTCCATCAGCATCAACAAATGCTGAAGGCGGCAGAGCGAGTGGTCAGACGCTGAACCGTCCGCAGAAAGAGACTATGGCTGCGAGGCACAGTGCCAAGAGGACGTCCGGCTGGTAGTGGCAGGGGTGTGGGCCGAGGCTGGGTAAGGACAGACCAGAGGCTTGGCACCAGTCCAAGATATAGTATGAGGTTCTGGATGAGGTCCAAGCCAGCTGGGGAGCAGCAGAGTCAAGTCATAGTGTAACCTGGATCTGTGTAGCCTGGCCACGCCGCTGACAGATTTATCAACCTGGACCTGGCTTGGCAAAATTGCTTGCTTAAACTGCACTATATCTACAACTATATCTCACTCATTCACTGCACCCCCTCTTCTCCTCTGCTCTCTGCATTGATTGCTTTGTGTTTTAATGATCATTTCTCCCTAATGTTCTGTCTCTTAAACCAAAATTTACTCCCACCCTCCCTCACTTTCATGACTACATTATTTCACCCAGAGAAAATTCCACCTCATAGTCATGTGTGCATAATTGAAAATAATTATGCACTCAACACCGGTCCATTAATTTCCATGACTGTATGAGTCCATGGCACATCTCATATTCAAGTGATACCTCATGCTGTTGCAAGCTTTCCAATAGCATCAACTATTATTTTCTAGTCCATCAATATTAAAGCAAACTTAATATTACTAGCCATGACTGCAGGCACACTGAGCCGCAGTAATAAGACTGCACTGGGGGAGAGATGGCCGGGAGGAGGCAAGGAGTCAAGGAGTGCGCCTTGCTGCCGGGGTGAGGCGAGTGCTGAGCGGCACACCTGCCTGCCTGATTAAGCCGTGGACAATGAGGCCTCTGTTGCTACCTGTCCACCTGTCTACAACGTGGAGCCCCTCCGCTCTATCTCTGCAGCCCTGAATTCCTCTCTGCCCCTCCCTTGTTTCTGTCCACCCCAGGGTCTGCTTGATATTATCAAGTCCACACTCTCTCTCTCTCACACATGTTACTGGGGAAAAC
The DNA here is from genome assembly GCF_006386435.1 of Epinephelus moara. Classification (NCBI taxonomy): domain Eukaryota; kingdom Metazoa; phylum Chordata; class Actinopteri; order Perciformes; family Serranidae; genus Epinephelus; species Epinephelus moara. The sequence continues at coordinate 20,248,931 of NC_065525.1, read as the reverse complement.
TGATTTACATACACACAGCAATGTTTTAATCATTCAGAAACAGGGCATATTAACTTTGCTGCCTGTCCTCTAAGGCACCTGTTTAAAGTCTTGTGCCGCTATAAAACTTTCACCGCTGACTTGGATATATTAGTCATTTTCTTTCAAAGGCCTCTGCTAAATGTCTCCATGAGGTTTCTCATTATGTGGATATTGATTAAAGATCATGTCGTTACGACTCCTCTCCTCCCCTCTCCTCCTCCCTGCTCACCAAAGTTTTGGTCTCTGTATTTACAGCTCTAAATAGAAGCATGCGCCCCCGCTTTGTCTAGATCTGCTTTTATGGATGAGACATCTGTCGGGCTGCAAGTCACCTCAAGAAGTTCTTTATTTACAACATTTTGGGACATTTGTATGTATGACCGTAGAGAGAGGGATTAAAGGGATAGTTCAGATCTTTGAAGGGGGGTTGTATGAGGTTCTTATCCATGGTCAGTGTATAGATGTCAGTTAAACATGCCCCCATTTTGTACGCTGGAGTCGATATGGAAGCTAAGCAATGTACTGCTGTGGATGGGTCAACAACGACAATATCAGTTTAAGTGTATGCGATATGTACACTTATTCAAGCGTATAAGAATATTTTCGCTGCAATTTCTGATGGGGAACTGAATGGGGGAACTTTGGCATTAAGATGGGTTAGTTCAGATTCATCAAAGTCACACAATAACACAAACTGACTAACTGATCAAGGCAGCAGTAGACCAGCAGCTCCTGTGTTTAGCGAGCCAAAATTATTAGCCCCTTTTACACTGCCAGATTTTCGGCGAATGTTGGGCCATTTTGCCGGCAAGCTGTGAGTGTTTAGACACACAGAGCCGGATTGGCGAGTTGATCTGAGGTGCCCTTCTGCCACGGGAGGGGCTGTTGATGACTTGTGGGAGGAGCTGTTGATGACGCCGCACGTGCGACCCACTGGCCATGGACTAACAGGAAACAGCTGATAGCAGGAATGAGCAGCTAGTGGCAAGAGGGAAACACAAACCTGAAAGACACTGCAAAGATGAGCAACTGGGGAGACAAGGAATTGCGCGCCCTCCTTACCCTCGCAAACGAGGAGGCCATTAACCATCAGATGACGGGAACGGTGAAGGACCAACTTATGAGAGAATCGCCGAAGGACTGACTAGCCGTGGCTTCCTTCGGAGTACGTCACTGTACACGTCACACGCTGAGCTACATGTTTTGTTACTTCTTCATGCCCCCCCATTGCCCCGAAAATAATATGGGCCAATTGTTGTTGGCTAAAGTAAACTTTGTTTTTGACACCCATAAACAGCAGTACACTGCTTAGCTTCTGTGTCGGACTGACATCTACTGTATGTAATACCCTGACTATGGATAAGTACCCTATACAACCCCACTTGAAAAAATTCCAAACCATCTCTTTAATTGTAACTGTTTCCTCATGTCCCCAGATAGCCCAGCCCCGATATTTAAAAATTCTTTCCTAAATATACAGTTCTTAAAACAATTATCAAAATGATTAAATAAAGCTCATGATAAGTTGACGTACAGCTGGGAACTGGCGCATGAGGGATTCTCTGTAGCTGACCCATCTATCTGCCAAAACTAACAAAGGCCTCGGTTGCTACTGCCTTGTGAACCCTTTATCTTCTGTCTGTTTCAAACCCATCCGTGAGTCTTTTCTCCCCCACATATCCCCTGTCTGGACCACAGCCTGCGTTACATGACGAATATACACAGAATCACAGACAACGATGATGAACGATGTGAATGTGACATTAACATTTAAAGGGATTATTGAGTCTGATACACAGGAGTCGCTGCGTAACTGGTGGCATTTCTGTCGTGCAGAATGGACTGTAAGTGTGTGTGTGTGTGTCCTGCGTGTTTCTTTTCCTGCTGCCTTCACCGTTTTACTCATCAGGGAGTTCAGATGTCAGTTTGAACTCTCTCTCACTCACTTTTTCTTTCTCTCTGTCTCTCTTGCGCTTGAATTGCTCGCTCTCATTCATGCTCCATCTCTCTCCCTCACTGTTCACTTTTTTGTGTTTTCCTTAGTATGTATGCGAGTAGTTGGCTACAGGTTGGTTACAAAGTGGGAGATGTAACAGTATTTAAAGGTAGGTAAGCAAGGTAAAGCCTTTGTGCATAGACAATGTTGGATGACAGCTGAAGTACTTCCAAGTAAAGCTGAAATTATGAGTTGATTAATTGATTAGGTGATTGACAGAAATGTTCGAACATTTAGGTGATTCTTAAGGATCAAGAATATCTGTATAATCCCTGAGGGGCAATTTGTTGTACAGCCACAAGTAATCACATAACCAACAGACAAACAGGCGGCTGTGGCTCAGAAAGTAGCACTGGTCATCCAGTAATCGGAAGATCAATGGTTCGATTCCCGGTTCCTCGAGTCTGCATGTCAAAGTATCCTGAGCAAGACACTGAACCCCAAATTGCTCCCAATGGCTGTTCCATCAGTGTGTGAGTGAGTGTGTGAGCCGCCGTTAAACTATAATTCAACCAGTCACATACCATGCTATCATTAAAGGGCGCCTTTTTTCATTGGTTTCTGACACCACGAGTCACTGCCCAAGCGCAAGAATACAACAACTTCGGAGTGAGACATGGCTCCGTTAGAAGGTTGTGGGCAAAATTCCAATTAGACCAATGTACTGAATTGTGTACTTTGCTGCAAGCTTGAGAGCAAGGTGGATAAAATGGAATCGTTGTTCATGGCAAGTAACTTTAACTGGCCGTTATTTGACAACCACTAATAACTAAATAGAAACAGTCATTGGCAAGTAGATTTTTTAGACCCACTTGTGTGACCAGACAAGTGAAAAAAATGATTAATATTGAACCCTGACATTACCTCTTGGGTCTACTGGTTCTACACTTTGGCAGATTGTATCTGCAGCCAGACAGATGCAACTTGAACTCCTTGGACAGGGGTTGGTAGGGTCAGTCAGGATTTATTGGGCTTTCTTCAGGGTCCTAACCTTGTTCAGATGAGGAAGGTCAGTCAAGGTCAGACCTGCAATTTTGCTGCACATTTTTTACGACACCCTGCAAAAGAAACCCGTACCAGCTGTAAAGCACAAAGAAAATAAATGTAAATAAGTAAGCACCATCAGCTGCTAGCTGCCAACTCAGTTACCGTAAATGTTGAGAACTGTTTTCAGACAACTCATACGCTCTGAATTTCGCATAGTGCCCCTTCAGATGTGAAGATTTGCAGCTATTTTCCCAGTTTTCTACGACAGTAGAAATCAGTACCTTTGGGTTCTTATAGACCAAACAAATAATCGGTTCATCAAGACAATAATGTATAGATTAATCGACAATTCAAATAGTAATTAGCTGACGCACAATATCTCTGAAACAAAGTTGAAATAGTGAGAAAAGGTAGCCATAACGTAAACCTTTAGCATCCTTATTTTTTTCATGAAACTCATGTGTCTATGTTGAGAAACACTGAGCATACCATTTAGAGAAAATTATAAAATGTGAATTTAAAGTGTGAGAAAATACCTCTGATACCAGCAGCTCATCCCACTTTATAACTGCACTGAATGTCACCAATATTTGACATATTCCCCAGTCCTCCTCTCATGCATACAGCATCTCCCTCCTTCAGTTCATATTATTCTCACAGGAAGTCAAAGCAGCGTTATCCCAGGAGGTGGTGTAGCTATTAATGGTGGTCTTGCTTTCCGCTGTGGAAGCTGACATCCTCAATATTATGTGCATCACATGTAGGGTGGCCATTAGCAAGGCCAATTAACCCTAATAAATCCACTCACCTGTTGTGTGTGTTTGAGAGTTTGTCATCGCAGCCTTCTCACGTCATGAAAAAAGCTGTAATGTAAATGTGCTGTATGTTTAATGGTCACTCACTCAATCAATTAAAGACATTTTAAAAGCTTGCAGGATTTGAAACTCATGTTTCACAGTGGTAGTTTTTCCACATGTAGTGACACATTTGAAGAGAAAACCTACGCAGGAACGCTGGTAGCGAGAACCATAATCATTGTTTTTCCCTTTCGAGCTTCCAAGAAGCTCAGACATTCTTTAAAAAATGATAATAGATGTTAAACTACGTATGGTTAAGAGACCGTGATAGTTTCCAGTGGGCTTAACAAAAGCATGACACTCTGACCCAGCAAATTTGTCAAAACCGATTTGCCACATTTTTCCAGAGCAAACTAATGAAAACCTTTTTGGAGAGAGTGGAGAAAGTGTCTAAGGCTGTATTGTTAAATGCCCACTTTTAAAGCCCTCCCAGCTGTGCTCTGTCCCATTGCCAACCATATCCATTAGAAAAAAAACCTCAGGGGTTCCAACTTGTATTGTTTTATGTGTATCTAATACCCAATATTCAGATTATAAGGCCCCGGTTCCAACTTCACCACAAAAATAGCTTCAGAAACTTTGTGTGGCTGGAAACTTTTTAACAGCCCAGACTGAACGAAGGACACATGAAAGAGGTGGTTTATCCCTATCGATGGTAATCCACTTTCCCACCATTCTCCTTGTTGTTTCACTCTCTACCACATCAACACATGCACAGATACACAGGAATATCGTGTGGTCAAGTGCCAGTGGGGGTTCAGGCTGGAGCTGGGGGTAGTGTTCTCAGACCAAGAGCAATAAAATAACCAAGATTAAGTTGAGCGGTCACTCACAGAGTTCATAAACTAGCTATTTATCCATGTGTTAAAAATAGACTTGCCGATACAAGTGTGCATATTGTAATCCATTCCCAGAGTCTGAACAGTTTGTCTTCTTGTCCTCAAACTACTGAGCAGCCAACAAATAAACTTGGTTGCATTTAAATTTTTCTCCAAAGCTGCAGCAACAACAGTCGATTTTTCAAAAGCAGCCTATCAAAAACATCCACAGCGCTCTTTTATTCCAGTATTATGTTACTTACTCCACTTCAACAATATGCAGAAGAGACATGGAGCCCAGGGGGGATTAAGAACACGATGGCGTCTGAGTGGTTTCTGTGCCACTAAATAGCACATGAAATTAAATGCACGGCATTTCTCTTGGAATTGAAAACACAACTTGCGACGCAGATGTTGGAAAAAGTGTAAATCTATACTGCATGTTTGGGATAAAGTTTACTGAGGCGGAAAGTTCATCCGGCTGTTTGATATGAACATCATCGTAGGGAACAGTTTATGAGCAAATCCCATCCCACGAAAAAAAAGGACCAGGAATCGCTAACTAACCTGGAAAGAGACGAGAGAGCAAGGCCTCGACCCTGTCTTTATTTGACTAGATACATCCTGTTCGGCGAGATAAAGGGCCAGGCTGACATTTATGAATGTCTTTGGCTATATTTAGAAAATAAAGAGGAGCTGAGAGAAGAGGGAGACAGCAGACAGGGTCACTACCTGCTCTGCAGGCTTCACATCATAGCAGATCTGTCCAGCAGAGAGCAGACTCACAGCGAGCCGCAGACCACCGCCCAGTGCTTTCACTCTAACAGGCCAATTACTTCAAGATGTAAGTGTGCATGGGCGTTTGTAATTGTGTGTTTGTGAGTGTGTTTTTGTGTGTGTGTGTGTTTGTGCATATACTGTCAGGTGTTTGCAGGTGACACACAAATAGGATTTTCCCCATTAACTTGTAGCATTACTGTTTTCTTGTAATGCAGACAGCAATTAATGTAATATAATGTGTGTGTGTGTGCAAGTGTATGCTACAGTGTGTGTGTGTTGCTCCTGCGGCATGTCACCTCCCATGATCTCAGGGGGCTGTTTTCACAGACTCACAGTCTCATTAGTAGCTACACTATTAGCTGTGATTAAAACGCTATCATGCCTCTCCTCTTCTCGTTCACAGCTTCCTCTCCTCCTCCCCATAAAGGTTCAGGCTTGTACAATAATGAGGTAGTTTATTTGTCTGTCCGTGGACACACACACACACACACACACACACACACACACACACACACATACACACACCAGCAGTAGATGCCTCACCTTTTAACCTGAAAATGTGGGATGGAAGAAAAAAGAAGTAAAAGCTGTTTTCAGAACATGAAGCAGAAACAGATTTATAAAAAGATCCATAATATGACCCCCGCAAATCACATGCTCTCTCTCTGTCTCTCTTCTTTCTCTCTCTCCTGCCAGACACATTAAGGAATGTATCATTCTGTGTGCTTTGGCAGCGGATCAGCGTTGGCTGGCTGAGCGAAGTGAGCGTGGCTACAGATGGCTATCAGCCTTATCTGCTGCTAATAAATCTCACAAAAGGATCTTACAGTATGCTCAGACTAAACTCCGTGCCCTTTAGACTCTCGCTATCACCCAACCCACCACTCACCCTGCCAATAACAGAACCCACCTAGTTTTGACTGCACTGCCCTTTAGGACTGGCACTTTTCAGTGTCAATCAAAGCTGACAGGCTGCGCTCATATCAGAGGGGGCCTCGGAGCTTTTGATTATGAGTCTATCAATAGTTTACAGTAAAATGTGCAACAGTCAGATTTCTATTCGCCACATATCGTACACTGTATAGTCTGTGGTCTATCTGACTGCAGTTAAAGTACAGTGCACAGATGCTGCATAGTATACAAAATGTGCTCTAATCAAGGATAGACTGACAGTCTGCATAAAGTACAAACACAGAAATACATGATGATGGATTATATACAATCATTTTACCACCATAGTTGCTGTCTATGTGGCGTTGTCGAGTGTTTAACACACTTCCATTGCAAGCCTTTTCTTTGCCTTAATGTCTCTCTCTACTACTTGTCTCAGTCTGCCATATTTTAAAGGAGTAGTTTGACAAATGGGACATATGCTTGTTTGAAGAGTCAGATGAGAAGACACTCATATTTGTTCAATAAATACAAAGCTGCAGTCCGCAGCTGGTTAGCATAGCTTGGCATAAAGACTGGAAACAAGGGGGGAAAAGTTAGCCCGGCTCTGTCCAACTGTAACGAAATCCAGAAACCAACACCTCTAAAGGTCAGTAATTATTAAAATGTTATATTTCATTCTGATTGCACAAAAAAAAACGCCTCATGTAAAAATGATGTTAACTTCCTGAAGCTTCCTGGCAGTTGCATCCTAATGCCAAGACTTTGAGAAATGTCTATGCCTGGCCAAGAAATAGTCCAGCACATAACCCCTTGGAGAACTCTCAGCAGCACCTTTCCAAAAATGTAGAACTATTCCTTTAAATCTACTGATTCACAGAACAGAATATTATACCAAAAAGTGTACTGCTGCTTCACAATATGACAAGAGAAAAATGCATTGTTACACAAGAAACAACATGCAGCGTGTAGCCTGGGAAGGAGCCACTGCAATCAGTGAAACTGTGTGGCATATGCCATTTAACAGCAAGGAATTGATTCAGTGAATCATCTAAATAGCTTTTATTTTTAGTATCAGATGGTGTCTATTTGAAATTGAACAGATGAGATTCATTTCTAGTATGGGGAACATCTGCATCCCAGATAGCTCGATGATCAAAGAGTCAACTGACCATCATCTCCTGACCATACAGTACACTGTGATTTGGCCAGGAGGTGTTTACTCAGGCAGGCATGTCCACACCCACATGGCACGGCCCGCAGTCTGGAACTGGGTCCTTCCACAGACACAGATGGACAGGCAGGGTGGGCTGGATACCACCTCTGCCCTTTAGGTCCTAATCACAAGGAGGAGAAACCGTAAGGGAAGAAGACTCACTTTCACCGCAACCGCTGAATGTGCTCACACACACGCTGTTGCAGTCACACCAGAACAATGCCACTACAATCCAAGCACAACATCTGTTCCAGTCAGCAAGCGGACTGCTGCCAGAAACATGTTCAAAAACGAAATAGCATAAAAGCAATGGAGTAAAGGAGAAATAAAAGAAAAGAGAGACACACATGAAAAGGAAAACAAGAAAGTCTTTCCATTTGATATTCAGTGTTTTTTGTGGCACACCGGGTCATTTTCCGCTCGGCTCCCACACAGTCCTGAGCTCCGAGTCCTGGATTTTCTCTCCGAGGTGATAAAAACACACTGACACTGAAAGGTGCTAATTGCCAGAATTTTTACGTGAAATTAATGAAAAGAGAAAGCATAAATAACATTAGAATTTACTGGAATGACCATGAATATGTACCCGGCAGGATGTGTGTGTGTGAGTGGGTTGGTGTACAGGGAAAATGTACATTGTGCAGTGTTCTCCTTAAAACGTAAGGAGAGTCTTCATCCAAAAAATAAAATAAATAAATATCCTGTCAACTTCTTAAACAGGTTCTTTTGTAAGAAAAGGTCTTGTGATAATATTGCGGTGATATTTTGTTGGGCCATTAAATTCAAAATAAGCTTAAATCATTTAATGTGTGTTTCATTTTTCCAAATGTTGGGTATCACATTTTGTCATGGGTTGGGTCCTCAAATGTATATTAGAGGTTTTTTTATACAATTAAACAACAATTGTGGAATAAAGTACGCAAATAATGTGTGTATAACAATATATTAAGCATTAACCAATGAGGGAACTCTATCAATGAGACATCAGTGGCACTAAAAATATATAAACAAAATGATTTTAGTTGATGGAGCACAGTGGTGAAATCAAGTGTGATGTAACTGCGGTCAAACACACTAAACTCAGAGACATTTTGTACACAAACTTCTTTTCAACTTAATGTGAGCACTGAAAGAATTGTATTAAAAATCTTTGGCATACACTAATGACTGGTTAAAATGACCTGTCAGGATAAAGCACTCACATTTATTTGGACCTTTTGCTCTCCTCTTTGCTCGATGTTTTTTCTCTCCGCCGTGAATTGGCAGAGCTTTATGGGTAGCTACATTGTTTCCCCTCTAAAAAGAAACTGGGGCCTTTAAAATAGTTCAGCCATGGGCAAAACATCCAGCAAGCTCTAAAGCAGCAGTCGCAGTCAGAGACAGACCGAGCTATAGGTTTACGGCCCACAGAGCCTTCTCTCACACTTGGCAGGAAAAGTTAAAGGCAATTACAATAGATTAAACAAACAATTTCTTAAGGCAGGCATGTAAAAGAGGCTGTTAAAGTCAGGTAAAAGTTCCTCTTGTGTCAACCTCTTAAAGTCTTCCCATCTCCTCCCCCAGGAATCTAATCTACAACATATGGACATAATAACTACCAAGGACGGGGAGGGGAAAGACACACAAACTCTCTGCAGTAATATGCAAAGTCTGGTAAATAATTGGCCTCAATTGTTAATTGTGTGACTCTGTCGCTTTCTGTGAAACCAAACAAGATTAAAAGCACAGTTTTTTCAGCACACCTTCAACCATGCACTAATTAATTAGCGATTAAAGCAGTTTTCCAAAGATAACATTTGGTTAAGGCAATATTTTTTTTTTGACAAAGTTTCACTGAAAAATATAGACAGTCTGAAAAAAGTGTGTCCCCCACACACACTCACGTTGTTGTATTTTCTGATGCATAAATAAAAGACAAGAAAAATCATCATCTCATTTCACAGTACACAAGCACAGCTCAGAAAACTCCTCTGATTATAGAAAGTCAGGAGTGAAATAAGGTGACAATGTAAATTAGAATGAATTATGCACCCGAATCCCTCATGAAACAATACAGAGAGGCTGCATTGTGTCAGATTTTCCTCTGTATCTGAAAAAGTGATTTATTACAGAACCAAATTTTCACCCCATTTTAATCATCAGATTAAACACTGACGGATTCCAAGATGTTTTGTTGATGAATATAATAACAACCATCATTTAGTGTGCAGTATTAAGTCTCAGTATGTGTGTCAGATGAAGTTTTTCTTGAAGATAAATGAAAAGGTATTAGACGTGCAGTTAACAAAACTTGGTCCTCTTTGAGCGCTCTGGGCATTTTTCCTGTTACTGACTCGGTAGCCAACTTTTTAAAGACCTGTGGTGATTCCATACTAATGACTCCAAGTGTGTGTAGACTGTGCATATACACTGAGTGTATTTGAACACGCAGCCGCAGAGTGCTCCTCAGGACACATGGATATTGTTAAGACGCTGGCTGTGATCACAGGGACGGGCACTTGATTTGGAGGAGGCAAAAAGACTTTGGTTTGTGTAACAATTACAAGGAGCTGGAGTTTGAATATCAAGATGCATTACTGAACTCCTGGCAGCTTGAATATAGATTTTCTGTGCAATCAGGTGTTTTTGTAGGAGTCGTATTAAAAGGAAATCAAGTGCAGAAAAGGAGAGGTTTAACAGAGGGGAGGCAGATAAATAATGGTGGGAGTTTGGACTTGAAAAGAATAAACTAACACACCCACTCGGTGAGATTTGTCAGGGCAGCTGCCTAATTTTCTGTCCCTGAGGCGTCGCATTAGGCAGCACATGATGTATAGGTAAGTGAAAGCGGCAGTAAGTCTTTTTTCTTTGACTCCAAAGGACCGAACTGTGGAGTGATTGAGCCTTGGCTGGAGGTGATTTAGGAGTTTTGTGTGTGATTGTTTGTCAGTGTTATGAATGCACGCGTGAATAATTATAGGTGCTACATAAAATAAAATAAAATAAAATAACATAGCATGAGACAACAAGTTCAGGTGAACTGAAGGCTTAGTTAGGAAGCAAAGGCTGAACAATACAAACTGAGACCATGATAAGATATTTCGAATATACACCATACATAATACACACTGTATGTTTTAGTCTTCATCAGACATATTCTACCAGCGACTGTAGTGCTTCTCATGGCATCTGTCACCCATTGCCCTAGCTTACATAGCCAGGTCACGCCCTCCCCCATCAAAGGCCTTCTCATCTGTACCGCTCATTATTACTCCTCGCTTCCCACAGGACGGCCCGCTGTCATCTGCCCAGGAGCCTCTGCTGACCACCATCCATCTGTACACCCTCCCACCAGCAGGCCTTTCAGCGCACTCATAAAGGTTCAGGATCTACTGCATCAACACTGAGACTGAGTCTTTGTTTGCTTTGAGGGCACCGGGCTTCACACACAGTACAGTAGATCTTAACCTGTTCACACCTGAGACCCTGCAGGTGAGGGTGAAACTTTTAACATACATAACATCCCCATACATTATTACATTATAACTTACATTAATTATTTTTTGTATTAAAAAAATTTAGATTTAAACATGCAAATAATGCCTGAAATAACCAAATATGTGCTCATTTCCATACATTTCCACAACAAAAAATCTGAACATTGGATAAAGCCAGGTTCAGAATTTTTGTTTCATTTTGTTGACACATTAGAGTCAAAGGTTTAAACAGAAGGAATTTTTGGATATCTCTTTGTATCACTCTATAAATCAGGAAATAATGTCAACAGCCATTAAAAATCAGTTTTTGCCATGTTTTTCGGAATGAAATGTAAAATAAATCAGGCTATGAGCGAAATATGAACAAACCTCTCTGTATAAACATTCAGAATATAAATAGGAATAAAGATAAGATAAGATAAAAATTTATTGTCCCTCACGGGGAATTTGTTTTGGGCACATAGTGCGACATAGCTGTAAAAGCAATATGCAGCCGCAGCACAATGGCCCAGGTCACCAGAGGAGCAGCGCCCCAGAAGAGAACTGAAAAACTGGAACGTTTAGTGTAAAAGCTACTTAAGTGGATGTTTCTGACTCAAAGTATGAGGAAAAAACTCTTGAAATTGGCCTTTAAACATATGTACGAGAAAATTCCAAACATCTGTAGACCAAATTCTCAGACACGAAGGGTGAATAGAGTAAAAAATTCAACTAATAGATAACACCATGAAACTTTCCCAGTTTATTACTGAGACATTTTGTATTACACGTTTTCTGAAGTTTTATGTTTAAATATCCAAATGAGGTATTATCTGAAGATGTGTTCAGAAAATACTCACTTCGACAAACTGGACCATTCATAAATTTGGAGCGCTGTTGGTACCCTATTTCAGAACATTACCTTCTTGGAGCAGAGCAGTGTACTGTGGATGCTCTTTCTGGGGAGACGGAGCAGCAGAGCGCCAAGCGGAGTGAATGTGTGATTAACTTAGTGGTTTGTTAATTCATGTAGAAATAGAACGCTCTTTTTTTATGAGCAGCAGAACTCTCATGTTAGTGTAAAGCATCAGATTGGATTTACGAATGCACCCTAAATTTGCACTTTTTGCATACATTTCCAGAACAGAAATCTGACCTAAAATAAACACTGAAATTTGTACTTTGGATGTTTTTGTTCTACCAGTCTGAAAGACGACAGGTTGTGGAAGCAAAAAAGCCCATGATCTAGAAATTTAACATGAAAAATCTGTTTTCACCTGCAGGGTCTTCCTCTAAAAGCTTTTTTCTTAAATGGAACAACTACTGGGAAAGTAATTTCAGACTGCTATCTGAGGCCCCAAACGCTGTGTAAGAGTGGAGAAGCTTATTAAAGAATCCTCTCATTGAAAATGTTGACTGAACTATAGTAACTCTGTAGCCTGATGGAAACATGTGACAGGTCTCCTAAGAGCGACAAAACCATCGAGAGGAAAAACTAAGATGAAAATGCTGCTTTGGAAAATTTGCTCCTGTAACCTGAGAGCTCGGGGCGGATAGTCATCTGGAAGCTCCGTTTACCTTTTTCACTCTGTTTTTATGTGTATGTCCTTGTGTGTGTGTGTGTGTGTGTGTGTGTGTTTGTGTGCGAGTGTGGCCCAATGCTTTCCATGTGTGCATGGGGAAGTCGACAGTGTTGTTTTGTTTTGATGGGACCAGATAGATCACCCGTATGCTCGGTGCTGACGCCATCCTTCACCACAAAGCCCAATATCAACAAGACGGGGACAGTAACCAAGAGAGGCTGTGTTTCTGACATTTAATTTTCCACTATCTTTTCCCTTTTTTTCAGAAAAATCATCATTTAAGAATTACAGAGCATATCCATAACCACTTTCCCTCTGTCTAACATTAATCTTCCAAATGCTGCCGCTGGACAGAGTCCATCTACTGTCCCTTTGATCTATCAAATTGAGGCTAACAAAGGAAAGTTCCATGACAACGGATGAGCAAATACAAAAATTACTTTACAATCAAAGTCCCGAGCTAGCAAATCAATTTACTGTGTCTCCAGATCACTCTGTCGACATTTTAAATATTGATCATATAAGTAAACAGCCATGGTATTGTTTGTTGATGGTCTTATTTTAAACCTAACAAATCTGAAAAGCGACTCTGGGTGAAACCCTTTGAAGTAAACAATGGAAAATAATCAAATCTACACAAGGAGAAGTACACGCTGTAAAAATATCGACCATCCACTTACTTATGACTTCTTTATGAATGCAATCTGTTGCCTGCAAGGACAGAGCGTGGAGCATATACAGCAACTGATTCCTCAGCTGGTTTAGACTAAACAAACAACAGCAATCTTGTCAATTTTGTGGTTTTAACATTAGGTTTTCCATGTTGTTATAATTATATTCATCCTCTTCTGATCCCCTGCTAATCCCGAAAGTCATTCCCCTCTACTTCATACACACCCCAGTGAAAACAAAACCTTTACTTTTTTCTCCCTCTCCGTTACACACACATACACACACGCACACATACACACCCCTCACTTTCCCCAAACTCATCCACATGCGGAAACAGTAGTGAGGTCGACGCTGTGGCTAAGGGATCCTGGTCTGTGTGATGTGGAAGCTAAACGTCTACTGTTTCAGAAAATAAACATAGCAGGATTGTCCCAGAGTAACACACACTTGCCGGCAGACAGACTCATAATATTTCCCCCCATCTGATGACAGCTGGGAGAGTTTTCCACAGTGATAACAGGAATGTTTTCACACCCCTGGACACATACAGTCTCCTCATTGTGGCCAGTTTCATACAGCGAACCTGCTTAGGGTAAAAGGAGAATACAGTTAAGTCTATATGAAGCAGGCCGCCCACTGGAGACGGTGACAGAGGATACGTCTGCCGGTCTGGCTGTGACTTTCTCTGAGTCTCTCAGAGGGACTTATCTTAGATTCTTTATTGCTCTGGTTTAGATCAGCTTGTAATCCCCCAACTCTATCATTTCAGCCATTTCTTGACTCTTGATTTCTCTTTGTGAGCCAAAAATGTCCCTAAAAGAAATCTGGGCAAGCACAAACACCCTCACGCTGCAGCTCACAAGTACAGATGCAATATGATATACACACACACTTGCAAACTGTATAGCTCTTGGAGTTGTGAGGAGCAGTGAGGCCCAACAAAGCTTCCCCTCTTAGGCCAAGGCTTTGATATCACACACACATGCACACACACACACACACGCACACATACACACAGAGGCCATTCAAAACCACGGATGCCCGATCCATCTACATACATTCAACAGTGAGGTGAGAAAACTCGACCTTCCAGCTTCTTTTCTTGGACTCTGTCTAGGAATATCGTGCCGGCTTCTCTGCCTTTTCCAGCATGAGCATGCTTATCAAGCTCTCCCACTCACAAAAATGCAAATGCATGCTCACAAACACACAATAAATAATCCCAGAGTCGCACTTCCTCTCACAAAAGCTGTTTGAGTTGCGGCCAGCAGTGACAGCGCGTTGCCGATCAAACAGAGCGCTGTGCTCACCTGAGGCGGTTCAGGAAGGCCAGGGTACGCGATAAGGACCCCTGAGGTTCACTTGGCTTCCTGTGCGTTCCTTGAGCCCCTGTCCCAGCAGGTTTAGAGCAGGTGGGAGGGCGGTGTTACATACACCTGATTGAGTTCATTACTCCATTCCTGACGGGGCTAAAAGAACCATTACCAAATTATAGGACACCTGAGAGAGCATACACACACATGCAGGCACGCCAACCGTCCTTGAATCACATGAATGCACACAATTAACACATTACCGGAGCGGCTAAAACACCATATACTATATAAGGTTCAGGAAACTGGAACCTACACACCAATATATCCTTCACTATAGAAAACAGAAATAGTACAACAGCTCCTATCAACATAAGGAAACAGACAAAAAAGTCATACTGCCTTAGTGTAATCTATAGTGTTGTCAGCAGTGTGCGTGGTTGGAGGGAAGATGCATGGGATAATTTGGGGAATGGATTTCCATATCTGATCAGAATAATTCTGCAGAGAGGCCTCTGCATTCCCCGGAGGCTCAGATAAGCAAAAGATACCCTTGAGATAAGCATACTGTGTCTGTCAAGGCCAAATCATTGCAATGTAAATTACAGTGGTCATGTGTTGGAAAGCTATGACAGGGAAACCGCAGGTGTTGGTGTCAAGCTCAGGTTAGGCTCTCAACTCTAGTCCCAAAACCTGCCGTTCTTGTTTTCTGTAACTTATAAGGGATTGATTTACAGCGGGTAGGTTAGTGGAATTGACTGGAACTAACTAGCTGATGGGATGGAAAAACAGCAGTGTGTTGTAATGATAAGGATTTTCTAATCCAATAACTACATGGCCCTGAGGTAGTGATGTCATGACTCTGCACTCCAAACTGACACAAAATCTACTTGATAGTTTTCATTAAAATAAATAAATAAATAAAAATGTCAAATGCAATCATAAAAATAATTTAAAATGTGGCTTTTTCTTGTGTTTGGTTTTAAAATGTTACTCTTCCTCCCTCATTTTGAATTGTTTATGTAATTTCTGTCATCTCCAAATTAAGTCTGTAAAACTTGAAGAAAAGAAAAAATTAAAGGTCAGCGTCTTTTTCTCATTAACACACCAATCAGTGCACAGACTCATCTACTCTGGGCCCCTTCCTGCAACACATACATCTCAATAATGTAATGTCACTATTGCAAGAATTCAAATTGAAATGATCAAAGGAAACCTACAAACTAATAAATCATTTCAGTCATATTGTCAGCAGAAATCATGAAAAAAAAACCTGTCACATCGGAATCAGAATAAGGTATACGCCTTAGTAGGTTTTTCACTTACAAGGAATTTGCCTTGGTGTTTGGTGCATACAAAACATATTAAGGAGCTAAAAATAAAGGCAATATATCACAGTGTATTGTAATAAACTGAATACCTTTCAGTTTTGAACTTTTGTTCTCACAAAACAAATCATTATTAAACATCTCCTTTGGCTCTGGGAGGCTTTGATGGTATTTTTTCACTTTCTGACATGTGGCAGATGAAGCGATAATTACAATAGTTATTAGTTGAAGCCCTGGGCAGAGTTTGTCCTAAAGAAAGATGTATGTCAACCACAGACAACACTAGCATTTACATATCTGAATAATAGAAATTATTGGGCTCTATCTCACCTGGCACAAAGCGGCGCACAGTGCAGTGCTAGACTGACACAGTTTTAATTTTAAGTTGCAAATTTACTTTCACCAATCTGTGCACCCATTGGAGTGTAAGTGTTAAAATGAAGTGTCATCAGGCACATTGAGGCAGCAGAAAGTGACTACACCATTGACCAACAAAAACCTGGTCTAACGTCAACAGCGCAGTATTTTCTTGCTTTTTAAATTGCACATTATCCAGATAGTGAGATGCGCCTACATAAGGGGGTTCACAACGCACGTACACTCTGCTTATTACACACTCAGGGGGTGTAGGTGGGCAAAATAATGCATCATTAATGAGGCAGAATATTAATTACATTCTCTAAAATGTGAACATGGCAGAGAGCAGAGCTGCTGTCCGCTGCTGCTCCCCAGAGACGCCACATTAAAAGAGGCTGTGTGCATTCACGCACGAAGAGCACAGTAACTTCGCTGATTATTTCAAAAACTAAAAGTTTAATTCTGTTTCCTCTGTTAACTTTGTAACTACATGTTTTGCTGCTTAAATGTACCATGATATTTGCTGCAGTGACATTACTGCTCTTACAGTGTTAATCTCAGCAGAAAACAACTCTAATTTTTCAAATTCACTGTCATGTCAATAGCAGCTTTTAAAGGAAATGGGAGATGACACTCTGACTGGTTGAATTCAAGTTACACCCAAAACATAGCTATGACTAATTAATGGATCAAAGACAACCCCTTTGCCCCTTGCACCTCACTTTGCAACCAAATTGCGCGCTGTTTAATTAACAAGAGTGGAGTTGGACATGCCTAAATGCACTTAAGACCAGCACTGAAGATGATTTAAATAGGGTTCTTTCTGTCAAAACGCTGCAGTGTTTTCAAAACTCTGGCCTTTGTACATTTGACTAAACTACTATGTACCTGTACCTTTATTTAGTTCTGTATCTACTTTACAAACAATAGTACTCCTTCAGTGTGGACAGCTCTGACACCAGACTGATGTCCCTGTAAAGCACTGCATGGAGACAAAGCATGACCACGCTTTCTTAATGGCACCACAATGAGCTCAGTTACAGCAGATCATCGTGTGTCTGTTCACTCACAATGATGGCAGCTAAGTGCACTGACACGGTCGAGCAAAGACCTTATTGTGGAATAAATCGCATGGTCTGAGCCAAAAGAGAAGAGTTTGCCACATTTCATTAACCTCACATTGAGCTGAGCAGGTCTGATGAAGTCATTCGTTCTGAACTCCATTTTGCTTTCATTTAAAAGACTTTCACTGCAGTACACAAGTCATCAATCATGTCCTCGCTCAGGCTGCCCCGGGCCAAGACGCGGATACAGCCACATACAATCACATCTACTGAACCATATGTATACTCTCAAGAACACAAACACGTACTTAAACACAGCAGGAGTACTATACATTCGGCCATTCTTTACTACACTCCACAATTTTTCTCCTATATGCTCGCTTACTAAAGCCGAGACACATCTGTGGAGCAACATTCATCAATCAGTGAAGCCAAATGGGTTTAAACAAAAGCAGGGATGAAGCCTCTTCGTTCTGCCACGAGCTCGAGAGAGCCAGTCACTTTTTTGAGAACGAAGAGGCCTCAGAGCCCAAATAATCAGTGACGCCTGACGTTGTCTAATCACTTTCTAGTAGAGCATGAAGAAGAAGAAGTTGTTGGAGGGCAGACAGACAACAACAACACACACACAACACCAAGAAGAGTGTAAAAGGAAGGAATAAAAGTAAGTCAGTGTGATGATGCTGACAACTTTCAAACAGTCGACTGACTAGTCTACAAAAATGTTTTATTTAATCAGGCAGTCCCATTGAGATTAGGATCTCTTTTTTTAGAGAGGCCTGAGAATAAGAAATATTCATGAGAACACAATCAGCAACACAAAAACAACACTGGGACGACACAACTGCACAATAAGCAAGGAATTAAAAGAAAAAGTTACGAGAGTCATAAAAAGCATCAGCTAATAAAGCTTTAAATCTCCAAGGGCAGTGAAAGACTCCAGTTTCATGATTGATTAATAGTTTGATTCAGTTTATTAAGCACTTATAAATAACATTCACTGAATTTGCTGTTTTGTCTCTGTTTTATGTGACTGTAAATTGAATTCTCTTTGGGTTTCTGGACTGTGGGTCAGAGAAAAAGGAATCTGAAGGCATCACCTTGTTCTCTGGGAAATTGCTGTGGGCATGTTAAGACATTTTATAGACTAAACGATCAATCAATTCATCAGAAAAATAGTCAACACTTTCACTGACGAGGAAAATAATAAGCAGTTGCGGCCTCTTCTATAAGGAGCCGAGTGAGAAAACAAGAAAAGCTGCAGCACCAGAGGGGATTTAGAAATATTAATGTGGGAAAAAACAAACCTCTGCTTCTTAATGAGGGCTGTAAATTGAAGTATAGTGTGGTTTAAACTGGCAGCCAATCGGGCCTGTTGAGTACATGGAAAACAGCAAGATAACTGCAGGCTTTAGCAGTCTTAAGATACAGAGGAGTTGAGAAGCCTGTCAGGCCCTTTAAAGCCCGCCACATCATTCACTTTAAGCAGTCTGTCCGCCTGCAGGAAATACCTCCTTACAGCAATCCATTTCAGGACATCCACTGGACTTGTCCATTTAATAAAGTGTCCAATCTGCGGCCAGCCTTGGACAAGATTTCATCATAATTTCCTTCCCTCAAAGTCCCAGTAGAACTAGTAACCAGAGTTCCTCATTTTTAATAATAGCTCAGCGTATGAGCGTTAGAACAAAGATAAATCCTTTGCATTACCCCACTTCTCTGGTTAAGGAGAACAAATGCAGCTGAAGTAACCCACCACCCTCCATTATAATGTGGAACCTCCACCATGGTGCCCTCTTTAGCGCTCCAGCTTCTCAGCATGAGTTGGATGACATCCCAGGGAACATTATGAGAAGCTTTGCATTCCTAACCTCAGAAAGATATATTGTCGAACAAGCTCCATGCTTTCGCCGTTGTATCAAAGAAATATCACTACAGCATTGGCTAGATTTATGGCAGATCTTCCGATTAAAGTTCAAATTCTGCTCTTCAAACAAGCAGTCTGTATTACATCAAGTCCTGGCAACCATTTCTGTATATATTACAGCCGCTGATCTCACCACTATTCTCTTCGCACTACTCATCGCCACCGTTGTTTTTAATATAAGTGAACTATGTCTAAAGTGAGGTGGAAGTGCAGACTGGGAGAGAGCGGTGGTCACTGGCAGCGCAGGGCCTCTCAAGCCAAAAACCATGATCTTTTTCCTCAACCATGGCCTATAAACATTCGCCTGTTTTCATTTCCGAGAGGAAAAGCTGTTTTTACCAGACTTTCCTCATCTTTGGCAGATATGGCCTCTTTTATGAAAACATCCACTCCATCAAAAAACATAGATCCTTACAAACACGTATCTGTTCTGTTATTTGAATTTGATGAGCTGTGCAACACTGAGATGCATGTGAGGAATAATTCTACATCCTGGCACATAATTAAAGTTTATTGAAAGAATGGTAATGAAAGCCCTTCCTTTTTTAAAAAGGAACGTTTAGAAGTGCTGAGGAAAAAAAAAAAGCAGGTCCAAGTGCTTTTAAAGTGCTAATTGGGTGCTAACAGTGTTCCTTGATTGTTGTTGCAGTAAACTTCCTCATAAATGTCACATAGCAGAATGGTATATACTGTATCTGTACCACACTTCCGAGTGGCAGGTTTTCCAGCCTCATTAAAAAAACGTCACAATTTTCTCATTATATTTATCACAGTTGTGTTGATGTGTAAAAACAGGAGGTTGAGGAAAGAGAGAGTTGATTCAAATATTGGCCATAAAGATTCAGGGGCCTTGTGTGTGTAGAGCTGAATAAGTTGCTGTAAGGATATAAAAGCAAATGCAGATGTCTTGTTCTAGAACTAGCTCACTAGCTGCCATGTCGTCCATATGGCTGTTCAAGTGTGTCAAATTGTCAAGGAAACGTTATAACATCGTTACAGTGTTTATATAAAAGAATATTGGTTTCCGTGACAGACATAGGGCCAAAGAAGGGTACACCGGTATGCCACAGAGAAACAACGGAGACACAAATGGGGGTAAAAAAGGGTGATGTTGAATCTGGTTTGGTTTACTGCACACTTTTGAAATTAGTTCCATCATAAAGCTGGACCCGCACACTAAATTTTACAGCTTCCAAATTTCTGGATTAAATTGCAGGAGACAGGAGTATAATGTTGTTGCTCTTACAAAACACAGACACGGCGAGCTGAGAGGCTGGAAAATGAGTCAAACATCTTGGTGAAGTTTTGATAGCAAGCAGCTCATATTATATGATGGGATGGAAGCGGGGGGGGGTTGTGGAGAGATAGCAAAGTGGAGGGATCTGGGGTCGGATAGAGGAAAACAATTGATTTGGATCACGACTACATGAAACAAAAGAGGCTCTATGAATATATCCAAAAGAATATTAGTTGCATTCCTTGAGTGTAAACCACTGGCTTTGTGAACACTTTAAAAGACAATTGCAGATCAATAAAAACTACTGAAGACTCATCCAAGTCCCTGGTGGAGATGTGGATTAAGACCCGAGGGGGGATGAGTGATGGATTAGGACCCGAGGAGGGTTGAGAAATGGATGAGACAGTGATGCTCTGGTGGCGGAAGGACAGTGTGGGGTGCCAGAGGCTTGATGCCACAGGGAACAGAGCCAGTCTGGCCGGCGGGCTCTAGAGTATACAGTACTCTGCCGCTAACTAACCATCATCAATGTGGTAGCAATCAGCTGTGGTGCTGGAGGAAAATGGAGCTGAAGGAAAAAAAATCCCCCACACCCGCTTCACCCCCGCCCCCCGCACAAGGCGCCCCTATGTTTTTCCTCCTCTCCTTCCCGCCGCTCCCCAAGTCAGTGGTGCCAATTGTTCGTTTGGAGAGATGAACAAACTAACATGGCTGTTCTGGGCAGAGGGACAGAGACAGACATGCCAGTGGTCGAGGCAACTGGCAAGGCACACGACACCACAGTATCCATCCCAAACCTTGTTTTCCTTTTGCTTCCCCTCCTTATCCCAGAGCAGAAATCAAAATACTTTCTACTTGTATCAGCGCAGATATAAACACTCCTATGTCTTGTGCTGCTCGTGATATAAATACCTATGGTGAGAAATGAAACTATTCTTGCGGTAATTTATGTTTTGATGGCTTCGCCAGGTTGTTATTCCTGCCTGGTACGCTGCCCAAAGCCGGAGGTGAAGAGGTTTTCATGTTAGGGTGTCAAAAAACCTTCAGCCAAGTGAGAAAGGTCTGACTTATGGGTGCACTAAATCAAATCTGCCCAGTGTTTAGATCAAGGAGTCACACTGCTGTTAAAAACACTCCTGCGCCCACAAATAGAGAGGTCCCAACCATTAACACAGTCCAAGACACATCCTTGCCAAGGAAGCACATGGTAAATCATACCCACACACACACTCATAGCCTACAGATAATCCAGTAATGATTATCTTTACAGACAAGGATCTGCAAGCTGTGGTAATTCTACAGCTTTACCGGTTCAGTATAGCTTGAAGAGAGTGTTTCTGCAGCACAGTTTCCACTGCGGAGTGATTCAAAAAGAAAAAAGAAAAAGTGGAAACAAACAGGGAGCGCTTGGGACCCTGTGTATTGGTGCTTTTCTCCATGAGTGTGTGGACAGCATGGCTCTGCTATTTGTCTCTCTTTAATAACCACTAGAAAAGCACCCACAGATCCAGCTAGATGTTTTCAAAACCAGTGAGTTATGGTTTCACCACACTGATGTCACTGTTTAATAGCACGCGTTTTGCTGAATTCTGAACTTTCCTCTCGTGCTTGAATCATCTCGGCTCGAAAAAACGAGGACAGAGCGTCTTCGTTACTCCTCAGTGCCCCTCTGCTTTCTATGCAATCAGCGGGCCATTTATCGAAATTAACTTATTCAAATCGTGGGCCAGAGCTAAGACTATGGGTAATGAGTAAATAAAAAGCAGAGCTGTACGGTCAGTCTATGGTTTTTCTGTCATTGTGTTTGTGTTGAGAAATACCAAGCCCAACCAGACACATATGCACACATGCACACTTGCCCATTTTTATTCATGAAAATGAACTCGAGCAAATTGCAGCCTAGACCTAAAACTATGAGCTACTACAAGTAAATAAAAAGCAGAACTATATGGTTAGACTATGGTTTGCCTGTCTGACAGTGTTTGTGTTGACTGAGAAGCCCCGATCTCTCTCTCCGTCTCCCTCCATCTCTTTCTTCTTCGTGTTCTCTCTCTCCAGCTCTGACTCATTCTCCATTACAAGTCCCAGGTCTGGCGTCAGACGAAGCACTAAGTCAAAATGTCTTAATCAAATAAGCCATTTAAAGCGAGTAAATGTTGCCTCTTAGCCTCCATGGTCTCCTGTTCTGTTGGACTTCCACCATGTCTGCCCCTACTGGAAAGTCAACCACTGGAGTGTTTAATAGTGTGGGCTGTGCAGTATTGTTGTATGTTTGTGCCTATATGGTTTTAATCCTCCAGAAAAGGCATGATGTCATATTTGGTTTTGTGTAAATAAGAGAGGAGCAAAGCAAATGTTCATATCTTCCTGTGTACATTAACTCTGTAAATGTGTTGTTTATGGACAACTAAATTAAAGACCCTAGACTTCAGTGCGGTGAGTGCACAAACACACAAAAAACAGGAGACGTCTCCACGACTACATCATTGGTCGCGAATGATGACATTGTGCGACCCATCCAAAACCTTTGTTTCCTCCTTTGGATGATGCCGAACAGAAATGCTGGAGACACGTTTCCTTTGTTTTCCAACAGTCTTCCACACACCAGCTGTTAAGAAGGCAATGCTGCCATTACTCACTTTCACAATAGTGGAAAAGAAGCCATAAATTAATAGTAAGACTGTAAACAAAAGCTAACAGCTTACCTAATCTTCCTCTGACAGGGGTCATCCAGTGAAAATATCTTAAGTAGTCTATCCATCTTCTTTTTGGATGTGGCCCTGGCTCCATCTGTCCTGAGTCTGACCTTCCCTCCCGCTGCTTCTTGCCCTCTCTGACCACCTCAGCTGCCACAGCTACCTCAGGACACAGCAGATCAAAGGCGCAACTACCTTTACATTACCATACTTTCTAATTGCTGACATTTTTCAGTCTGACAGTTCACGAGATGAGAGGGAGAGCAAAGATCGCCCTGGCTTAGCTTGCTGCTTTCAAGGCTCGCTGGGTTGTCTATTATTTCCCTGATGGCCTTTTAAAAGAGGCTCATCCATCACTCCCTGACAGCATCTGTCTCCCTCTAACCTCTCTGGCCTGATATGAAATAATATTTTTAAAAAGTCAAGTCTGTCACTGTAATGGACAGCTCCTCCCACTGGGTGGCAGGAAGTCAGAGCTGTGAAGCGTGTCACTCAAGTAATTCAACTCTGTGCATGTGTGTGTGTGTCTTTGGGCTTGACAAATACACAGGGAAATAAGGCAAGAAAGGCCAGGGGAGGCCTGAGAGAAAAAAAACAAAAGAATACATGTGTTTTTGTTGGTCAGCAGGCAACCCAAGCTCAGGATTCCCTCTTTGGATTGCATGATGGAGAGTGATGAAAGGTCTGAAGAGGAAAGCCCCAATAATGAGGATCTGCAGCCATGTGTTACTCAATGCCATGTGTGGTGCCTACTGTAGGGCCCACACAGACCCCACTCTCAGTGTAATTAATGCCCTGAGGGCCTGTGTTGCAGTTCCTATACTCCCTAATGAAAGAAAGATGGCTCTCCGCAGTATACCACACTCTCCTAAAGTCTTTAGCTAATAACTCCTCCGTACATTATTCATCTCTGTCACAATACCCCACTATTATATTCAAATGATGCATGCAGTGAGTGCATGTGTGTGTGTGTGTGTGTGTGTGTGTGTGTGTGTGTGTGTGTGTGTGTGTGTGTGTGTGCGTGTGCATGAGTCAGTCCATGTGTGCTGCTGTTTGTTTTCTCTTTATGACTTTTACTTGCCTTGACAATAAGAGCATGTTCTGGCTTGCATTGCTGTGTACTACTGTGCCCATATGCATCCTGTTCATGCAGATTTGTCTGTGCCTTTGTCTGCTTGTCTCATATGTACGTGTGTGTACTGTATGTGTGTGACTGTGTGTTGAGCACACACATAGATTGCCTGCGCTGCCGTCAGGGCCTCTTCTGTGCTGTTTCAGTAGGTTCCTGTTTAAAACAGACAGGCAGGGTTCACTGTGTGCCAAGCTGGCATGCTCCCTAGGATAATGAGAGACTATGCTTTGGTTTGGATTGTTGATTAAGGATTATTCAGCAACACAAACAAGCTACTGTTCAGCCATGTGTGCACACGTGAAGCGTATAGCACTCTAAAAGGAAGGGCCAAATTTGGTCTTAGCGTACAAAGAAAAGCGAAGGGTAAACGTACCACGAACAAGAGGAAAGTAAATATTGTATATGTGTATAAGTTATGTCTGTATAAACACTGGATCACTGGGTGATCTAGCCTGCTCTCTATTTCTTTCTCTCTGCTGACACAAGTGATAGCAATTGTTGATTGTGTCCTGCTGCCATTTACAAGGCAATTTAAGCAGCAGTATGGGATTCATTCCTGCGTACATAAACTTCTAATTTAACAAAATGTTACTCTACAAATTGTGGACATACAGAGGTCTTATAGTTTCTTGCACCACACATACTGTTTATGTAAGTTTATGAGTTTGGCAATTGTTACTCAAATAAAACAGACAAACAGGAAAAGTGCACAAGGCACAAAACCGCTTATTTAATACGCTTTTACAGAAACACACTGTTGCTGAAGTGAAAGTCAGCTGAAAATATAAGTTAGCATTTTGGCAACATGGCTCACAGAGGAATCAAGTTAAAAGACAAGCAGAGGACTGTCAAAAAAGTTAGGAGGGCAGCAGTCCAAATTCAATTAAAAATTTGTGCTATTCATGAGATGTACTGCTGTGATGTGGTGGTAGTGTTTTTACAGCTTACTAGAGCTCCCACAGAGGCTGTGTAAAAACACAGATCACTACAAGAAGGTACCACCCAGAGAAAATAAATAAACCAAACTGTGATCAATCATTAATTGTGAGTTAAGACAGAGTTACACTTAAGTTTGCTGCGGGGGAAAACTGTATGTTGGTCCAGAGTTATTCTATTTACCTCACAGTACACAGCAGCACACACACACACACACACACAGCACACACACAGCATCAATCATTAACTGCATTAAATACGCACTTACAATAATTTTTTCTTCGACTACCATGACAAATACATGGCCATTTATGAAAGAATCCTACTCTAACATTCCACGGTACTCCAGAGATTGCGAGTTGTTTTGTTAACCTTATTTTCTTTTTGCAAATGGCCGTAAAATGTCACCATGTGCGAACTATTACAATCGCAATTATGATTAATAGCTATTATTGACCCATGGTGGAATCTCAGCCGGAACCAAGAAAGCACTGAAATTAGACTTTTGAAAGCTATTGAGAAGCAAAGTGGATATTCAAAGTAAATAATGCAAAAAAAAGTGAGTCTCACCTCAAGTGGAGCCGTAGTTCAGTCCATTTCTCCCGTAGATTGTTTTCAACTGATCCACCCACAAACAAAAATATAACAAAAAAAAGAAGACAAAAATGCTCAAGTCTGCATTTTACCCATCCAATAGTTGCTTGTGTTTGTCAAGTGTCTGTAGCTACATATGACACAAAGCAGACTAAATGCAGCAGTGTCCCAGAAACTGTGGATGAGTGCAGTTTGTCCAGATTCATTAATGTTTGGGAATCAATTTGATATGTTCACTTGGAGGAGCCATTCTTTAAATATGTCCAATTGCAGAATCAGATATCATTCGTGGGGGGAAAATAATGACTGTTTCCAGCTACACAGGGCATTTCAGTTAATCTGTTCTTTGGAACTCTGCAACAGAAGTCTACAGTGTGGGTTTTTTGTCACATTTGTGTACTGAGCAATAAAGTTTCGATCCAAGTAGAACAAGATTCGACCCACGTCTTGAGGGAGTTGTTCAAGATTTTGGAAAAAATGCTTATTCGCTTTCTTACCGTGAAGAATGACACCATTATCGAGCTATATGCCAGCAGTTTAGTTTAACT
The DNA here is from genome assembly GCF_006386435.1 of Epinephelus moara. Taxonomy (NCBI): domain Eukaryota; kingdom Metazoa; phylum Chordata; class Actinopteri; order Perciformes; family Serranidae; genus Epinephelus; species Epinephelus moara. The sequence continues at coordinate 20,222,523 of NC_065525.1, read as the reverse complement.
TAGCATAGTGGCTGGAACCTTTGGATTGAGCCAGGCTAGCTGCTTCCCCATTTCCAGCCTTTATGCTAAGCTAAGTTATGCCATGTTCATACTGGGGGCAGAAGCGCCTAGCCGTTCACACCAGAAGTGCATTTCTCAGGGCCGGTCAGCAAGTGATTCTTTTCCTCGTATGCTTGCATGTGTGTGTGTTTTCTCATCTCTCTAGCTCTCTATTCTGACACAACTGAGAAATATGTGGAAGCAAGGGATGCATATACTATCATTTATCATAATCAGATCACTTATATCATCTATAATCTCTCCTTTATATCATTCATGATAGATTATCAGTGTGTTTTTTTTTGCCAGATTCACTTGCAGCTTGTGGAGAAAATAAGCCAGATGCCAAAACTAACCGTGCAGATCGCAAGCTGGCTGTGGAGCTCAAGGCCACAGTGCGTCCTATGTGACCAGCTCAATTGGTTAACATGGGCGCCTGAAAGGAAGTGGGCAGAGCTCCACAAAAAATCAGTACACTCTGCAGTGCTTTTGCATCCAGGGTGAACCCAGCTTTAACCGGATGCTGGCCCAAAGCTTCATATTTACTGTACAGACATCAAACTCTCAGCAAGATGGTCAACTATCCCTTTTATCCCTATTTCAACTGGGGTAGTTTTGCAGGATGGACTAACTTGGATAGACCCTGACACTTTTAAAAGCCCAGTTATGCAGCGGCAGAGTTGGATAGTAGACAGAGAAAGGGAGCAGGAATGTATGATGGTATGAGATGAATTTTGGCGTAAGCACTTCATCCTGTACCATATGCACATATTGAGGGAGCATGTGGGCAAATCTGGGCAACAAATTTTCATCAAGGAAAATAACTCTGTTTACATTCCTCATACTTCCCATTCCCGGAGTCATGTAGGCCACAGCAGAATCACGTTTGGTCCAAAATGTTTATTTAGATTTTTATATTCAGCTTGCTTATACACCTGAAAGCAACCTCTGGTTAGGAAAGATTCTCAGTACAAATTAAAGAGGAGGGAGTTCTTGGTTGCACACTGCTCCCTCCTGTTTCCATCCCTCTGTCTATTTTGGCCTTGCAGAAGGTTACTCAGCTAATGATGTTCAAATTCCTCCGGCAGCATATTTGTTGTAGTAAAATACACCTGGCACACGGCTTGAAATCAGTGGCAGCTGTGTTCTTTTAATTAATAAAAATCGTCTATTTTCCAGTTTCAAGCTGGTTTTGTTTAAAGGTGAGTGAACAAAACTTTTTATCATCTTACAGTTTTTCTGAATAATGGAAAAATCAGTTCATCATTTATATGAAAATGAAACACTATACTTTTACAATCTGACCATCTGTCAAACACTCCACTTAGAATATCTGCCAAAATGAGGCCCAATTCTGCCAACATCAATCAACGTGAATTTGGTTGAGACATGCAAGGCGGAGGTCCAACAAGACGCAGCATGGGTCCCCACTGACAGGGCTGGCTGACGTGATCCACAAGGTCAACGAGGAAACGCGTACAGAATAACAGTATAACAAGTAACATGCCACAAACCGCTGCCATGTCACTATGTGACAGCTGACAACAGCCACTGCATACAGTAAGGTATGCTGATCAGAGCTGAAGGGGAATGTAACACGGGACATTTTAGTGAGAATATCCATCATCCTCCATGCGCACGTGTCAAAAAATGAACTAAATGGGCCACCCAAATCACAAATCAACATTTTGTCATTCACCGCCAGCGGAATGTGGCAGATAGTTTTGGTTTTATGTGCTGAGGCTTCCCCATTGATTTGAATGTGTTCATTTACAAAAACGAGACTTGGCATGAAAAGACTTTTATGGTGCTTCAAAACTACATTAAAACTTCATACAGTATAGTATTTGTTGTAACCATCTGCAAGTAATTAGAGAAACCTTTTCATTTCCTCCTTATAATTTTGTAATTAAAAACATACACGCACGCTGTATACACACAAACTCATGGGAAGGAGCCCCTATGCTGACCTTGTCCTTAAAGTATCCCAGCATAAATCTACCGGACATACCAATGTCACATTAAGACCAACAAGCCAGTCAGATCTGGGGAACTGGAGAGGAGCGATACTTAATGCAAATGGAAGTAAATAATGTTTCACATGTGTGGGATATTATGATTTCTACATCACTGATGATTGTTGGAGGAAAAATATAATTACAAACATTTTGTGAATTCAGCCAAAGCTTGTTGCCAAGTAAAAATGATTTCACACACTGACAGAGACATAAGTTAATGACTGACAATGGACGTGTTTATTATATAAAAAAATATTACACACTGGCACTGATAAAAAGTCACAGGCTCTTCTCACAGTCAACATCTTGTATTGACATTGCGGAAAAAGCACAGGACTAACTAATAACATTAGTAATGGCTGCATTCCATTCAGGTGTCCCAGTTCCAGGGCTGTGGTATTATGAATGCTGGCTCACTGGTATGGCTTACTGGCACTGAACGAAGCCAGTATTAATTTAGTTATACCTGTGTTTGACAACTGAAAATGTCTGCTGTGACAAAGATCTGTTGTTCATTTAAAACAACTGCATCAAAGAAAAAGGATAGAGCACTATTTAATCAAATGATTCGTCTAAACAAGACTAAAATCCTCCAGCCGTGGTTCTTTCAAGTCATCCAGTTCATGTCTTTCACCTGCCCCTAGTGAACCAACTCATTTGGTTCACTATTTGTTATCATTACTACACACACACACACACACACACACACACACACACACACACACACACAAGCAAAAAAGCCACCAAAGAGCATATAAATTGATAAAAGATACAATCAACGTACCTCTTGCTCAAGCAGGTTTTGCAATATGTTGCAAATGTGATACATTTAGAAATAATGTCCTAGTAATAAGTTGAGCTATTGCAATGATTTAATGATTTCAGACTTAACAATCCCTCTGTTTAGTTAACCTGACTCTTATTCACATCAGCACATGCAGCATTACTGTAAAATCAAGCTAAAAAAATCCAGGAAACCGAATGCTTTGAAAAAGGTAAGTAAACATAACTATTAGTCTAAAGGTACTTAAGTTTACTCAAACAGAACTAATAAAGACTAATAGTTACGGTCACTTATAAACAGGTCCACGCAGAATCTGCACCTGCAGAATTCCAAAGACATCTCCAGAATTTTCACAGATTTTAAAACAATGTTTTTTTTAAAGTGACACGATTCTGTTTGTACGGCAAACATAACTTAAGACTGAAAGTTATATTTACTTACCTTTATCAAGGCAATCTGTTTCCTAGACTTTTTAAACTAAGATCAACTTATCAGATTTTAAAGTGACAAAAGCAGAATCACTCATTTCTCTTTAAGAGTCATTTAAAAATAATAATAAAATAAAATAATATTTGATAGCAAATCTAACATCACTACTCCAGCCACACTATCAGCTCTAAGAAAGTGTATTTACAGTGGTGTACATTTATGCTAATTATATCACACTCACAGTGACAATGCTGGCATAGTGATATCGAGCAGATTGTGATGATTACGATGTTCTTAGTTCAGCGTTTTAGCGAGCTAGCATTTCCTAATCTGCACTAGGGCTGCAACGATTAGTCGACTAATCGATGACTAATCGACTGTTAAAATAATTGGTGACTATTTTAGTAGTCGACTAATCAGTTTGAGTCATTTTTCATAGAAAAGTACTATAAAAGAACCCCAGAATAATCTTATTGCAGCCTCTTACGTTCAAATATTGGCAGCTTTACACACTCTCCCCCGTGACGGTGAACTAAAACCCTTTGGCGTGAGTATGAAACAGGACATTAGATGACATCATTTTGGGATTTGGAAGAGACAGACCGACATTCAACAACATTTTAACACATTTTTCGATAAAATGATTAGTCGACTAATCGAAGAAATAATCGACAGATTAGTCGACAATGAAAATAATCGTTAGTTGCAGCACTAATCTGCACACAAATTACAGCTGAGGCTGACAGAAATATCTTTAGCTTTGTAGCTATTTAGTCATGAATCCATGTATTAGACAAATTCAAATTTGACATGCTGTTGGCACTAGATGGAAACTCAGGATCACCGTAACAGGTAGGGTTAATCCTCTGGGGACTGTGGATATCTGCAATAAATTACATGGCAGCCAATTAAATAGTTGACATTTTTCAGTCTGGACTAAAATGATGGGCCAACCCTGACATTATAATCCACAGTGCTGTGCGTGTGTATTAGCATGACTAAGAATTAGGAAAAAACTGTAATTTGTGTAGATACAGTATTGTCACGTAAATCCAAGAAAAATACCTCCTCATAATTACGTGTCAAGTTAAATGTACCGTGTATTTAAAATGTGTTTATATAATGATACTATCCTTGCCGCTTTGCTTTGCCTTTAATTGCGCATTCTTTTATGAGTGGAAACAAGCATGAGTGAAAAGTTTTATAATTTTCCTTTTCCATCTGTCCTTAGGTTAAATGAGGTACCTTCAAACTACTTAGTTTGATGAACTACAGTGTAGAGCTTAATTACCCACCCAGCTGCCATGTGGCGCAAAACCATAAACGCAAAATAATCACTCAACACAAATACATTACACTACCTGGATTATGCAGACTCATACTCAGAAACACACAAAGTAAACCCCAGCCCCACCCCTGACCTATGCATCCACTGTGCAACATTCCTGGTGGGAGCACTGGTGGGAACCTGCCAGGCCCGGCATCCTACGAATGGCTGGAGGCGACTGAGAGAACAGAGCCGTCTCAGGGACCAGGACAGCAGCATCATTATGAGCCCCCAGGATAAATAACCCAGCCTTAATGCAACACAGCGTAGCCTGGCCAGGGCGAGCCAACCCATGTCAAATGGGCCTCAGATAGTGCGGCCCACAGCGCCCGACATCTCGACAAGTATACAGGAAATCCAGATAAATACATAAATAAATAGCAGTGTTGTAGTTGGCAGGCCTGCGTTGTTTGAGAATACCTCTGTATATTTGGATTGCTACTTGAAGCTCCCTGCACTGCTGGATATTCAATGTCTATATGGGTCTTTCATGGGGCTCGAGTAAGACTGAATGTGGGGTTTGATGATCGGGAAAGCAATTAAAATGAACCACACTTTAGGTGTTGAATGTTTAGCCTGTAAAAATATAGATTTAATATATTCTCAACGTCATTATGCATCATTAATGCTAATGGTGGTGCTGCTGCAAGAGTCTTCTGTTAACATGTTTTCCTTTACGTGACGATGCAGTCCACATATATCTCTGCACACAGTAAACAATCACAAATCAAATACATGTGAAACTGAGAGTGCCATCATATCTAAATCATGGCTACAGTCTGATAGGTGTTCATTCAGTATTTAAAGGGCAAGTTCCCCCAAATTCTGGCCCTGTCTCTATGCTGGCTTTATTAAAGGAGCCGAGTGTAAGATTTAGTGGCATCTCACAATGAGTACTGCAGATTGCAACCAGCTGAAACTTCTCCTGTGTGCCAGGCATGAACACCTGCTTAGGATTTCTTCAGCGTTCATTTTTTAAGGAGCCAAATTATCTGCAGAGGTCTCTTCCTCTCCAGACTGGTAAAAACACAGAATAAAGCCATTTTACATTACAAATCAGTGTTTCTCTGACGGTGGTTGGCACATCACAGACGGGCCGCTAGCCCAACGTCTGCTAATGTGTGCTCACCTTTCTCCTGATCCAGACTTCTAGGAGGTTTTTACTGGAAGACAAATTATTCGCAGAGAACAACAAATGGACTTAGTGATATAAACTGATGGGTACACTGAATAAAGCACTTTCACATTTAAAAAATCTGCATATTTCCGATGTTGTTTGTTGTGGAGGGGCTGCTTAGTACTGTGGCTGAAGCAAAAACGTGAATGGTGTTTGGTTTGTCCATTCAGGGCTACTGTAGAAACTAGGGATGCACCAATCCGATATCTGGATCGAATATCGGCCCCGATGTCATCAAAATAGATGGATTGGGTATCAGAAAATGCAACCTATACCTGAGGCGATCCTTTCCCTTTAAATCTATTATAACGCGAGCTATGTCATAAGTCAAGGTGCGAAGGAGAGAATCTGCTGTGTGGAGGTATTTCACACTATTTTAACTGCTGTTGCACAATTGTTTATTTTTGTTAAAAATAAATCATCGTTGCATTAATCTGTTTCATCTTGTTTCATTTTATCTTACGAAATAACTGTGTAGTCATCAATGCCTGATGCCTCTCTTCTTTTCTGTTCTACATGTAAAGGTATATAGCTTTTTAGGTCAACCATGGTATCGGATCGGTATCGGATGGTACTCAAAGCCACAGCATCGGGATCGGTATCGAAACTGAAAAAGCTGGATCGCTGCATCTAGAAACACGACAGTGCAACGTGGCGATCTCTGTGAGTGAGGCCCTGCACCATATAAACCACTCATTCAAGTGTTAATACACTGAAGAAAAAATATTTAATAAATTATATTCCATGCCTGCCAATACATCCCCCTAAATTCCACACACTGGACCTCTAAGGTTTAAATTTTGAGATATGGGCCTCTTTAACTGCCTCCACCACAATACAATGTATAAAAATTGAATGTTATCTGTGCAGCTCAAAGCATTAAAACAATTACTTTTGAAAAACTCAACATTGTGCACCGTTCCAGTTACAATGTCCTCGTTACTTTGGATAATCCACAGGCCTCGCTGTCAACAGATTTCATATGAACAATTTCATTCGTAGAAAATAGTTCCAGTAAAACTGTTGACAGAGAGGACTGTGGATTATCCAGAGAAAGACAGAAATAAGAACTGCCGTTGAGTTCTTCAAATTTAATTTCTCAGTGCTCTGAGAACCACAAATGAAATGCTGTTCACCTCAAATGTATTGGGGAGGCAGCAGTAATCTCAGAAACGGATATCTCAGAAACCGTTCAAAAAACAAAACAAAAAAAAAACTGCATGGCTAGAGTAGAAAAGTATGCTTATGTAATTTTTGAGAACTGACCCTTTAAAAGACACCAAATTTATGCAATATTGTATTAATCACATTGGCCTCTTTCCTTTGCCTTTGTGTGATATCATATTATATTGCCCTGCTTGGATTTATTCTGATGCCCAATCTTCAACACTTAAAAAAAAATCACTGCACACGATGTCTCAGACTAACAAAGTCTGCATGTTGGGAACATACAGGCTGCCAGTTTCCCCTCTCCTCTGTTGTTCTATTCTTTTTCTTTGCCAAAGCTCTGGAGAAGAGAAGAGGGGAGGGGGGCAAGAAATCCCCTTGCGAACGACAACTGAGACCTGGGACATGTTTTAAATTTGGACACTAATGTTGGCTCTTTTTACAGCCCTTCTGTAATATGTTTTATGTGCCTCCCAAACATTGGAACGGGGCTTGCATCCCTCTTCCACCCCCCCTCTGTATCCATCTCGTACATCACATGGAGGAGCTGGATGTCAACGCGCCCTGGGTCCCCTGCACTTTCTCCTGCTCACAGCACAAGTTATGTGGCTCAATAAGGCAATATAAAAGAGTACGGAGACAGAGGAAAGAACAGATATAGTGAGAGGAGAAAAAAATCAGAGAAAGATACAGCAAAGAGCATAAATCATCACATTTATGCATTTGTAGTGAGAACGAGAGATGTTTAGAGGAAAAAACATGGAGAAAAAGGGGAATGAAAGGTCATCATCCGCTAAATAGATCCAGTGTGTCACAGCTTTTGCTGACCCAAGCAACAAATCGCTGGCCCTTTAATTAACAACAGAGCATATTTGTGGACATGAAATGGAATATCTAATCTCCAATCGCGGTTGGAAAGAAAAGGGAATGACTCAACCACCTCTATTTACCAATAATACACTCAAGTTTGTTTCTCTTGACGGCTCAAAAACCGTACTCTATCTTGGTTTGTCCTCTGAGAAATAGTGCGCATCTGTTTTCACAATACTTCTGTTTTTCTCTTTGCAGCAGAACGCCTGAACTTCAGCAGCAATTTTTCAAATTTAATTCAACATTATTCAATTCATAACAGGAATTAAAATGATTTGTTGCTCACAAGGCAAAGGGTGTATGAAAAATAGGGATGATGTGTTCCCTTTCATAACAAATTCGAAGCATCATATTTAAAAATACATGCACACATGTAGAGACACGCATAAATATGGTGTGAATAATATGAGGGCTGAGGGGCAACTCCTCTCCTGTCTCATCTTTCTCTCCTGGTGAAAACAGACCTTCTCTCACCACTGGCTGGATTAATGGTGAACACATGTTAGGAGGAGGTCACTGTCTTCCAGTGGCTGCAATTTAGGATTAGCAGAAACAGTCAGATGGAAACAGCTCAGCTCCCACTCTGCCTTTGACTTAACCCCCTCTGTCTCCCAAAGCCCTTCCCTCATTTTAAATCCCCTCATTCATATCCCTCAAATCACCAGTTGAATTGTAGGCCCCATGCTCCTTCCTACAAGGTCGGCGTGGTTTTTCTCCGAGGAGGAACATAAACAAGACAGACACACAAATGATGTGAGGGAGAGGGGAGGAGAGGGGAAAGATGAGTCTTTGGATGCTGGAGTCCAAAGCGCTGTGGCAGGGAAATACACTGGCAGTCAAGCACTTCGCCGCTCCAACATTAACAGTGACGGGCTGCATCGCGCACACATAAGGAACAAATATACATTTTCTGTGCTTGAAGCGAGTAGCGCTGAAATGGCATCGGTGACGGACACACACGCGCACATGATATCATGATAATCCCTCACAATCCAGGCTACTGTCATGGAGGTATGAAAGCCTGCCAAGGACATGTGAGAACCGACACCAAACCAGAACAAATAAACCGCGCCGTAAGTTTTTCCCCCACTGCAGGAACTAAGAGAAAAAAGGGAGGAAAAAAGAAAAATGGAGTGAGCGAAGAGAAAAGCTACAGAGGTTTAAAGGGGAGAAAAGCCCACAGCACGCGGCCCAGAGTGTGCCTCGCATGCAACTGCCTCCCACCCACAGAGCGAATCTCCAACACGCTGTGCTGGCTGGGCCTGGATGGAGAAAGCTAAAGCTGACACTGTAAGTCTAGCACAACTAAAGAGGAGATAAATAAAAAAGGAGATCATGATAACACAGATCCATGCTGCAGTGCACCACACGCAGGCGTACAGAGAGATCAGGACTGGTGATTTAGTGGAGAAAGAAGGTAAGGAGACAGAAATACATCGGGGAAAAGTGGCCACGAAGAGCAAAAAAGAAAAATGAGGAAACAATTGAGCTATAAAGGAAACAGCAGAGATGAGGTCCACATGCAAACAGAGATAGAACTTAAAAGGGTAATCTGCTGCATCTAACAATGATGAGTAGTGTCCATGTGATACTTGTTACAGTCATTTGCTTCTATTTAAAGCTGCACTAATCAATATATTTATATAAACAGGCATCTGACTAAGCATTCAGCTCTGCGGAGCGTTTGAGAGTCTACTGGGTCACTGTTTTTTGTCTCCAGCAGCAGTTTGAACAAAAAAATGGCCGACAAACTTAGTGACTAAGAGGTGAACACTATGGAGCATTTTGCAGCTAAAAAACAGATATATTTCTTAGAAGTTGGTGGAGACCAGAACAATTCATACAGTGAATATTTGACTTAAATTCGTCAGATAAGCAACACTCTAAATGAATGCTAATGTTGGCCGTCTGCCAGAACTGTTAGCTAACCCTTGGTCATAGCTGTAAGGGATAATATGGCAAGGTTATGTTTGTCCTGCTGGCCTCAACTATGCAGCTTTTATACACTTGTATATATTGACTTGTTCATATAAGCTTCTAACTTTTTTTTGTTAGCATTAACATTAATCACTGAGTTACTATTAAAGGAACATTACATTTGTTTTAATGGAAAAGCGGATACTTTTGACCGCTAACTAAGCTCACCTACCTGTCTACCAGAAAAGAGGCCAACTCTGGGTCATTCTTAATCCCCATCCACTCCTTCAGTGCTTGCCAACAACAGTGAGAATGAAAGCCAGCCTCAGATTCGCACTTGTTTTGGAACAAGTTTTGTTCACTTGATATTCTGCCTTGCTATATCTGTGCAATTTTCATGGTCTGGCACCTGGTCACTACCTTTTTACAAAGTCCTGACTTCAACCTGCAGATAAATACACAACCACACACTACTAGTGGATCATAAGTGATGACTGAGAGGGAGAACTTGTGAATGTGTCTGTACATTATTTTAGGAAAAACCTGCATAGTATACCCTTAAAAAGCGTATAGTATATATAAGTGATGTACTGAACCATTTAGCTTAAAGGAGCTATATGTAAGAAATCTAAAGCAAATAGTCGTAAAATCCTCCTAATATGTCACAGAGACTAAGGAATAATGTTCATATAACATACTGATCTGACCGACAACAATAGTACCGCCAGAATATTCGCATTTCAAAAAAAATTTTACAGTCCGCAAATCATGTTTATGTTTTGAATTTGTGTTTTGGCCTGTTGCGCCACCCACCGCCATCTACCAGTCACGCAGTCAGTAGAGTCTCAGCATCAGTTACAGTTACGACTGAGCTACAGCAACACGGCAAGCAGCATTGGCAGTGTCCCGGTACATAGCATTAGCAGCCGGCTCCTCCTCAGCTGTATCCCAGTGTTCTGACGATTTCTGCTGCTTTGTCTAAAATTGCTACTTAGCATGAGTGCTTACCAATAATACGACACAATAGATGCAATTACCTGATATTTATATTCAAGAGCAAAGCCAATGTGCAACCTGCAAGCTAACTTGACTTCTTAAATAGGCAAAAAGCGCAAAGAAAAGGGATATTGAGACCGTTAATGATAACATGGACATGTTGCCAAAGGCTCGACAATGGACTTAACATGTCCAAGTCAAGTGCTTACCGATAATATGACAAATATATTTAATATACGAAACTTGGAAAATCAGCTATGTGCGTGGGCAGAACCACAAAGTAGCACTTCTCAACAGGTAGGGGAAATCGACAGAACACCAGCAGCAGCGTTAGCGGCAGAGAAGCCGGACTTGCTCGAACGGTCCGCTGGAAAACCGAAGATCAAAGACGCGGCGACGCGGCCCTGCCACGGCAGTCGCCCGTGGGCAAACAAATCAGTCTCAAGCATGCCGCTGTCCAGCAACCTCGAATCTGTAGGGGAGGGGGGGCGGACACGACTCGCAACAGTATTTTGAATTTGAGTGCAGTAACCATTTGGCCACATTCTTACATACAGCGCCTTTAACTAACAGCTTATCAGAAGTGACACTTTTGTAATAATTAAAAGACACAATGTCATTATCATTCAGCATGTAGCTGCATCTACTGTAATCTCTAAGCACCAATAAAAGTGTGGCAAACTGCAGGTGCCAATTTTGACCTTCTGTTCAGGTCATCGCTATTAAGCAAGTGGTCCTCATTAAAATATATCAAGTGTAGCTAAAAGAAATTACACATTGTGCACCATCAAGACAGCTCTAAAACTGTGTGGCTCTTTGCATGTGTTTCTGTATTTAAACATTTTGTTGTGTTTTCAGTATGTGTGTATTGCTATGCCCATGTAAGTATTGCTGATTAAAACAGCTGAGGTCAAGGGTCTCTTTTTGAGACAAGAGGTCAGTCCCAAATCCACCTTCAAAACAGCCGGTGACAAGACATTATCTCCAAGAAGTGGCCATTTCTCCACAGGAGAACACTATTACAGACTAGAATGAGTACACATGAGGTGAGTGTGGCCAAAAGTTGGCGCGAAATTGTGGAGGCAAGGGAAAAACTACAATTAGATGAGAGGTTATGGTGATGGGAGGAAGGGCAAATGAGGGGCTCAGGCTGCATGTGTGGACAGTGGGGGAAGGAGGCCCATGCCTGACCTCAGCTGCCGCTACGGAAATTATCCCGCCAATTATCCAGGACGTATTCCTCTAGTGCTCCAAACACTCAGTGGCCAGCCTTTACGACCTTAGGAAACTTTCTGTGTTGTTTTACTGTGGTGACCTCACTTCAATTAGCGTGCACTACAGCTCTGCTGGGAAGAGGGACTGCTACTTGTCACAACCCAAATGCATGACGTCAGGGGGAAAGAGAGTTTAAAGATCTGTGCAACCTCTATACAGTAGTTAGCATGGGTCACAATGTGTGTGACTATACGTTCTAAAAGCAAAAAAACAAGTCTTATCAGCATGCAAACGAGAATAGCCTTTTTAATTTTTGTAGGGCAGGCACTAATTGTGATGGTGACAAGCCGAATCTAGAAACTTTGATGTACTGTGGATAAGATATATTGCTCGACAACATCCTAACAACCAATCACATCTCAGAGTTACCAATCACAAGTAGCTGATAGCAGTTAGCAGCTAACTCAAAGAAGAACAGTGGCCGAAAATGTCCGCAAATTCGGAAAACAATGAGGTCCGAGCAGAGGACAAGATCAGCCGCCATATGACAGGAATGGGAAATGATTGTTATTGCCATGTAATTCCACTGTTATTGTAGGGCTTTTGAGTCAGATCCTCACCTCACTCCTCCACAACTCAAACATCCCGTCCAAATATGATCATGTCTGGCTCCAAAAAACAAAGATAGGAACAGTTATGATGCCGAACTCAAGGCTTCAGAACGGGAGCCCACATACCAATGGGTTACGTCATGGTAGCTACATCCATTATATCATACAGTCTATGGTTTTTGCAGATGAATGACGTCAGCGGTGTGGTGATAGTTTGGCTACTCTATAACCCATTTGGCCATGAAGTGGATGAGACAGTCCAAAATGGAGCTAGGCTACTTAAAGTCCTACACAAAAGAGACTGGTGATGTAAAGTGTCCAGACAAAACTCTGCTACAAAACCTGTGCCAAGAAATAGAAGAGAATGCTACAAGCCAAGTTTATCACATGGAACATCACCATTCAATAAAGTATGTCGAGTGTCGAGGATAGTGCGCATGCGCCCACGCGTGCAGCCTGTTGCAGTCGCTCCTGCTTGTTTTCTTGGTTTTCTTACTTTTTTGCTTTNTGAAAACGCCTTCAGTCTCCAACACCAGCAATTAGACCCACCCCCTCGAACTCACAAAGAAACACCTCTGAAATAAAAAGCAAACTAAACAATATTCCCAGTTAATTTATTTAAATGGATTTTCTGTTTGCGGCTCAGAACATGTTTGGTCATTCTTTAAGTTCAGAATCTATGACTAGAGACAATTAAGCTTTAAGGTACCCTGTGGAGTTTGAGCTTTTGTTTGCATCTAGTGTTTCTCAATATGTCTATCCCTAAAAAACATAATGAGTGTGTTTCCTATCTCATTTAAGGTCTGGTGTGTAGGATTTAGGGGAATCTACTGGCAGAGATGATACATAAAATTCATAACTATGGTTTCATTAGTTTATAATCACCTGAAAATAAGAATCGTTGTGTTTTTGTTACCTTAGAATGAGCTGTTTATATCTACATACAGAGTGGGTCCTCTTCCACAGAGTCCACCATGTTGGTCTACTGTAGCCCAGAATGGACAAATTAAACACCGTATCTAGATAGGGCCATTCACATTTTCTTGTTTTCGCATTTTCATGTCAGTAACTGTAGCTACACTCTTGGCACACAGGACAAGATTCAGTTTTGAAACCTCACTGCTAGATGACAATAAATCCTACACAATGGACCTTTAAAGAGTTGCAAAGACGATTTTATGAGTATTTAGAATCGTGCAAAGTTGACACCCATGTATAGTAGCTTGCAGTCTTCTTCACTGCTTTTGTTGGTGCACTGCCTCCTGTATTTGCACATTACTGCCACAAACTGTCAATCATTGGAATAGCATGAGGCCTCTGTAACATTTCTCTGTAGCGCTACAAGTGGTCAAAGAGCCCACAAGGGACTTTAAAGGGAATCTGATCTGAAAAAATATTGCAAGAAATGTTTAGCCATATCATCATGTTTGCCATTTTGCCATGTAAATTGTAGTTGAAAGTAATGAGGGATGTTTCAGGTACACACACACTCACACACAGTTCACACTTAGGGCACTAACAGCCGAGCAGAGGAGAGGGGAAACAGGTAATAGCTGTTGGCAAACTTCAAGTCACGCTTCTCAAACTGTGTGCCAAGGACAATAACGTAAATAGTCCCTTGCAGCCAATCAAATTCCTTGGTGTCAGGACTGGGGGATATCCTAGCTTTATCTCTTTTTACGACTGCATTTGAAACAAGCTGCTGGCTCACAGAAAGGCTGACCTGAGAGCCAAACTGGAATTAGTAAAAGACTGATGTCAGCGAGGATCAAAGTAAATGGATGCCCACACTTAAGTAAGTCCATCCATTCATTTGTCAACAAACTTAAGTAAAACAAATGGACTGTGGGTCAATTTGTCTTGTTGAGATTGTTGTAGGAAAATACTGACAATGCAGTAACGTAAGTACATGACACACATAGTGCAAGGACCTCGCATTTGGTGCAAGAGATAAGGTATGATATATAACACAAATAGCACAGTGTTCACACATATATCATGTTCATTCAGGGTCCTCAGGGCTTCCAATAAAGGTTGGAGAGAATATCACCTGATGACTCAGGAAACAACCTGGTGCTGTCATCCGCACCAAGTGTTCGAGACATTTCACTCAACAGGCCCCGTAGTAATACAATAGAAGTATCACATTCATTTTTCACAGGCAACAGAGCACGATTAATAATCCTGATCCATCCCAGTGAAACCATATGGGGCTACAGGACAGGATCCAGCAGTCAAATTATTAACATCAGTCCTTCTGTGCCTACAGGAGGAGGAGAGTTGGAGAAAGACACAGGGCAGCTCTGCTGTTGCGGTGGAAACTGAAACAATGAAATGCGCCGATAGGATCCGGACGAAATGTTCAATAAACAGAAATCCACTTGTCTTTTTTTGACTCAGTCAGCATGCAAATGAGAAACAGAGACATAAACATGACAACTGAGCATTGGAGAGGAAACTGAGATATATAACAGCCAGCAGCCCAGGCCGAGAGAAGACTATATGTTCCATCCAAAAGTCAAAGACGAGACAGTCCACGCTACGCTGCTCCTGATCGGATCGCTATCCTTATCTGCCCCAAACACAAAGACACGTTGGCTTCAAGATATCTGCAAATGTGTGTTTGCATGACAATGAATGTGCAAGCATGTGTACATGACAAATATTCTGTTTGTGCACTGTGGTGAAATAGGCCGATGATGCATTGTGTCTGTAAATGTGTTCCACCCAATCTCTCTCTCGTAAGCTCTGGAGGAGGACGGATCCCTTGTGACCACAGAGCAATGACATCATTAAAACAAGAAAGACATGGGTCTCATAATACTATTTCTATCTTTCGACAAACACAGTGTTAACAATTTTAATAATGCTTTGTTTCCCAGTAGATTCTCTCCCGGTGTAATAAAAAAGCATCTGAAAAACCTGCACCTCATTAATTGAGCCTGGGGAGTGTTTTTCCATCATTATGCAGCAGAGACCGTGTCAGTGTGTTGGTCACTCAGGAGGAGACACTAAAAGCTACAATACAATGTGTATAAACAGTGCAGACTTACAGTAGAAATTGTGTAACATGACAGCAGTAAAATGTAAACTGTCTGGACAAGGGGAATACATTTTTTCTCAGTGAAGGGCTGGAGTGGAAGTGGTGAAAAGGACACGTTTTCGAAGTGTAGTTTTGGCTGGAGGTCATGACCTTACATGTTGTTAGCCTCCATGGCAACAGACAGGAGCTGGGGACAACACTAAACTGCAAACAGCATAAAGATTTAACAAGCAAAGTGGGACAATTGAATGTTCGTGCTTTCATGTTATTTTTATCAAGCTTTTAATGCCCATGTGTTTGTGCTTCTTTTTTCTTATTAGTGTGCTCATCTTCGGCGATGCAGCTATTGTTTAAAGCTCCTGAAAACCCTGTTTGAAATTAAATTATTTCCCTATTACAACAAATGGCTGAATAAGCAACAATCAAAGCTAATTTTCAAAATAAAACAACCTTTGTTATTTATGAAGTTGTTCTATAGTCAAGAACTCAGCTAATCCTATTCAACAGGATTGTGTCGCTGTGCTTTGTTCAGGTTTGACCAACAGCAGCCTAGCAACATCAATGTTTAACCCCCTAACTGTCATCACATTTGATTAAAAATTGCTTGCTGAATCCTTATTGGTCCACAGAGGTTCATGACATCACCTTTATCTGCCACAGGCCAGTGAGAAGAGCACAGACAAAAACACAAATACAGAAATCACTCAAGTAAAATGACTAAAAAAATGACTGTTTCAACATTAGGAGAAAATCCTGTATTTATAGGAGCCCTGTTCCGCAGTGAGCTGAACTTGCACTCATGTCGTCACCTTATGGACGAAAACTCTGGGAAAAGCTCATGGGACACATTTAAACGATCTATAGCACATGGTCGAAAGTGCATGGCACAAGTGCATTTCGGGTGTGTCCAACTCCACTTTTAGTGGTAAAACAGCAAATAATCTGGGGGCGAAGCAACGTGCAAGGCGCAAAAGGGTTGTTTTTAGTCCCTTAACTAATCATAGGTGTGTTTTGGGGGTGACATGAATTCAACCAATCAGTGTCACCTCTCATTCCTTTTAAAACACTGCTATTTACATGGTAGATTCAGCAAACTGGAGAACTGAGACATTTCCTGCTGAAAGTGATGCAGTAAGAGCAGTAATGTCACTGCAGCAAATATCATGGGACATTAAGCATTTACATAATAAACCTGACAGAGAAAAGAAAGCTAAACTTTTAGCTTCCGAAACAATGAATGACGTTACACTGCCTTGTGTGTAAACGCGCACTGCGTCTCTCTTAATAGGAAGTCTGGTGTGGAGTAGCAGCGGACAACAGCTCTGCAGCTTGGCTATGTTCACATTTTAGAGAATGTAATTAATATTTTCCTAATTAATGATGTATCACTTCACCCACCCACAACCCATCCACGCATCCCTGTGTGTGTAACAAGCAGAGTATGCGCATCACCTGAATATTACGCCCTTTAAATAGCATAAAAATACTCCACCACTCTGATTTTAGACCAGATTATTGGACGTCAGTCACTTTCTGTTGCCTTAAAATGGCAATGCACCAACAATGTGCCTGACCGCACCTCATTTTACAACCTACAAGCCCAAGGGCACAAGTATATTTGCTTCTTACACCACGTGGGCGCTGGCCGTGAGAATGATAGTTAATAGCACCGGGTATGAGGTTGGGCCCTGTATTTTATCACAGATAAGCGTTCCCACGGTCAGGAGTGAACCTCCATGCTACTAAAGAGTTAAAGCGTACTTTTAGTAAATCTAGACAATTAACTGTCAGTGGACATAAGAAAAGAAAATGAAAGCGTGGGATCGCATCAAGTGTTGTGTGCACTGGAGGAGTCAGCCCTTTAAATCTGAGCTGTAATATTTGGAACAAAGGGCAACAGATTTAAAGCCCCAAAGACAGACTCCCACCCACACCTACACACCAGCAGTGTTTGTTTTCTGTTCCAATAGGATGTCAGTAGACATGGCAGCAGAGAAGAAACAACCAGAGTTATGTAGGAAATAGCTTCAAAAATAAATCCCTTTGGATGTATTATTAGTTGACATAGCAGTTCTAGTCATATCGATGCCATAAGCCAGATCTAGTGTAGGAAATGTATAGAGTGGTTAAACTGGCAACGATGTACAATCCAAGGATTCATGGATGTGGATTTATGAATGGCTTAAGCTCAACTGCAACTCAGCACACTGCAGTTAACTGCTCTAGGTTTGGTGTTTTATATACTGTAAGGCGTGTTTAACTACAGCAGGTTTAATAATTGTAGTTTTACTGGAGTACATTGGGCGTTTCATGGCTCAAGGTGTATTGCTTACCAAGTCTTTAATCACATGTTGTACCTGGCAGTGTGTTGCAGGCTGGTAGTATGATCTACATCCAATATCAGTCAGACAAGTTACAGTTTGATCAAACTAAATTGAAAACACCCTAGGAAAAGAGTAATAAAACAAGGCGTTTATGAGGTGTGTTAATAATGTATGTACAAATAGCTCCTTGACAGCGTTGGATTGTTGTTCATACAACATATTTCTTTTTCCACAGTTCTACTGACAATAACCTATGGAAACGAGAAATTAGTTGATTCATTGCTTTGCTGTTAGAAGTGCAGCTCTTTTTAATGGCCTGTTTGATGGATGGCCCAGTCCTCTTTGAGTGCTTTCCCACAAAGGTGGAGGGTGGAGAAGAGGATGAAGCAATGGGTAGGAAGAAAACCAGGAAGGAGGGAGGGCAGGAGAAGCCAAATGAAGGAGAGACGAGGAAGTGGACATGGAAATGTAAGTGCAAGAAGTCATGGAAGGCTAGAGAAGAGAGCTCCATTTATAAATGCATTCAGTCGAATCCCAGCATGGGGGCACACAGCAGCCTCACCACTGGGAGACTCCCAGCTAAGGGGGGTAAAGTCCAAAGGCAGAAGGGGGCAGTCCAGGGGGGTAAATGGGGGGATTTGAGTCCTCTCCAAAATTCCTAGAAAAACACAAATCGGTCATTCATTTTCTTCTTCCTCCCCTGATGCTCCGGCCCCCACTCAGTCAGCCAAGGAAATGATCAGTGACTGCTGTATAAGTGAAGGCAGAGGCAGGCCCGATCTTGTACACATGCAACTATGGCGTCACTATGGAAAATGCATCTCCACCCAGAGTTCTAGTCCTGTATCATATCAATATTGAACAGCCTCTTAATGGAGGTGCACAATAAGGGAGGCCGCAGGGCAAACTGTTCACATATAAAATTTTGTCGTGAACCACATTGTAAAGATCCTCTCACAAATAATTTGAGGATGCTTGAAAGGTAATTGGGATGCAATCACTATATTCGCGGGGCATCAAGGTCACTGTTATGTCCTTATGGACACGATCATATTTGATAAGTTAGATAATTTTCCTAGACCATATCCTCGTTTCCCCAAAGTAAGCTACTCTTCCATATTTTTCCACATTAGTATCCATTTATGATTATGAATGAAAGCTTGTCAAAGAAATTCCATATCACTCCATTTTCCACGCTGATTGCTGCTACTGAAGCATTCCAGACGGGTGCATGTCATTACGTCTGCCTAATCCCACATTAGTCTCCATTACCAAGACACGGCTTAATGATTCCTCTATCTCCACAAATTAGGCCACCGCTGTTTTTCTCCCTCCCTCTCTCTCTCTTTTTCTCACTCTCTCTCCTTCTCACACACACTGTCAGATGTGTGTGCCTAAAAGCAAACTAACATGCACATTAAGTCACACACACATTTTCAGTTCCTGCACGGCTCTACCCTTGAGAACTCCTTCCCAAGCCATTTAAAGCATGCAGGACTTTGAGTAGCCGGTAATGTATGGCTTATACAATAATGTATAGCTTATAATGTCAGCCACACATGACACACATTTCATTGGGTGATTTACTGGTTAACAGTTCCTGCTGAAACCCATCCAGCATTACAGAACGAATGGAATGAAATCTAAACATAAATCAGCTCATGGGGTCACTCTGTAAGGCAAGACTCCAGTTTTGGGAATTGGGACTGTGCACACACACACACACACACACAAACACACACTCACACACACACGCTACTAAGGCTCAGGATGGATATGCTGTAGAAAAGACACGTCTTGCCAGATATATTGTGGCTTTTACTGCTGTTGGCTTGTGTTCCACTTAACGCCCTTTACTTTTACGCACACAATATATCATTCACCTGCCTCTCAGCTCACTGCTAATCCAGCCGACCAGTCAGCCAATGGGTCACCGTGGAAGCCCCTGACTGTCACCAGGCAGAGCAAATAGAGGGCTGGATCACATCTCCAGCACAGTTAAATCACACAAACCTTTTCTAATGTTGTAGATTTACATCTACACATGCATACATGCACACGTGGATGCTACAAAGGCACACACTGTGCTGTATATTTATCACCAGAACACCCACATCGTGTGCTTATACCAGAGAAAACTAGAGCTGAAATATCCACAATTGAGAAGCAAATATTTGGTATTTCTGTTTGCTAAATGTACAAATAATTAATTCTCACAGTTGTTGACAATCAATTTTCTGCCGATTTACTGATGGATTACTTCAATTACTAAGTACTTAGATAAACATGCCTTCCTATAAAACATTTTTTTCAATTTGGCAAAAGCAACTCTCAAATGTTAAACAGCAGCTGAGTTGCCAGTAGAAAATGTTGGCATTGTATGTTTCTGCAAACCACCAATGTTACATTTGTACATTTCATGTGTCCAAATTGACATAGTTCTGATTACATGTATATGAGCTGACTTTGTCTTTAGGAGGTGGAGGTGACAGTGGCACCTGGACAAAACAGCTGTCAAGATGTAGACCACTGCAGAACACACCTTTAATCTGTGGTGGCCCTGTGGTATTTGGGTTTCTTTTGATATAGTCCACAGTAACATAGAAATTACAGTTAAACTGAAATCACAGCAGTTGGAAGGCTCGATGTACAGGGAAGTATTTAGGCCACAGCAACTGTAATTTTCAAGACAGAAAGGTCATCTTGGGCTCAAATTGAAGCTTATGAACTTGGGAGGTTTTCTATATAAAAGTGAGGAAGTGACATTTAGCGTAAAGTGCTAAAAAAAAATGTCATTTTTGATGAGAATATGTCTTTTATTTTTGCCTCTGTTGGGATGCCACAGGCAATATTTTAAAGTAGAATGGCAGCAAGACCCAGAATCTTATTTTGCTACTTTCCCCAGTGTTTCAGGAAACTGTATGACTTTTTATGCAAATGTAGCACCTTGATATTTGCTTTTACTTGATGTCACCAGAGACGAAACAGCCCCAAGCTAGGGATGCTCGTTATCAACTTGTGATGGCAAGTGAAGTTTAGGCTAACAGGAAATAATAGTGAAAAAAAAGGTGGCAAAAAAACATCCTGATGGCTGGTCCTGGCTCCAGGCCTTACACAGTTTGAGACCATAAAACAACAAAACCGAATGTTTTGGAGTTGACATTGGCAGCATTTCCAGCAGCTATTGTGCCACTGAAAAACTATCTTTTCCTAACCATAACCAAGTTATTTTTGTGCCTAAACCACAGTGCTGTTGAAACATTAAGTTTCAACATATCCTCTACATAATAACCTACAAATGTTACATATCCATGGTTTGCAAAAACATACATTTATCCTAGCAGTTGGGTTGGAAACAACCATACCAGAATTTTGCCTGGATAAGCCAGTTTGAAATTAGCTAAACATTCATTTAATTTCGGAGCAATTCATCAAAGAAGAAGTAAAAAACATCACAAATCTGATAGATGCAAGTTTCAGAAGTTGCTACACAAAAGAGATACAGACACATCTTGGTTAGCACCAATGAAATACCAATGTCTGATGACCGCCCAATATAAAACCCTGCAAGTGAGAATGCTAGCATATATAAATGACACACAATGACATACACTAAACCACTAAACTATACCATAAGCTGTGTGGCACATTAGGTCTCTCCATCTGCTGCCATGCCTAAAACAGATGTAAATCCTCTATGCATGACGTATCCAGTTTTTATTTACATAAACCTCAGCCCTAACTCATGTATGTGGACCAAGCATGGACCACAACAGTAGTGAATATTTGAAGGCTTGGTGGCACATCCAGAGGGACAGCAGCTGACTGAACCCGAGGGGAGGCCTGAGTCATCCAGCTGAGCAAACAGATGAGGCTGGAGTCCAGACTCTTTCAATAACGCTCAGCTCTGAGCTAACACATGGACTAATGCGGTCCAGGAGAGCAGGGATTGGCAAGTCCTCACCAAATGTACAGTCCTGATGAAGGTTTGCAGGTACTACAACACCCAAAAGGAAAACACTAATACATGTAGAGAAATCACACTGTAAGGAAAAAGGTCTGGAGGAATTATTTTACTAGCTACTCAACTACTGACAGTTAACTATGATTTAAAACACTGAACTAATTTTCTTGTTCTTATTCTTCTGTGTTCTGCAGACACATTTAAATGTTCTTTTGTTGCATAAACTCTTTTTTGGAGAGGTCACATAAATAGTTAGGTATTCAAGAAAATTACCACTTGTTTTCTTTCTATTCAATTTGCAAAACATTTTTTCATAGAAATAAACTTAATATAAATGCAAAAATGCCCATCTGAACAATAACGCAAGTGTGCCCAAGCTGAAGAAAACCAACCTTAATACCGGGGGCTTAGTACTACATCTCCACACATCAAGCATAATAGCAAAACTCACTGTGGAGCCAACGTGGTCTTATTAAGACCAGTTTGTCTGTTCTGGCATAAAAATACAGTCAGATTGGAGCTTCTTCCTGTAGCTGCAAGGCTTGGGTGGTTACTTATTAAAAACATCTCATCTTCCAGCTGTAATTTAACCCATGGCTGCACACTAGAAATATGCCCACAAACTGGACAAGATCTGTCACACAAGTCTTACGTAAGTTCTGTCAACACTACAGATGATTGCCGTTGTGCTCCTACAGACGATCAGCACGGTGGCTCAGAGACCAATAGTGTTGTCAGTGACCAATGTCTGAGTGTGTGTGCTTCAGCTGTCCCATACTAGTGCAGCAATCTGACTTAGCATGTGGAATTATCTCACCCTAATGGCAGAATATTTTCCTTGGTTAATGAAAAATAAGCCCTCAAGGCTGAATAGGAAACTAAATGACTTGAGAAGAAGGGGTGTTTTTTCGCAGTGTGGGCAGCCTTGATGGTAAAGTGAAAACAGCTGAGAGGTGATACACTGCAATCATCACCAGGGCTGGAAAATTAGTCTGGAAGTATAATTTAGTTTTTAACTGTTTTTTCAATTACTGCATTATATCTGTACGGCAAGCTTGTCTTTAATATACAACTCACACTGCGTACAAATATTACCTCTCCATTCTTGTTGACTGCATACAATGACGGTAACATCAGAGTTTCTGTCCCACACCTGGCGGAAATTAAAACCATATGTCCTAACAAAGACGTGCACTCCACTAATAAGTTGTTTTGAATGAGAGCATCAGTTAACACCTTAAATTAGTCCTGTTTATTTTTACAGACAGCTCCTGGGAGCTTAAAGGAATACTTCACCCCCAAAATGACCATTTGTAAATCAATTAGTCATGACGTGTTACCTTTAATGCATTAAAAAAAAAAACTTAGGGACCGTGTTTAATAACAGCAAAACAATATAAAAAAATCCATTTACAAATATTCACACAACCGTGCAGTATAATCCCAGTCTCATTTATCCAGTCGAATGCTCAGTTTTTCCAAACACATGCATTTTCGCTAAAACCTCCATATTTAAAATTAAGAACTGAAAGTGAAGCCTATCTGTGATAAGGTTTTTCAGCGAAAATGCATGTGTTTGGGAAGTACTGAGCGCACAGCTGGATAAATGAGACTTGGATTATACTGTAATAGTTGTGTGACAGTTTGCAGGCAGATGTTTTGATATAGTTTTGCTGTTGTTAAACGCAGCCCTCAGTAAATCAGTAATTCAATATGAGGGCTGTTTTCTGTGAGGGCATCTAAGAAAAAACATTCTTCTACAGTTTTCTTAATAAATTCACGATAACACAGCATGACTAACTGATATATAAATGGTCATGAAGTGCTCCTTTAATGTGTAGGGCACGCATCATTATGGGGGAGCGGAGCTTCACACATCCTACAGTCAGAAACACTTCATAAAAGGTTAAAAGGTGTTAAAGCGGATCGCCTATTACAATCATCAGTTCAAGTCCAAGAACGGAGAACAAGCTGTACAAAAGTATGATTACACGAACAGCCAAACCCCTCTTTATAGACAACTTCTGCCTGTCATGTGCAAAGTGAGGAAAGATTTAGTCCCATAAGAAATCTCAGAATCTCCTTGGTAGCAAATAAGCCATAAAATGCAGAGGCAAAAATCTCCGGCATCTGCTTTTCAAAAAGGCCATAAGGGAGTCTCGACTTTCTCTTGGTTACATAAACAATGGAGCTTTAAAGTCCAAATGCCTTTCACAGTACAGCTACTGCCTGGCCACTTAGACTGCTTCCTCCCCTCCCTCTTTGCACAAATGTACCCTATAGGCCACACTGGCTGAGTAAAGCTGCGTCCTAAAATGACCATGACCCAAAATGCCAAATAGGTTCGTAACTATGCGCTTTGTAACTATAAACATTTTCACCGTCAATTCAGAAAACTGTGGATGATGTGAGATACACATATCACTGCATCCACGTCTAATAGGGTTGCCGGACGGACGAAATTACAGGGGAGAAAAATGAAGGTTACAAACAGAATTAACGTTGACAGAGCGAGCTAAATAAAGGATTTACGAGGGAATGAAATACAAAAGCATTACGGAGGGTGAGAGAGGAGGGACAATGTCAATCTCCTTTTGAACGTTCCCAGCCTGAGAAAAGACAACACCAGCTCTTGTTAAATTTGTTTACATCTTTCAAGCGACTCATTGTTTTTAACAAGGCCAAGAACTTTCTCAAAAGCAGAAAAATGAACTTTGTTTTCATTTGAGAGCAAAAGGGAAAGTGAGCATTTCCCTCGATGTGAGCCAGAAAGCATTTTATTAGAAGTGATAGTGCATGTGTCTATGCGTGTGTGTTCATGTGAGTGTACGTGTGTGCATGCGAGTGTTTACACAGCTGGAAGTAGAGAGCGGAATCACTTCAACTGGCGGGGGTTCCTGGGGTGTCTGCTGTGATCCCATTAAAAGGCAGACAGGCTCTGGCACCCTCTCCAGAAAACAAGAGGACTTCACTTACCAAAATATCCCTGCATTAGAGCTCAAAAAGCAGGCCAAATCCCTACAAACCCCTGCTGAATTTACTTAGGGGGCAAACGGTTCCCTCTCTAAACTCCTGATAGCTGATTGCTCTGGCAGGGTTCAGGTGGATCTGCTGAGTGGCCTCGAGCCCAGTTTCCACTCCATTCAAGTTTCCACTCAGACCCAGACTTGCCTCCACACCTCGCTCTTGCTCTCAGTCTCACTCCAACCCACCCTCTTCACATCCTCCTCCTCAGGCCCAGTCCAAAAGCCAAAAGCACTCATGCCAGATTTATTGAAACCTCCATATCAGTAGGTGTGTAAGTATCTATCTATCTGTCTGGCTGTCTGTGCTGCTCTCTCCCTCCTCCCTCTTGTCCTCCCTTTCTACTTCCCACCATCAACCTGTACTGAAGCTGCCCCTGGAGCTTCCTGTTAGATGTGATTCACCAATGAGGAGATATCACGCTGAGCATAGTTGCAGTGGATATCAAACCAAACTCAACAACCCCACTCCTTGAATTATCCATCACACTAATAGCTATCATGAGTCATGGTCTGAGTTACGGGACGGAGGGCAGCGTAGCTCGGTCCAGCATTACGCTATCGATCCCAAGCCCACCTCAGCAGCAGCACGCTCAGCCTGCCTGCATGCCCAGTTCCAGGAAAACTTACTGGCCACGCTCTGATACCGACTGCTGGGGATTGACAAGCCTCCAGGGCTCACTCACTTTTCCAAACAAGGCCTTTTCACATTACACACATGCTTAGACAAGCATGCACGCCCCCGGCCGCACTGTACACACAAGCACACACGCTGAAAAAAAATCCATATATCAAAACACACAAGTGTACGCCCTGCAGAGCGAGAGACCAAACATGCTGCTCACTAATCTGTTGGTCACTGTCCTGCAGTCACCAGAAATAAAGTGGGGAGACCAGAGCCAATTAGCTGTGAGGGTGAAGTGGAGGGAAGCAAAGGAGCACGCTGCGGTCCAGCAGGGCCTGTAATGCGGATCAAAGCGGCAGAAAATGGACTAAGTCTCGGTTTCATTAGCCTGCTGTCCCAGCCCTGCTCTGTTTACAGGCCTGATTGAGCTGCAGTGAAAGCAGATCGCTGGCTGCTCACTTATCATTTGTGCACCGTCCAGACCAATAAAACTCATATCCATACATAAACAAGCTGCCAGATCCTGCAGGGAAAAAACAGTGGTGTGGCTCACAGAGCGAAGCACTCTTGCATGTAATTAAAGCAAAGACCAAGCAATTAAAATCACAGCATCTGATTCACACACAGTGGGAGGTGGGAAGATGTGGATTAAAATGATAACCACACTGTAACCACCATCAGACAGACAGACAGGGGGAGAACATGTGTCTGTGTGTGCGTCGGTCTGTGGTGTATCTGCATGCTTTTAGGTGAGATTAAATATTTGACAGCAAAACATAAGCAACATTTTTTAGGTAAGATTCAGTTCATACCTGTGCAGCCTTTGGTCTTTGCCAAATCAGTCAAGGCGAGGGTCAAAACTGGGGATGGGGACACAAAAGAAAAATGTGTTACGCAGCTGTAGAAAGTCATTGCCAATAAACTGGGTCATCCTCGGGCCATTTACACAAATCTACAGTACCAATTTCAGCAGCTTTAAAATAAGATTTACCTCACCCATTAGTGATGTAAAAGCAAAATGAGCCTTTATTGCTTTCTTCATAGCAGACTGCAAAGATCAGAGAGACCAAATCTTTACTCACAATGATAAAACCTCAATCCTTCTAAGCCTGACGTTCTGCCCTAATGGTGCAGAGGGCGGAATCTGTAGCAGTCATAAACACATGACAGCATTTTGCAGCAGAGATGAACATGTTAAAAAGTGGCATATTAATGTGGAAAATGTGATGATTTAGGACAGGACTGAGCAAGAACAGCCGCCATAAAACAGTAGGGTAAATCCTAAGTGTTCCTGTGGGCCAATTTGCTTTGCAGCCAGTAGACGTAGACACACACTAAACAAACAAATTAAACAAGTACCATCAACTAATCCGAGCAGTCAAGAACAAGTTTTGAATTGTAATGCAAACATATTCTGTGAAAACCTGCGTGGGTGCTGCGGGTGGCCAATATAAGCAAAAATACCTCAGTTGTCTCAAAAGCATTGATAGTGGTATGTATTCAGACTCATACAGCTTAAAGGTTTAACCAAAGTGAAGTAGAGAGTACCTGAGTTTGGGAAATGATGTGCATATGTTACTGTAGAGAAAAACACTGCAATATCGACAGATATCGATAGATGACAGTGACAATAAATAAAAGATAACAGTAAGTTTTGAACAGTAAACTTCAGTGGAAATTGTTTAAGAAATACATCTTTTATTTACATTACCAGCTACAACCAATACTGTACACTGAAGATGTGAATATATTGAACACTGAACATGTGTATGAACATCAGTGGTCCGGGCCAGGCAAAACAGTGATTACACTGAAATCCAGACAAGCATATGTTTGGGTTGTTATAGGATTCACACTTTAATCACCCTTAAAGCTACAGTTATTAACTTTAACAAAAAAAAACCTTTTCTCATATTGGCTGAAACTGTCTCTTTATCCACACAGCACTAAATGAGACAAAAGATCTGTGAAAAAATAATCCTACTTCTCTACCTATTGCATTGCTGTGTTGTAGAGCTTAGATTCTCTGCCCGAACCCGAACCCACCATAATTTCCCACCACTATCCTCGGGCTCAGACGGGTCGGGCTCCTCATAATAGACCTAGGCTATGGAACCAACTACTTATCACACCTGGGGGGGGGCGCGCACGTGTGGGTTGTCGACGGTGACAGTGTGTCAGCTTCGTCGAGTGTACCAAGTGCAGCACGATGCTGGTATATGACAGCAAAAACACGGGGACCTCGACACTTAAGAGGCACATGATGAAGGCTTGCCATGGAAAGAAAGACGAGAGTCAGCCTTCAACGTCCACGTTCGTATCCTTAAAAAAATGTCGGGCTTAAACCAGGCTCGGGCTCGTAACTACAGTTAAAGGGCCGGGACGGGCTCGGACAGAGCATTCACGGGCTCGGGTGGGGTCGGGCTGGATTTTTTGGGCCCGATCTAAGCTCTACCGTGTAGTGTTCCTTACTACATGTGAGCAAAAACCAAACGGAGCCAAAGAGCTTCTAACGCAGCTGTCAATCACGGCTAGTGAGTTGCAGTTAAACTGTCAAACTAGGCAGCACTGATCAAATATGAATCAAGATTCTGTTACTGCGTTGCCCATTTCACCCTTCAAATGTTCTCAGATACACATTTAAGTATACTGTTTAGATGTGAATAGAGAAAGTTTGTGACATGGCGGCCATGTTGGAGACAGTGAAATGGAGTACCACACACCGCCCACCAGCCGGACCAACCTTCTCAATTGGTTCTGATTGGTTGTTGCTGCTTTTTCGCAATCTCATTCTAGCGAATGCCATTAGAAGCAGTACGAAGAGAAGGAGGGATGTGGTTTTTTTCACAGGTTATCCGTTGCATACTTCTTCAGAATATGGCGATGGTTTCAGCAAATATGACACAAAGTTCATGAAAGATACCAACTGTACTTTAACACTACCCAATGGAGTTATGTTTACAATCAGTATTACTTACCAAAACACATTGTGTGTGTGTCATTAAGGAGAAAAAAAGGCATCAAGTGCATTTCCGACCAATTATTATACGTTTCAGTCTCCTTCGCTAATGCCTTTGCTGGCACACTGCGGCATATCTTCCGACCCCTGTAATACGATGCAGCAAATCTGTCAACCAGCAGACATCTGTAGTGAGTGCATGTTACCTCTGCCAAACATGTTGCTATTTGGTGCAGGGTATGGCAGGCTATGGCGTGCAAACAACTGGCTAACCAGAGCACATCATGACAACACATTGACATGTGCCCACCTGTGCTGGCCTGCAGCCTCACTAAAAACAACAAAAAAACATCCTGTGTTGCTAACAGCTGCATCCTGCAGGACCTGTGGGCCTGCCCCATGCAGACATTTATCCCACAGTGCAAGATGGTCCTACTGCAACTGGTTAACAGTTACACAGCACACACTCAAAGTGACTCAGGGCCACATAAAGGGGGGCATAATTTATTCCCGGTCATATATTTTAAACTACAACTACGTCTGTCATTTGGAAGGGAAAAAATCTTTTGCTCAGGGCTTTGATGATCGAGGCATGTGCCCCAAACACTTGAACACATTCCATTTCAACAAGATCTATGATAAGTGCCTACAGCACTGCACTGAACTGTAGAGAAGGTAAACAGCATGGCACGTGCCTGAATACTCTGGGAAATATCCCTAAAATACAATGAGCGCATACATACACTGTGCAGATGCATATAAAGCATACATACACATAAGTGCCAGATGGACCCTGTGCAGTCCTGTTTTGATAGGCAATGAGTTGAGTGTTGGAGATGAGGATGTGTGTGAAAGATTGGGCCTGCTCAGAAGCCGCTGTGCATAAAGCTTTGGAACGCACACATGGAACACGTAATTGAATGAGAAACGGTCCCTCGCTGGATCAAGACAGTTTTCTGGCACGGTAATAAAAGCATGAGGTCGGTACAGGCTTTAGTTTTTTGCTGCCTTCATTGTGTTTGCAGCACTTTTATTTGGTTAGCTCCTTTGAGTACTCGCTCTACATCCTCCCGGTGCCAAAGCATGCATAATGTCATGAACCTGTGTTGTTCAATAGTTTACAAAAAGTATAAATCAGATCTAATAAAGAGTGGAAAAGACCTGTTTCCAGGAGTGAGAGAGACAGAGAGATTGGCAGAGTGGTTGGCCGTGCTGCTGTTGCTGCTGCTGCTACTCTCCCTCTCCAGTGTTGCAGCTCTCCTGCCAAGATGGACGAGTGCTGTGCTCCTGGTTTCAGAATTTTATCACAACCACACATCCACACAAACACACAGCCAGTCTTCTCTCTGCTTGGCTTCTCAACCCACACCCCTGACACTATCGCTGCCATTCACACTTACATAAAACCAAAGGCAGCTATGAGGAATGAGTCAGTGGCATGCTGATAAGTATCGCGACGAGAGGTGCAGCAGCTACATGCACACAAACAAAAATAAATGGTAATGTGTACGCCAGACAAGGGCTGACATACTCTAAGTGATTTACAATCCACGGCCACAGAGAAAGAAACCATATGTGTCAACAAGCTTAGTTTTACTTGCTTTTTGCAAGCTGGCTGCCACAATCAACAGAACATATCTCATTCTACTGACTCCCTGGGAAAGTTTTAATTATCTCTAAGAGCAAACAAAAAAGCAGTCCATTCCCTCAGTTGTATGGTGATAGTATCGCATGGGATAGTAAACTACCATCTGACCTCTGTTTGCATCTTTCACAATTGTTTGACTGAGAAGCCCACAGTTTGATCTTGAAATTCTCTTGACTGTACATGTAGGCATAACAATGTGAGAATATTAACATGCACCAGTGACTGGCATCCTGTCTTTGATGTCTGATGAGAGCAGGGCAACTATAAACTGTCGTGACGTAATATACGGGAAAGAAAACATTTTCAATACCAAATAAATACTGCTACAATCTTAAATTAATGGTTTTAAAAAAGTAAACATATTAATACTTGCCGGCCCCCCAGATTTTCCCAGGAGACTTCCGTTTTCCATTGCCCTGTCCCAGTCACCTCCCAGGGTCACAATTCTCATGTATTTTTCCTGATTTATGACAACTTTTCCGCATTTTTTTTTTAAATTTATGTTATCACAACCTGTTTCTGGCACTGTACAGCGTGTATAAGCGCTACAAATCTACCGTTATCTCCCCGTTGGTGCTTCCTCCCTCTCTTCCTCATTCAACCACAAGTTGGCCGCAGCTGCCGCTGGACACTGGTCTCTGTGCTTACATTGTTACGTAAGTGCAACAGGATGCTCTAACGGGGGTTTAAGGGGTGCCTCAGAGGTTAGGGGGACCCAGCTTGCCCTCCTCTGCTGCAGAGGTCTTCCAGAGACTGTGAGCCTCTCGTTCTGCCTCGCTTAGGCATCCAGGACCCACGGTGTGGGGGCCAGGGAGCACAGTTGGCTGTGGGTTCCTGGCACGATACAAACCTACTGCCTGGCCCACAGTACTCCAGCAGAGTACCAGGGGCATGAACCAATAATTAAACCTAATTAAATCTGTTAAACACACAAATGCTGTTGCAGTGTAGTTGTTATTTTTGTGTTTTCATTCTTTAAAAGTCAGCAGAATGCAGGAAACAAAGTCTCTGAAACTCAAATTTCAGATATCTTGCTGGCACATATGATTTCATTGGCAAAATTATTATAGCTTATATACTTTATATCCATTAGGAATGAATCACCCATTCAAAGTAACCTTTACTTGGCGTTCATCTATCACTTGAATATAATGTGTCACTAAAAGTGTGATTGGTGTATAGGCTCATTTATGCTCCCTTTACGTACGAAAATGTATACGTCCGTTTCAAACGATGTTACCATCACTGCCCACATACTTCCATGTGCCCTTTACGTTGGCATGGATGTTAACCAATATATCCACCAGGAGGCACCCCAGAGTCAAAAGTTTATGACAACAACAAACTCAAAAACAAACATGGCGACTGTGGAGGAGATATTGATAATGTACCTCTTGCATAAAAGACAAAAACAGAGGCAGCGTTGTAGGAGGCGGTGGTCGGTGAGGCCGTTAAATACACCGCGACTGGAGGACGGAGAATTCTTTCCTCTAGTACTGCCGATGAAAGAAATTGAATTGTTATTTCTTCTTCATGTCTAACTAGAGCTACATATCGGGTAGTGACAGCAACACTGCCCCCACGGTTCCCGGTGGTACTGCTCCGTTTGGCCCGTATCTGTAAGCTTTATGGAAACGTGCAGAAATACGGATGAAATGAACGCGGAGCACGGACAGAAGGCTCCGTCCGTATCCGGATCTGTATTTAACGTTGAGCATAAATGAGCCTTAAGACTGATAAGAAACAATGAACCAATCAGCTGGCTGTCAGCTGATTACAGCTGATGTGTATGACTTCTGTGTCCTGCATGAACTATCTTGAACTGGAGGTTTATGTTAAACTAGTGTCGGGGCTTACAAAAAAAATTAGGACAAGGTTACATTTTCTGCAATGTTGTTTATCCATTGTACACAATGAAGACCACAAACACTGAGACATTCTGATTTGATTATTGATGTGCTCTTAGATGTCTGACAAGACCAATTTTGGCACAGGAGGTGCAGTTCTCACATGAAAGACTAAACTAATGGGAGCTGAGACGGTGCTAGCAGTTCTTGCTTTCTTGGCTGCTCACTTGTTCTTCAATTGTATAGTCTTTTGTCCTGCTACACCAGATCACTCAATCACAGCTTTGCTTCTTTCATTTGTCAATAGCAACTGCCAGGCTTTTTATTGAACTTTTCAATTTGTCTTTAAACCACAGCCTTGGACGGTCAATTGGATGCTTTCACACTATTATTGGAGCCATGCCTTGTTTGTATGGAGGATTATCCAGCCCATCTCAACTTGTTAACTTCTCAGGCATGATATGAATATACAACATGTCTGCACATAGTGAGAACCTAAGTATCAACAACCTGGATCTCCTCTTTGCAGATGACTGAGCTCTCTGTACTGATAAATAGGTGAAATGCAAGACGGTGTTAATTGGTTCTCTGAAGAGTGTGAGAACATCAGTTTCAAAACTGTAAAACAGACACTAAGCACCAATCTGCTTGACTTTCTGAAAAGCCATGCACTACTGTTAACAGAGAAACTCCTAATAACATTTATCTTGGTAATATTCCATTTTTTAAAAAGTGGACATGGACAAGAAATGAGTTGTGGCAAAGCAACTAGAGCTTTTCATTCAAACTGTCTCTGCATGCCTACAAGGATCAAGTGATGCAGTCTGTGGTGTTGCAGGAAAATGGCAAGTGACATTTTGATGGACATCCACTTTTCGTCACCTGACATTTGGCTGAGTGTAAACATCTAAATGAAGTGTTATTTTAAAAAAAGCACCCGATAAACCACTTGTCACTGAGTTATCAAAATCACTTACAAAAAGTAAGTACGATTTTATGGACGTCACCCCAATTTTCACGGTACTATAGGTGCACTAAAATGTCAAACAATGGTCAGACTTAAAATAAAAAGTCTGCCTTGGCTTTAAAACGATTTTCGCTACTCACACGAAGCCACAAACATGCAAGATTATCAGTGTGTTTCACAACTGCAGACCACACTCAAAGAAAACGAATATTTACTGAGAACGGGTTGATGAAGGGGTCCAACTGCTTCATAGGAAATAAGTGAATGGTTTTGGCTTTGAGTCTTAGCGCTCAGGTTTGGCTGTCATGTGTCCTGTAAACTCAGGCACCCTTGTGATGGTTGGTTTTAGTCACAGCTTTATATAAAGACAGAAAGGTGATTAGAGAGAGAGAATTTAGAGGGGCAATGAAAAGCAGACTGTAGCACACTGAGCAAGTTCCTTGATTAATGCCACATTTTTTTCTGGCACACACATTTACTTTTTTCCTCTGTTGCTATCCCTTTATCTCTCTTATGTGCACACAAATACATAAAACCATACATTCTTTACGATGACATAGGCACTCATGATGTGCCATCCCATCAACAGGTTTAGGAACTAATGTTAGAGTACACTCTACGAGCCAATGTTTTACATAAGGGATTACAGTGAGTGCACAACCTGAAACATTGTCTACACTTTAAAGCCACTCAGGGCGTTGGGTTTCAGTTTTGTCTCTTAAAAATCACTGTCACAAGTGCATGTGAGGAGTGTCGACCTGAACAGGAGCCATGATAAAAACCCAATCCTCTTCAAATGATCCCGAGGTTGGACCTGAATGTAACTGGATGATTCCAGTCCTCACTGAACTTGCTGAAACCATGACTAAACCAGCAATGACATATTGTTATTCCTGTTTCTAATTAGGTCAGAATCCAGCTCTTTTTCTGAATTATTATCCATCTGAGTAGACGACCCTGGTGTACTGCAGTCCCACCTGCAACGGGAACACACGTTCCAAGACCTAGTAGTGACCCACAAGTCTTTAACACTGCTTCATTGCACAGCTAACATGCGAGTATTTCTTTAAAGCTTACAAGCATAACTGTAAACAGACTGAGACCGAAGCTCTAAATATGTAGAGTCAGGGTTGCCGATCGATAAGAAAGAAACAAAGAAAGAAAGAAAGCCATTACAACTGAAACTTCAGGCTATTCCTTTGACAGAAAGACCCTATTATACGTCTTTTGCCAAATAATCCATGTTAATTATGATAAGAAGCTTTATTATTCACCTGTGGGGTAAAATAAGGTTATTCAGTCTGTGCTTTGCTGCAGGGTTATCAGACCATGCTGATTTATCCCACAGTAGAGGTGATGTTCTCACATTTGTTGGCAGCATTAAAGGCTTTTCAAATATATACTGAACCCATTAAACTATCCCGCTACATGCAACAGTCCTGACTTAAAGTTTATGTGAACATACCATCTGCTTATAGATCATGATTATGTTGATGAATCTAAGCCACAGAGAGAAAAACAAGTTCACATTAGGACAAAAGTGTTTTTAAGCTTTTTTTTTTCTCCATACAGTACTTCTGGCCTCATTTACTTCCTTCTCTCAACCGCAATCCAGATGATAACGTCAACATTCTTTATATCCTCCAGCGACATGATTATCATGTTTGATCAGATCACAAATTTGCGACATGTGCAAGTCAAAACGAATATCTAAAGTAATCCACGTTTGATATATAGCAGATTCAGGAGTCTTTAAACAGAGATCTCCAGTCTTACGATCTGTTTATGTGTACGGTGAATCTGCAGGAAGCATCAGGATCCTAAATCAAGATCATGTTGTAATCCAAACCGATGTCTCACTTGAAACCAGTAGCCATGACAGCCTGAGGCCAAATCACACTTCTGCAGGAACAAAAACATTGCAGCAGTCTGCGAAGAAACACAAACACCAAACACAGTCACACCACAACCTATCCTATCATATATCCTTCCACCAGCAGAACTAGAGAAGCCAGGAACTTACACTAAACCACAGGTCCCTTAGGAATGGGGGGCAGAATGAATGAAAATCCAGACACATACAACACTCCTAGTTACCTGCCTCAGATTGAAGCTTATACATGTAAAATGTAAAGTTGAATGAAAGAGTTGTAGACGTAGAAGTCTGTGATCTCATTCTAAAGTACTCAGCAGTAGTGCTACTTACAAATAAATCATTAGGCTGTGGACTTGCGGTCCAAACCAGCTAGCCCATTGATTTATAGAAAGCAGAGCAGTGGTATCGTATTCTTGTTGGACCACGGCGCTGCTTGGCAAGTGAGACCTCTATTCCACCCCAAAGCGGCAAACACCCGCTCACCCGACATCCCTCTCTAACCCCTTCCGGCCCCCTCCTGGCTACTGGACATAATGACTTACCCCCGCCAAGTCAGAACTGTGTGTCAGGCACTGAAACATAAAAAAAACAACACTAAAAGTGGAGGCTCCTTTTTAGTTACAACTCGTCCTGCCAAGAAACTTAATTTATGACAAGGTTTGTCTACAATAACACATTAAAGCCCTATGAGACGGGAATGCCTGTTTTTATTCCGCCTACAGGAGGAGTATTCAATGGAAAGTGGAGAAGAAGAGAAGCTCTGGTTAGAGTCAAAGTACACTGCGAATGTACTCAAGTGGTTATTTGCTGTAGGAAGAGTGTGTGCTGGAACTGCACAGAGGCATGTACTGTATGTCTGAGGGAAGTGAAGGCATTTGGTATCGTGGTCAGGCTGGACCCCGAGCCAGCGTTAAGAGTGTGCCTCGTGTCTCAAACAATGCTTTTGAGTTACAGCGCATTGTTTGAGGTTAGGGCATGTGGTTGAGTAGAGGTCTAGTGCACATTGTGAATTCCACTTTCTGTGCCTCTTCATTTAAATCCCTGCACTCTCAACAAAAAAGGGTGGCTGTGAAGTCAAAAGTTTAATGGGACTGACACCGACACTCACCCATCATTTATGATGTGTACTCTTGCATTTTGTTTCAGCGATGTCATCTCTGTTAAGAAATGTTCTATATGGCATAATACTGCAAAGGCTCTTTTTTATATTCCTACAATGAGTGAGTACACTGGATTTTACCAACTCAGAGCACTTACAAGTCTGACAGAGCTCCAGAGACAGTTTGATGAAATATTAGAGATAACTGCATAAACTGTGTGTGTTAGAAAGACACCAAATATCATGCAGTAAATACATGTCTACTTGAACTTGAACTTATACTTAGGTAGCAATACAGCTGATCAAACCATGAGTGGTGCAGTAGTTAGTTTAAGATATACCATGCAGGACTTTCCCAAAAAACAACATATTAGTTACTTCATACAGAAGTAAGTCCTCTGACCCATCACTTCCAGCCCTATAGAAAAGTGTGGTGGTGTATTTTTTTGCAGAGGCTTTGCCCTCTGCCTGTATTTGGGTTCAGGACGTTTATGGGCGTGTACCACCACAGCGCTCAGGTGAGGTCAGGGCTTTAAAACAAGGTAGTGGC
This sequence comes from Epinephelus moara, assembly GCF_006386435.1. Classification (NCBI taxonomy): domain Eukaryota; kingdom Metazoa; phylum Chordata; class Actinopteri; order Perciformes; family Serranidae; genus Epinephelus; species Epinephelus moara. Next base: position 20,186,048 of record NC_065525.1, on the reverse strand, counting down.
CAGGTGCCAGACCAGGAGCAGCAGGCATCTAAAGCCCAGTTCAGACCAAAGATTTGCAATGAGACATTTATAAACTATTTGCAAGGCGCCGTTCTGCAACGTTCTAAAAACCTGCCAGCTCACACCAATGCAACTAGATGAGATGGTGTATCATATCTATGCAACAACTCTCTGTACTTTCATTCTGGTTGCCAGCTATTTAGGCTTATTTTGTGGCTGACTATAATTTGTAGCTTCTTAAAATATGAATGAAGATAGAGATGGTGAGATACTGGCTGCAGTTGCATTTGTGGTAGTGATTAAACAGCAAGAACCATTCAAAACAAGCATAAGCACATATGACGAGCAGCAGCAGCGACCCACCATCACACACTGGCACACTGTGAGCACGGAGACAAAGGACTCGGCGGTGATGGAGCACCTGCCATAGCAAGTGAACACGCTGTCTGCAGTCATTTTGACTTGACCAGGGGACTTCAATAAAAGCCGATTGGCTGTTGACGTGCCCTATGTTCTAAAACCAGCCACTGGCGATTTCACCACCTGAGTTGCAGGTGATACATCAGCCGGCTTCAGTCGATCTCAGACCAGCCAGTTCACACTGCTGCAACTTTTCTCTGCAATGTTCTAAAACAGTTTTGTCTTGTCGCGAATCTTTAGTCTGTACTGGGCTTAGAGAAACAGTGCCCAAACAAAAGAGACAAGAAAAAGAAAAGAAATGCAAATAAGTGAGGCAAAACACCAATAGAGTAAATCTGTAGTTGGCTTTTACTTGACTTTTTCTGATGAGTACTTACAAACAGTAACCAACAATCGTGCATAGTATACCTTTAAGTCAACTTGCAGCAAGAAGGTCATAAGTTCAAATCCAGTTTGCATATTTTCCTCCAGCCTGTGTACGCTGCCTCCCTCAGTCTAAAGATGTACTTGACACAGGGGTCATTGTTGTCTGTCTCTATCTGTATTAACCCTTTGACATGTTCCTAAAGACTACAGCCAAAATTGAGCTTTAACTCTGCTTTGATGTGGACTTCACATCCACTTCTTCTACAGTATAGCCTGTGTTATGTAGTAGGTCAAAGATGTACAACCAGAGTGCCAGGCTGAAGGACTTCATTATCATTCTGACCACTCTGTCCAATTTAATTACAGTAAGGCCCTCTCTTCACATATACAGTTGCCTATGTTTTGGCCTCCTATCTGCACTTAAACTGAGTTTGAGATTTTTTAAAACACCTTCTAAGGTGAGGATTTTTCAGAACTGTAGTTACTTTTTATCTGTGGAGATGTGTAAAATGGAGCGTTTGGGAAATGATGACACCATCTGCTCAATTTGCACATGCTCATAGACAGACTAACCTACCTGTCTGTTTACATTTTGTTTACATTTTGTTAACAGTGATTGGTCTAATTACTACTTTACACTTAAACTTACTGCACCACTTTATGAACAAACGGAGGTGTCTGCTGCGCCCAGTGTTATTTGGTCCATTTCAGCATCTGCTGTGTAAAATTTGCCAGAAACAGCGACTTTGGATCAGGCCTGGCCAAACCAGCAGTCTCTGGTGGACGCTTTCCAGAGAGGGATTGATGTCGTCATCACTTATATCTTTCAGTGAGTCCCTACATTCTTATATCCAAGGGGAATCGACAGTGATGAGATCTCCAGTAGGTAGTTTGAAAAAGGCAGGCTGTCCACTTTACTAACTTTGTGAAGGGGGGAGGCTGCAGAAGGCAGCTGACGCCAGCGAGCGTTTGGAGTTGTTTGGGCGTTCTTGTGTGGACAGGGAAATTTTGTAAAACTAAGGTCATATGGACAGATTTTCTTTTTTTTCAACAGAGGGGGAAAATATCCATTTTTATTAAGGAAGGTCATACTGTATTTCTTGGATTACCATCAGTCCTGTGAACCACTTGGTTAAAAAAGCATCACTCTGGATGGACTGTGGTTTCCTTATTTTAGCAGGATGTCTGACCCACACCATCATGGATTGTCTGAAAAATTAGTTTTTGTCTAAACTGCCTGCTTCTCCCAGAGGAGACAGCAGGAAAAATACACAAACAGGCATCAGAGTTAATGTTTACTCTGCAGCGCAAACACCCAATAAACCTGTCTGGAAAGCACAAGTGAGAGTTGGAGTATGTAAAAAGTGAATACACATCATGACACACACACACACACACACACACACACACACACACACACACACACACACATTCACACAGTGTATTCAGTGTATTCAGTGTATTCTGCTAGCCAGATCCATTTACTATCAAAGCACATCACCAGTCGACTGACATCACTGCACTGTGAGCACCAACACCACAGAGCCAAGGAACACCAGGAAAAGCTATTGCAGTATAAGACTGGAGTTGTTGTTGAGGCATACCGTTCATATTTGACACTGACAGGATTGGTGAGATGCCACCTCCTGAAGAATTTATATTCCTCCATATAATGTAATAAATTTAGGAGCAGCTGCAACAGAAAATATCAATTTTCAGCATCAATGGTAATTCCAGTGACAGCTAAGGAGCCTGCCACATGGGCTTCGCCTGCCACTAGGGTGGGGGCTTAGTGAAAGAGGCTAGCAAAACAACATTCTCCTGCTATGCTAATTGGCATACTTTCACATGGGCTGGAATGCTATGATAACATCCACCTCCATTCCCTGAGGAGGCCTTGATCCTGCGGGCGTTTACTGGGTCAGGGGACCTTGATGTGGATGAAAGCAAGGTAGAGGGGCTTCATTATGAGTATACAGAGCGGGGGGATGGTGTCTCACTCTTGGACAGACACGTGGTATTTGGATATGTTGGGGGATGCTGATGCTTCTAGCAGTAATATTTGATGCATCGGGGGATAGAGGGAGGCTTTGGCTAAAATTTCTGTCATTGAGGGGCCTCTGCTGTCAGGTAGCTGTCACGCCACATGCACAGCGGGGGGCTATGAGGCAGGGGGACCAGTGGGGAAGTGGGTCGGGTTTTGGGACAAAGTGGAGCCCTGTCTCTGCAGGGATGGTTACAGAGGCATGGGATTGATGGGGTGGTGATGAGAGACGGAGATGTCAGGGAACAGACACCCATTCAGAGTGGGACCAGTAAGAGAGGCCTACTGGGGAACTCTGGGGCCCTCTGCTCTCTGACCTAGGCAGGGGAGGAAATATTGGGGGTGGGAAGAATAAAGAAAAAGGGGGGACTGTCCAGTAGGGCTCACACACATCACCCCACTGTGGTTTTATTATTCTGGAGTGTGACCTGAGTCATTTGCCCCGGCGTCCACAGAACCTACAGTATGTGTCCGCGCAAGATGCTGTGAATCAATTACTTCTCTATGCTGCCAGAGCAAAAAACAACTTCACAGTGTGTCATGCTAGTAGTCTGTGGAGAAGAAATAACAAACCTAGCTGGTTTCCTTGTCTGAAGGGCATGACATTTTGGGTCACAGCTCCACTGCAGGGCCTCCAAGATATTTCTGAGAGCAGAGACACAGAAATACGAGACTGATAAGAATCAGTCAGCTAAGGTCATACCAGGTACTCAGAGGGAGACTGAAGGTGATATTCATAATTTTTTTAACACTGATTAGATCCAGTGCTGCTGCAGGGTGTGCTAGTTAGCTAATTCTTGTCACATTTGTGGTCTGATAAACATTACAAAAAGTAGCAGTACACACAACTCCAAAAATTTAAACAATATACAGAGGGGCATGGTTGTTGCGAGGATCCAAAAACAAACAGAACGTGATGACAATGGCTTTGTAGCTGAAACACATCTGTTTCTGTTAATTTTACCCACATCATATGAGAAAATGTATCCGTGGGTGCCGGTGTCCTGTTTGTTTCTGGTCTGATAAACAGCAAATTAGTCAAATTTAGTGCCCCAATTGCTATTTTCCAAACTATTGTAGCTGTCATATTTTGTGGGACCTGCTGACCAGGGTTTCCAAGGGAACGCAGTCAGTTTCATCTAAGGTCGGTTGGAAAAACAATAGACGCAGATGGATCCGTTGTCAATGTGTATGTGAGCGAGGGCGGGGTGCACAGCTCCACAACTTGAAAATAAAAATGTGTGGGGCAATGTTGATATTGTGGCAGGCCACAACAAATAAATGGAAAACACTGAGGGATGCATCAATCCCATGTTGTCTCTCTTTATTCCAATACCTCAACTTAGGGTATCTGCCAGTACAGTATCAACTGAATGGCAGCTTTTTTTTTTTTTTTTTACCAAATTCAAAATCTGTGTAGCTCACTGCATGGAGAGACATAATGACATGCAAACTAAGGTCCTCGGCAGGATGTGAACCAAGGACGGTGGAAATCATGGTCAGCACTTTAACAGCTAGGCCACCAAAGCGTCCATAATTTTGGTTATTTTTAATCACTTTTAATTTTTGTCTCATACGTGCAGTTTACAGGGTCAGTACAGGCCCCGATACTGATCTGGTGTCACCTATCAGTGCATCTCTAGATGTAAGGGTATGTTGTACTCCTGCAATAGGAGAATGATAGACTCCTAAGAATCCTTTCAAAATTATTAGTCACATGCTCTGTGTTATCCCTCTCAATCCTCACTTATGACCAACTAGAAATGTGTGGCAGTGTGTTTATCTGCAGAGACCCTGCCCTCTGCCTGTATGTTCTTATTCTCTTCTCATTTTGTTCTACATTCCACAGCTAATAACAACATGCAGGTGAGACTGTGACTTTATGAAAAGGTAGTGATCAGGTAGTAGCAGCAGACATCCAAGAAGAACCTACAAGACACTGAGACTGTTTGATGTTACTGCAAAGAAGCTGCAAATTTTAAAACATGTATGCTTCACACACAGCACAGAAGTCTTTCCCTCCCTTTCTGAATTATGACGTAAAATAATGGCCAGAAAACGGTTTATGTAGAACACTATGATGTCACAGTAAAGCTGACCTTTGACCTTTTGGATATAAAATGTCATTACTTGGTTTTATCCTATTAAACATTTGTGTTCAATTTTGTCATAATTAGCGTTTGACTTCTTAAGTCATGGCCAAAAACATAGATTTTTGAGGTCACAGTGACCTTGACCTTCAACCAAAGAAATATAATCACTTCATCTTTGAGTCCAAGTCGACAACTGTACCAAGAAATTCCCTCAGGGAGTTCAAGACATTGCATTCGAAAGTGTGCAATAGACAGAAGGAAAACCCAAAACATAATGCCTCCAGCCATGGCTATAAGCAGTATGCAGGCATTAAAAACACAAATTGCAATTATTCTTAAGTGAGAGAGTGAAACTGGGTTGGTTTTACTGAAGAAGAGGATGGGGATGAAGAGCGACAGAGAGTTGGCCTGTTTACTGTTGGACAGGTAGGCAATGATGATCAGCTTAGTTAGCTTTCTGAAGTATCGGCTTTTCCATCACACCAAATGTAATATACCCACATTAGTCCAGTAGCTTGTAGTGCATATACAAGCCGTGTATGGAAAAGGGGCCAAACTGTTTACAAACAGTATCCAAAAATTCCTGCATATTTTACCCATAATACCTTTTTTCTCATCACTCAATTCTAATTTTGCATCTGTCCGTTAGGCAGTATGTAAAACACTATGTTTTCGTGTGATTGTAATTGTTTAATGTGTGCGTGCACTGTATGTATATATATTTATTTGAAGATATTCTCACTCAGGGGAGGGTTAAGGTGGTTTACACCCCTGGCGGCCTCCCCTGGCTGCTGCCGCAGACAGACAAGAGACCTGGATGAATCGGCTATTGTTTGGGGTGCATGTGGCATATACGTCAGGGGACAGGGTAACCAGAGACAGACCCTCTCTACATCCCCACCAGGGAGCTGAGCCAGAGAAACTCTAGTCACGTTCAAATAAATTCTTTCCTGTCCAAATTGACACCCTTCCGTTGCCATGGTGTGGCTTTGGTTTAGTTTACAGTAATTTGGAGTCTGGGTGGCACAGGAATGTGGTGAGGGACAGAGGCTTATGGTGCACTTAAGATGACTTACGCGCTCAAATTATGGGGTGGGTTTCCAACACTTATCACTTTTCACATAAGAGGTTTACCTGCTGCTAGAATGGAGCAGGTATTTATTTAAAATGGGTTAAATATAAATTGTCAAGAAAGCCAGACTCCTGCTCTGTTGAAATTTATATCTCTCTTAGCTCCTGCTCTGTAATAAAGGCTCAACTATTCATCACTCTCACAAGATAATTATTGACCTATTGATCCATAATTCTTTATAAATGTCAGTGTTGGTCTGCGTTGGTTAAAAAGGCTCAGACTGAAGGTTGAATTTTCTTACTGCCTCTTTTGTCACTGCCATCTCATACAGTGATATTCAGTTGGACTAAAGGGCCATTAAATAACCCACTTTAAGGCAGGTTTAACTGAAGGTGCTAACCTCATGTGAAACATAACTACTTCATGTCCACAATCAAGCAGATCCTATTTGAAGCTGCCTTGAAGCTGAGCCAAACTCATTCCCAGCCAATTCATCTGCTCTTAATAAAAATCAATAATCAACCTCATCAAACCAAAAACATCCAGCGGTGTGTGTGTAGTTTGCACCAGGTGTAGTATAGACTGCCCCACAGCAGGAGTGAACCTTCATATGTTCACGAACAGTAAAACTGACGGACTCAGTTTTGGTCAATTTCAAACAATGACAGACCAACATGTGGTGCAGTCTTCATTTTAAACAGGCAAGATCTAATAAACGTTTCCCGTGTACACAGGGAAGACAGACACATGGTGTTCATAAGCGACATTATGCTTGCCCTGCTAAAAGGTAATGGAACCCCCACTGCACAGAGAAATTAAATACACACATGGACATATGCACACATCCACAGTCAGATCTCTCTTACACTCACTGTCTCTGTTTCTTTGTCTCTTCTACACTTTTCTCCCGTCGTATACTCATGCTCTGGATTGTCAGCACTCCTTCTGAAATCCCGTTTTAATGTAAAAACCTGTATTCAAGTGGGAGATGAGGCAGGTCAGGAATGTGGCTGTTATTTAAGTCAGTGTCCATCTTTCCTGCTATAGGTAAAGGCAGGGTAAGTAAGGACTGTCAGCACAGTATCCCTACTAATGACATGCATTTACCAATGCAGGAAGCAGTGTGGCCTTTATGTAGCAAGGCACAAAGTAATGGTGTGGAGGTCAGGGTGGTGGACAGGCATGTAGCACGTCTGACTTTCATGCAACAGACAGGAGTTTCCATCTTGTCTCAAACCTGCAATAAACATTAACCTTTTTATGAAGCATAACGAGCCCAAACAGTAACCAAACGTTGTTTCTGGCGTACCCGGTCCCTATCTGAAACATATGTCCCTGAGCTTAAAGGAATACTTCACCCCCCAAATGATCATTTCTCTATCAATAACTCACATGCCTCCACTGTGAACAAAATTCCAAAAATCAACTCGTTCACAGCTCTTGCGGTATAATCCAAATTTCATTTATCCAGTCGTATATTCCGAGACATGAACTTTTGCAAAAACCTTACTATTTAAAACACCTCTGCATAAACAGCGCAGATGCACTATTCGTCTGTGTGTAGGACTCTTTCTGCTACAGTGTGTGAGGTTTGAGTGAAAATGAATGTATTTGGGAAGCGCAGGACTGCATAAATGAGGCTTGGATTTTGCTGTTGTTAAACATGGCTCCCTTTCACTTCATTTAATCAAGAATTTTCCCTGTTTGTCGATGGTTCGTTCATCATGGAGGCATGCGACAAAACCATGTTCTCCCTGAATTCAACATTACACAGGGTGAGTAGCTGAAGTATCCCTTTCATCATGCTATGCTCGCAAAGCGCAGATAATATATAAAGTGAGAATTTTCAAAACATTGGATGTAATCCAGGGTTTTTTAGAATTGCTAAATATCAACATTATTGTCTGGTAATAGGGTTGGGACCACCAAACTCAAACATAATTCTAAACGGACCAACAGGTAAATTATTCCTTGTTAATGGCAGGGAGGGTAAAAAGCGTCATATCACATCCTACCAATGAGCAGTGAAATCTCATCTGCACTTGCCAAAAGGTCCAATAGCTGGTACACTATCATAGAATATTTGGGATGATTTGTTACACTGAGGTGTCCACAGTCAACCTTGGATCGGAATATTTTAGTACTAAAAATCAATATATGGGTGAGAATTACAATTCTGCAGTTATTGAAAAAGTCCCTAATGAAAGACCTCAAACAAGTGCTTCCAATATGCAAATCTACTGTTGTATATCAGCCGCCAAGCGCACCCAAAGACCACCTAAGAGAACACCATCCCTTTATTTCAAGCTCTGTCTGCTGTAAGCCTCCAACACTGCAGCTCCAGTTACATTGAGCATGTGTCATACCCCATCGCTCCCATGAGGTCAAAGAGTGTGTCCCAGCCTTCTTTGAAAAGCCTTGGTTACAGGGATACTGTAACAATTTTCAACCATGTATCATAACAGTGTGGGTAGTATGTGTAAATGAACTGTGTTTTTCAGTTACATGTTTTAGCTTACTGTTAAACTGTAATCTGAGATTGTTTGTTACCAGCCTGCCGCTAAATTTCTTATGTCAAAATGGACAAACTTGTGTTACATCATCCATCAGCTGGAGCATTTGTTGGTCCCATGCGGTGCAATGCACTTTGATAGTTGCAGGCTTATTACCTCTTGTGCAAAGGCAAATGCCACAGTCCTTTTTCTCTGTTTTCCCTGGTCATATAGATCCAATTTCAAAAGTATTTAAATCTTACTACAGCACAGACACTCAAGCTTTACAAAGAGACCATCTTTCCAGCAGTGAAATACTTCTTTAAACAAGGTAGTGGAGAGTTGACCAGGCACTTCCCTTCAGTATAGTATTCAAATTGAGTCATGCTGTCCAATGCAGTGGTTATGTTTTCCAGTCGCATATTACTGTGAAAATTAAAGCAGTCTGACTTCACGCTCAGAAATCCTATGTAGCAGGGGAACAAGTAAAGGCCAGCTATGCTTCAGTCTGCCGCTAACCCCAAACTGTTTCCAATGTCTGGAAGCAGGCTCCCAATGGAAGAGCTCATCAAAAAACAGCGTTCTCCAGATGAGAACTACTCCACAATCCAAACCATCTTCCATCTCCAACTGCGGAGCGCTGACGATGTCTGCAACACGGACCACTGGGGTTCCTATTGGTTTTATGACAGACTAGGCCAAATGTCAGTGTTTATAAAGGCGGCCTATTATCATTATTACCATTGCGTACTTCCATATGTAGCTGCCCTGGCCATGACCGCTTACAACCTGATTATTACAATAAATCTCCCCAGAAACAGGACGCAGAGCAGTTAGTTTCTTTATGGCCAATGGTCCTTTTTCCAAGGCTGATCACCACATCGAACAAAAGATCAAATGTGCAGTGAGCGCAAGGCCGGAACAGTTAATCTCTCTATTTGAAAGACAGAAAACATCTCAAGTCAATAAAACACTAAAGTAATGAAGTGTAGAGTTCACGGTGTGCCAGTGGAACAATCTGGCCTTGGGGTGTGCGACAACAAGGCCGGGTTAGGTCCACAACAGTTAAAGTTGATGCTGGAACATGAAGTAAAGCTGGACGACTCTGATATATGCTAGCAGGAAGAAATACACAGTGCTGACTGGCTGCTGGGAGATGAAGTGCTGAAGGAACAAGGCTGTTGTTTTTGTGCCTGCAGTCTTGAAGGGAAAGAGGGGTATAATCCGAACACGTGTGGAAACTTGCTGTTTTACTTCATTCTCCTTCAGCGTCCTTTTTATATAACCTGCTTTAATGTACGCTACACAGAGATCCAAGTGGAGACACCCAATAGAGAAATTCCAAGGTAGCAGCGGCATTAAATCAACTGTGCAGACAATCTTCAAACACACACGCGGGGTGTTAAAAGGTCATGTCACCCAGTTCTGCAGGGGACAAAATAATCTTTGATCTCAAACAGTCTTTGATAAATATTTTTAGGTCATTCTCAGATTCCCTGGTCTGGACTGGACTGCGCAAAATTACTACATTTATCAAAAATAATCTTCAAGTGCAACAACACCTTTCTTTCTCACTCTGTCCCCCACTATAGGTCTGACCCTCTCTCTTTGATGAATACCTGATACTAATCTTTTGCGACTTACAGCAGAGTGAGGATAGCACCGCGAGTGTGTGTTAGGTGCAGGGGGAAGTTAGCGAAGATAAAGGCCAGTAAAACAGCAGACGTTATTAAAACAGTTTCAATGAATCAGAAAAAAAACTAAAGAAAAACACTTGACCTGGCCTTGGAGAAGATATATAACCCCTCTGTTCTCCCCTACTTTACTGGAGGACTAAACCAAAATGGCACAAGGCTTAGAGAGGGCGCAGCGAGCTGTGTGCAGATTTGCATTTTTGCACACGGTTTGAGTTAATGACAATGTGTGTATCATTTTTATCTTGAGCCATTGCCTGAGTCTTTTGTGATGGTGGGTGGGAGCCAAGGCCTGGCTCCGCTGCTCCATGTAGGATCTGGCTCTGTTTACCTAGTCCTGATGGAGTCCAGATGGGCTTCCTATGACTCTCCTTCACAGGCTTGCTGAGTCTGGACCACTGATTCCAGCAGCCGGGCAGAGTTGGGCGGATCGTCTCTGGATGGGCAAAAGAGAACACAGGTGGTTCTTAATTGGGATGGAAGAGATGGCTGATGTTCCCGTCATGGCAAAGCTGGATATCAACTGCAGTGTGAAGGCCAGGGAGGGATGGAAAGAAGTGATCCACCACAGGAAGTCACATAGAACTAGATCTCACTCCTCTGTAATGTGAGGCTATACTGATAGAGAACTGGCAGCCTCAGTGACATTGATAATGCAAAGTGCTGAGCTTTGAATGATAGATTAAACACATAAAATTATCCTGCACTGCAACTTCTTTTCACAGACCGTAAAACAGCATTTTCTTTAAAGGCTACGCACGACTTGTTGTGAGCCAGGTTTCACACTCTTTATGGTTAGCCTCAAAAGGAAACCAGGCCTTCCTCTCTGCCACAGAGAAGACAGGGGGGCTTCAGGGGAAAATAAGCCCCTGGGCATAATGCATAGATGGTCTCCGGCCCAGTTTCTCTATATGGAAAAGCACTCCTAAGCCTTCAGGGTAATAGCTTCCATGTGCACAGCCCAAATACTTCGTACAAAACTCTAATAACAACATGGAAAAAGACTCATGTTATTGCATTGCATGTCATAATCTTCAAAGGCTGACACTTCAGTTTGTCTGAGATACACCTCTGGTGACTGCTGAGGCTGTAACGTCAGGTCTGTTTAGATATGTCACAGAGAGCCCCTCATCACTCTCTCTCTCTCATGCACAAGCACACACAACACAGACGCACACTGTACTGTATACTGTATGAGTTTTACAATGTGATTTTATGGTGCTTTAAGCAGGGTGTCATCTAGCTCCTATATATTCAAGAGAAGGCCAACATCTCTGTAGCCGATATCTCCAACAATCAGCAACTCACACCAACAGAATCTAGATTTCTATACTGATAAATACAGGGGTGGACAGTAACAAAGTATATTTACTGGAGTACTGTGCTTAAGTACATTTTTCAGGTTTTTCTTTGGAAATGTGTGACTCTTATCCACTACATTTGAAAGACAAATATTTTACTTGACTACACTACATTGCTATGAAGTTTCTTCTTACTGGTTACTTTGAAGCACAGCTTTGAAGTGAACCCATGGATTTTCTTTTTTAAAATGCAATGGGCCATTAGCTGTGTTCATCACAGGGGAAAGTTCAATCACAGTAAACTCTTCCTTCTATGCCTGTCAGTCAGCTTCAAAGTGCTTGCTGCAGTTTTTGAACCGTTCAGTCGCAACTTGGCGGTGGTAATGACGGCAGATGAAGATGATTCCTCGCTGCCAGAGCACCCATGGCCATGTCTGGAGTCCATGTTTGAGATTTTTAAATAGAGACAGATTCATATTGTTTTATTTCTGTTTTTATCATGAACAAACTGCATGACTGCGCACAAAAATTCCCCGTCCAACCCAAAATAGCATGTTGAGGTGTAAACATTTGTATAATTACAGATAAACATTTTAAACAAATTCATCTGTGATTGCAGTAGTTGCAGTTTTTATGCTATGGTTGATCAAATGAGTCATGAGTTTCTATAAATGTATTGTGAAGACTTTGTTCACCACTGGATAAACAGCACTACAGAAAATTATTTTAACTTTAAATGTTTGACTTTGGGGTGAACTGTCCCTTTAAAACACATGCATAATGACACACCCAGGTCAGAAAATATACATTTTCTCTATGGGAACTGCCTCTAATATGCATGTATTAACATACAGTAGATGTTATTCTAAATCAGTACTGACACAGGTTATAGTACTGCACAATAGAATACATTACTGTACATATCTTGACTTGACTGGCCTTTGGAAAAGAGTCAATACATAAACCCAGCTCTGTGTCAAAAGACTACCTGTGATTACAGGCTGAAAGCTGGAATGGATACAGCAGCTCTGTAACAAATACAACAAGTTTTTCATTTGTGACAGATGTGATGAAATTGAAACGTGTCCAAATCAAATGAAAACACACCCTGACTTTGATACCACAAGTCCTCACTTTGCACCCAACCTATTGCTTCGCCACAGGCTGTTACTGTTGCTGATGTCAGTGTTACCAACTATTGATACCAGAGATAGAGCACACATTCATGAGCTTATGCTTACATCGAGTGTGTAAACAGAGCAGGGACTGTGCAAGAGCATACACATACAGAGCAGGAAGTTCAACACGGACACACACACACACGCACTTTATTTTGAAATCAAACTGGCCTTGAAACCTGAGATCACTGGTCAACTTCCACGCACTGTCAGTAGGGACACATGTGCAAGGTAAACACCTACAAATATGCACATGCACGTGTGCTCGATTAAATATCACTGATTGCACGCCGCTACTTCCTCAATGAATGGGCCCCGCGGACACCTCTGCTCAGTGTGATTTCTCCACACTCTCACCAGCCCTGACAACAAAGACCATGCTGACAGTAATCCAGATTACACTGGCCTGAGCCAGGTCAGTGTGCGTAACATATACTGAGGCTTGTCAGCAGGGTCCTTGACTGCTGTACAGTTCGGTTCCTTCCCACAGTTTTACTTACAGCTGGAAATTTTTGTGACACCACTAATGCACATAAATGTTTGATTTCTGAAAGCAAAAATTAAACCTCTGGGTTTAACGTTGGCCTGTGAACACTTTCAGCACAGAGCTGAAAATGACTGCAGCCTCAGTTTGGATGCGTATCATACAATGGGACTGGAGGCAGACAAATGGTGTTTATTGCATTCATGTGGTGACAGACACTGTCTTTATTTGTGTGTGCGTTGAATAAATGCATGTGCATAGTAAGTACATGTGCCACACAACTGTCCTGACCCCACATTTTAATGAGCGTGTAATTAATTTATGGCAAGATGGGGTTCACAGAGAAAAGGAACTTGAGTTTTCGATGACAACCGTGACTGTGTTTGACCTCTTAAACCCCATCGAGGTCCTCACATGTGGCAGCACTTTCTGCACATCCAGACTTGCATCCTTGTCAAAAGAGCACTATTAAAGGGCTGTCATTGTTTAAGGACCAATCAAGAGTAAGAACTGGCACGAGCTGATAGTTTGTGGGCTTGATGGGGGCAAAGTTACAGATGGTTTATTAATCTGTAGAGTCCCATCATAACAAAAGACACTTTGTTGTTGTTGTCACTTCATTTTCCTGAACGGATGATGTCAGAGTGTGAGACTGCAGTCCATTGTCCAGCCAAACCCACATCTGTGACAGCATGAGGCATCCAGAGCCATCACTCCTCTCCTCTGCTCCCCCCAAAAACAACCCGTGTTCACCAGTCATAAAGTCAAAGTGACAGACAGTTCTAGTACGAGCCGTGCCCAAGACTAAAGGAAGGAACAAAACCAATAAGTGTAATTGCAAAGGCATTCCACGATTTAATTGCATACACGGACATTTATATGCGTCACCATTTAAGCCAGATGGAGAAAGGAGGCAAGTGGTGCTGACACTTTCCATGAGTCCCCTTTATTACTTAACACCCATGTGCCGAGACACTCACCCCAAACTCACTAGGCTGGCCTGCAGCGGAGACCTGAGCGGCTGCCCAGGTCTTTATATGAATGACGCGTAAATGGATATCCGCTCTTAATGCTCAACAGTTACACGAGCAAACACAGACCTTCAGTCAACGGTAGTCTTTCTCACATACTGATGTCCCTGTTGAGCCCTCTTTCATCCATATTGGACTATTTGTCTTTTCTTTCCATTTCCCTGGCTCTGTCTCATGTAAAAAGATCATCTGGCATGAATATGGCATAAATCCGCTCCAATTTTTTTACTTCAGTGATTGTTATTCCAAAATCTGACAGATGACAAAAATGCTGCACTCACTCACCCACCCACCTTCAGCATTATGGCATGGATATTTCTGCACTGGCAGGTATAGATCCCTTGTGGCTACCTCTGCCTCTACCTCTTACATAACCCGCTGTCATGCTGCTCCAGGAATATTTGTTAAAAATGCTGCGAGCCATTGGACTACTGTAGCTGTGGAATGAACGGCGGTGTCCAGGTGCACTCAGTCCCCCTCCTGTCTTCAAGGACAACTACATCACCATCGTTCTCCCAGATAATAATGGAATGATTGGATCTTCCTGAGCCACCAACCTGACTCCAAATTCCATCTGTAGGAGAATAGAGAAGGTATTGTTCCTTTAACACTCCAAAACAAACGTAGTAGGCGATCTACCCTCCGCAGTCCACTCTCAAATATGTCCGACATTTTGTCCTAAAACAGCCAATAATCACAAAAGGTCATTCTCTTGGACTTTGACCTCAGCCAGCGGGTCATTCTCGCTTTCCCTGATTTATATATTCTCTCCCTGCATTTTTTCTTCACTTAAACTCTGCCCCACTCCTTCACACATTCCCTTTGGCTCTTCAATAACAACAGCGCTGAGTGGTTTAACACACCCTGGTCAAGGTCAAGCAACGCCCAGCGATCACTGGTGACCTTCACAGCAGCTGCAAATGCGAGTGCTTTAACAAACACACTCAGGGTCAGAGATGCGCTGACTGCCTGACCCCGGCTATCAGTGAGACATGAATACATAGACATGCTCTTGTATGCAAATACGCATGCCAAGTCATCTGTGTTGATCCAGCACTGACGGGCAAACAACAGATAGTCATGGACAGATGAGTGCGCCACACCCCCACCTCTGAAAATATACACTCCACTGCTCCGTATTTCTGACAGGTAGTAAGAGGTCCGTCAAAGCCCAGATGTTAACGTGAAAAAGGATTGTTTTTATACCTAACTGAGATCATGTTATAAAAGCAGCTTAAAATGGGGACCATGAATGGAAAAGCTGAGTGAATTAGGAATGGCATCCATCCAGGCCTTCTGATGTGTGAATAAGTGGAGCTTGAATCTGAAAATGGAGTTCAGCAAGTTCAAACACAAATGAAGACGGATTAGGCTTATTACAAACATACCAGCGTGTCTTTACAGTGAAAATGCAAACTCAAACAAGTATGATACACTGCTATGTGTCTTTCGTCAACTATAATGGCATTTTCTTCATGGGTATGAAATCAGCAAATGTAGTGGCCTGGTAACAGAAATTCCACGGTGTGTTTTTAAAGTGAGGACATGCCTCGAGTGAATCATTTGAAGCTTCATGAAATGATGTCATGAGCGAAAGGTCAGAGCAGGTCACGTCAGGAACAACAGAGGCCCCTTTTTAGAGCAACACTGGATGACAGATGGGGCAATAAATACATGGGAAATATCAATTTCCAACTGTATTGGTGCAGGACCTTATTGGAGAATAGGAGACGTTTTATTAGAGATTTGTTTATAAGAGATAAAACAGCCCACCTTAACGTGCTGCGAGAATCGTCCCTAGTTTGAACTCATAGTCCAGTGTACTGCCAGTACAATCCTGCCAACACAAGCTTCAAACCTGCCAATACAAGCCAAGAAATTTCCCTTGAGAGTCAAAGTTGGAAAGTGTGACAATGGACTGACAGTAGGGGGACAATGGAAGAACTGTGGTTCCAGAAACAATAGGACAAAAATGTTTTGGGAAAATGTTTTGGGATCATACACAATGCAGAGATACGACTGCGGTGTTGTGGTGGGATCTTGGTGGAGGGATAACCATCGGGAGAGAGAAAGAGGGAGAAGCCGTGCAGTGCGTCTGAATATACTGGAGCAGTGTATCAGAGCGAGGACGAAGTGCAGGGCCTCGTAAATCTACAGACACATTCAGAGAACTTAAGAAAGCCCAGGTGTCCCCTGCACCCGAAGCATGCACACACAGCGGCTATTTGACCTACAGCAGATCACACAAAACTCTTTATGTGACATATATATGACATTATACGGCATGTGAACTACATTTCGGATAGTTTCTTGGAAAATGCAACAGCATAAAAATGTCAAAATAGTGAGATAATGCGGTCAGAAGAATCTAAAGGTTTTTAACACTCATTATCAGCCAAGTGATATGAAATAAACTTGCAACAGTGTATATGAAGGGTCCATTAAATTGTTTCTGTTTTGTTTGTATGCATGCATGTGTGTGTGTGTGTGTTGCCATGGCTCCCATTAAGGATATTAAACACAAACTGATTAGATGCTGGCAACATTTTGACACAGATACTGCTGCGAAATTACACAGAAATATCCCCCGCTGTTCAGACTCATTCATCTACTAAAGATGTTTACTTCATTATTATCAGTATTTACCATTATTTCCCTATTACGGCTTGTGTACATAATGGCGTAATTGACAGAAACTGAACACTGTTCAAGGTTGTTAGAGGAACAAAAATGTGGAATTTTTTCCTCCCCTCTAATGTTGACAAAGGTCACGATGACTGATAAAGACAATATGTTTGCACGAACAAAATTAATGAAGTAAAGAAATAAACAAAGAATTGGAGAGTCACAACTGCTGGTACTCTCAAGACAAAATTCCAACTTAATCCCAACTTCCCTTTCTGCTGTCATGCATCGTAAGTGCATTTGGCTGTGGGTAGCAAAGCTGTTACTAATTGATCTCCTTCTCTCTCTGCCATTTATTTTCCAGTCTCTCCTTAAAGACATTTGTCACACTCATCTTTTTTTAATATGTATATATAAATATATTCAGAGGTCTGTTACATAAAGCTGCAGCAGGTGACTTTTATTAAAATAACTTTGTGTCATATTTGCTGAAGCCTCCACTATATTTTGAAACAAGTACATGAGTCAGATAATCTGCAAAAAAAAAATTACGTCCCTCCTTTTCCAACTGCTTCCAGTGGCATTTGCTAGAATCTACTGCGGCGCATCAAAAGCAGCCAATCGGAGTCGAGGAGTCTCTGACGCAGCTGTCAATCATGTCAAGTGCTGCTCGTGAGCTGCAGTCAAACTGTCAAACTAGGCATTCTGTTACTGTGTTCTCAGAATCATACATAGTGTTCTGTTTAGCTGTAAAATAATAGAGTTTGTAATCTGGCCACCATATCGGATACAGTCGAGTCGACCAAATTACAAGGTCACAAACAGCTTAACAGTTCTACAATATGTTTCTGAGAATATTTGAGAATTAGGCAATACAGTAACAGAATATTTATACATATTTGATCAGCGCTGCCTAGTCTGACAGTTTGACCACAGCTCACGAGCAGTAGTTGACTTGATAGCTGCGCCTGAGACTCCTCGTCTCTGACTGGCTGTTTTTGGTGTGGCGAATACCACTGGAAGCAGTAGGAAGGGGAGGAGGGACATGATTTATTTCACAGATTATCTGTCTCATATCTGTCAGAATACAGTGACAGTTTCAGCAAATATGACACAAAGTTATTTTCATTAACAGTTACAAACTACATAACAGACTTCTAAACATATTTAGAGGCGACGAGCAGCTGTGTTAGAGACTCGTGCAGTAAGACCATTAGAAGTGCCACAAGGCAATAGAGTCGGCAGGGGAATATGATTTTTTCACTCATTTAGTACTGTGTGAATATGGTAGTTTTAGCAAATATGACACAAAGTTATTTCTTTATAAATGACCATCTACAGCTTTAAGGGTTAGCGGTGGGACGATTGAGGAAATGACCATGATAACGTGACGCTGATGGGGTAATAACCAGGTCCTTACAGGTAATGACCAGGTCCTCTTGAGTCTCAACCCCTCCCTGTCACAATGTGTTGTGCTGAAGTGTAGTTTGGGGTAGAGAGAGGTATGACTGTCCATCTGGGTTTCAAGAAGTTTTATGTTTATGCAGGAGTGAAACCAAAACACAGCATGAAGACACAGTCAGCTAGAACACATTCAGACAGGATTCATTGTGTCCCCCGGCCACTTGCTGAAACTCATCCAAGGCTTTGACAGTGAAAAAAAAGCACCATATGTGTGCTGAATGTCTACCCCCTTGTGGACAAATGAAATATTGCTCAGCTATGCACAGTATACCATGAGCCAGAGGGGAATTTCTGATGCAGGACAATAAAATAAAGAAAACAAAAAAAACTGGATTGAAAACTAAATCCCATTTAATGTTGAATGAATAATATAAAATAACCTGGCAAAGATGCAGAGGTGCAGTTGGTTCAACGTAGACGTGAATGTCAAGGTATGTAAATCCTCCAATCCCTACTTCTGCCCTCGCTGTTTTTGTGAATACAACTGTCAGGTTAATCTTCATCAACCTGAGACAAACCTGTGGTTTGACTGTTCATGCCAAGCAACATCGAAAAGCTGTAAAGGCTGCCAACTCAAAGCCCTAAAGGCCTTACTGTAGGCAGAGCAGCAATGTGCAGTGAACCTTCTAACCCTCAGCTGCAGAGAAATCACACTAGTATTGCTGTCACCACAATGTGCTAACTTAAGACTGCTATTCCAAGTTTAGCAGACGTACCCCCACTCTCTCTTTCATGCACACAAACATACACTGTTTGCTTTATTCACCTCTCACTTCCTCTTCCTATTAGTCTCACGGAGATTGAAGTTGGCACACAAAGCTCCACCAGGGAAAGGAGATAGGAAGGGAGATTTCTCTGCAACCGATCCTGAACTCTGATAGGTCTTTCCACGCAGACTGGGAAAGATTTAGTCTCTTAGGAACAAGACTAGAGAGACACGAGCAGTTTAGTACATCATGATGCTGTATGTCGGAGCAAAACAGTTTGGATGCCTTTGGCGATGTGGTTTAAACTCTGATACTGATCTGAGAGCTGTTGCTTACATAGTGAATCACCATGGCACAGTCTTGGCACGGCAGTACCGATTAACCAAAGTATCCTCTTGACACCTGTTTCTCTTTGCTAGGATGTATTTGATTTGCGTATTCATTCTTTAAAATGGATGGAGAGGTTTTTTGTTTGTTTTTTCAGTTTTAAATTATATCTTCAAACAGCAAATAATGCACATGCACACCAAAATAAGTAAAAGTAAAATTTTGGATTTAGGGGGATATATTGGCAGAAATGGAATACCAATGGAATATAATAATAATAATAATAACTATGTTTTCTTTAGTGTAAAATCACCTGAAAATAAGAATTAGAATGAACTGTTTATACCTACATAGGGAGCAGGTCTTCGTCTACAGAGTCCACCATGTTACTCCACCATTTTTCTATAGTAACCCAGAACAGACTAACCAAACACTGCCTCTAGATAGCATTGGAACAGCATCAGAAAAACACTGATTTTTTAATTTTAAACTGATTTATTCAGTGTTTTTACAGCTTTTAATCACCCAGTCCTTTTTGTATTGGTTGAAATCACTTGGTCCAGAAACAAGAAGACCTCTGTGGATAATTTGGCTCCTGGTAAAAACCTCCTGACCAACAAACACTGAAGGAATTCTAATCGGGAGAAGTTTCAGCTGGTTGCAATCTGTAATCCTCACCACTAGACGCCACTTAACCTCTCTAAATCTTACACAGTGTTTCTTTAGGTTGTTATACATTCAAGTTGCTCCCGTCCTAGTTTAAAAATGAATGTAGGGAGCAGTTTAACTGTGCGATCAATGGAGTGGGGCACACAGATGATACAAAATAAACGTCATTCCAAAAACATATTGCAAAGAATCGTTTTGTGTTTCAGCATCTTGCTTTAATCAGAGGCAGACAGATTCCAATCATTGGCCATTAAACCCCTCTCTCTTAGGACCGATGTGCAAGTGGTGCCATTCATCATGCAGACAGGGCAAATAATACTGTCGTTCTTAGAAAGCTGATGTCTATGTAACGTCCTTTTTATGACTCATATACATTTGTAACTTCTCTGTATGCAAGAGCAGATGCATAACAGTGTGTGAATACGTTTCATAAGAGACAAAAAAAGAAAGATTAAACTCAAAGCTCAAATAAAACCAAAGATCCTGTGTGGTCAGGCGCTGAGATCAAGGATCATTCCAACGATAATCATTAGCAACTGAGCCAAACAAAATTTGGGTGTAGCTATGATTCAATTCAAAGTAGACACCATTAAGAGAAACCAGCGTGAGTGGATTAAACATTTGTGTGAGCATTTGAGTATATGTGAACTTCTGTGTCTCTGTATGGCAGTATGGATACCTGTTATCCAGTGCCAGTGCTGTGAACCCCAACACAGCACTGGCACTGGATAACAGGCACCCCAGGGGATCGGGGCCCCCGCCAGAGCTTACAGCGACTCTGAAAGCAAAACACATAAATAACAACAAGAATAATTACCATCACCATCCCCGTTTTGCAGCAAACTTGCACAGCAACCACACCAAACACAGCGAGGGAGACGTGGGATCTGGGGATCTTGGAGCAAATCAAAACCAACACTCTCTTTCCTGGGAAGGTCCCAGGGCCTTTGTTATCTGCCTTCAAACCAGTATGATTCATCAGCTGTGTTATGGATGTTATTGTTGGCGCGGCGATGGGTTCTTCTCATAACCCCAGAAGTACAGCAGAGATAAATGCCTTCTACATCACTGTATCCCCATCCACCTGACATTTATGAGCAGTATTTGTGTTGATCATTTCATAACAGCTTGAGCAGGTGGAGCCCTTTCATTCTCCATACTGAGGGCGCTTTACATCAGCCATAAAGGGATGAAGCCACTGCTCCACATCCTATACCCCATCCCCCCACCCGACACGCACAAAGAATGCCACTAGCTGTCAATCATTTTAACTGACCCGGCCTCTCATATCCCACAAACCCAATCATCAGTGACTGTCAGATGGCAGGTCTATAAAGCCTGGTGTTTACCCCGTCTAGACAGACTGGGGGACTGGCAGCCATGGGCATCTGAGTAGTATATTGCACCCAGTTTAACCACAGATGAGAGCTCCACTGTCATTTAACACCATAAATCAGCCCCCTCGCACATAAACAGCCTATAAGGGTTGGGGTGTTGAGAAACCAATTTGAAGAGTAATCTGAAGACAATGTTTCAAAGCGCAAGAAGCTCGGCGAAGGAATTCCCTTTTGATCAAACGCATTAGTGCACTTGATTCCTGAGGCTAAACAGTGCAGTGCAATAAATCATCAGGATGAAGCCACAGTATAGTTTCTGTGGTTCCCATACCATGTTGTGTTAGCATGCCCGGTAAACCAGCTTCATGAATAAAGTGAGACAAGGCAGAATTGTCTTGGAGAAACAGAAACTCTTTATCAATCCTGCTTCACAGGAGCAAACATTGCACTAAGGTGAACAGAGCTAAATTTTCACACAGTTATCTGAGCAAATAAGAATAGTTCTTGCTTGCGCTCTCCTCTCCAAAAAACAAATATTATTTCCCCCCTTCAACTGGCCAAGCACTGACAGAGACACACTGTCCTAGGCCTCTCCTCAGTGTTTCCAGCTGAAACCTCACTCAGACCTCAATTTAACATGGCACACAGTGATGCCTGGAAAAAATTATGCCACCACACATATTATCATATTAATTACCACAGCGTATTTTCGCTCACCAGGAGGAGAAAGAATAAAGAATCACAAAAATGAAAATGCTGTCTAACCAGAGGAATTTGTTTACGCAGAAGTTATGAGGCAAAAAAAAGCAGAGAAACACTCTTAAACAGAAGATTTTTCAAAACACCACATTTTGCAAGATGGGCTTTGGAAAAAAACAAAAGACTAATTGCAACATCAAGCTTGAACATCTGTTGGAGGATGGATTAACACGCTGAGCAATGTGTGGGTGCTTTTCAAGAACACCAGACTTCTCATACTAAATATAGGGCTGCGATTGTATATTTGGGATTCTAGAAATGTAGATAAAGGCACAGGGAGGGGGGAATAACCTGCACAGCTATGACAGGTCCACTAAACAGTGCTGCTGCCCTTGCTGTGATGTGGACCGACAGCCTCTCCTATCAGCCCTTCGACTGGAACCGCTGCCATATCACTGGCAGGAAGTAGACCTGTTATTGTTATGACCTCAAAGGCTTTGGGTGGTCCACATTCAGACACACAAACAAACACACATATGAAGAGAGAGAGACATGAGCCAGCAGGCATACGCAAATGTAACTATCCAAAACACTTTGATAGACGCTTTCCAAACACCTGCAATTTCCTACGAGAGCACACACATGGCTGCTTGCACTGACCTACAATGACCTGCAGTGCTTTCACCCACCCTCTTATATACAATATCTGACTTTACTCATGTAACGAATTCAATCTATTTACATTAAAATCATAGAAACAGGCAAAATTATCCTTTGACGATCTCAGAACCCATTGGCAAGTGATCTGATGAAGATGAGACTCTGAGGACAATGTTCAATATTTTGTGAGATCCGGTGTAGCAAGTTGATGTCCCGACATGGATGGATTACTTAACAAGCCTATTGGGCACAGGCCCAGGGGCCCAAAGTGTCAGGGCCTGGTCTTCACCGGCAAAATGTCACTCAAATTAACACGTACTGACGAGGACGGGACTCAAAATGACCACTAAGAGATGCAGAGGAACGGCAAAGAGACACAAAAAACGGCAAAACAACCACCAGTGGCCACAAAACAACCACAGACAGATGCAAATAAACTGCAAAGAGACACAAAACGACCAAAAAAAAAAAGGCAAAATCACCACAAACAAACACAAAACAACAACACAAAGGAAAAATCCCTACAAAGTCTGTGTGTCTTGCTCCTATGGAGGAGAAGTGGAGGGGTCTTTTGCGAATCTATGCCCAAGGGGACCTTTGTCTCATAATCCACCCATGCATCCGGACCAAGACTTCCTCTGTTGTGCCCCCGTCATTCTGGCAAATCTCTATAGATATATAGCTGATGCGTTTCCAGACTGCATCTCAGCTCATGTGTTCCGCCTCTACATACAGACCATTTACCAGCCACTCAAATGTAATCGGCCACAAACAAACTACAAACGGAAACCAGAATGCTTCCAATACCTAAATCCTGTCCTGTTGCTTACATAAGCTGCATACATATGCAGATAACTGTTCATAGAGATGAATCCAGCATGACTCATACGGCCAAAGACACTCCATATACAAACCGTATGTCTAGAAACATATGCACATGGAGAGATACGCATCAGTCACAGGCTGATATAGTTTGCACAGTAGTCTATCAGTGGATGACGTGAGCTGGCAGAGATTCATCGTGGCTAGAGTACAACACCGACCTGTCCAAACAACAACATGCTCAACCTCGCCCAAGATAAGCAGGACGGAGCTAATCTCCACACAAAAGACACAAAGCTGAGCACTTTAACAAGATAAATCTGAGAAAACATGGAGGTGCTGCTCCTAGCAGGTCTTTGTTCAGCGCTCAGTTACTTTTCTTTTGGGGATTTTAGCTCTAAAATCAGATCCATTAGTAGCCTGGTTTAGTGTGTGGTGACATTTCAGTGATGCACTCAAAGCTGTTTGGATTTAGAGTTCACATTGCTCAGTTTAAAATACAATCCATCAGCACCCAGCAGAGTGAAACATTACTGTATCCAGTTACCAGGAGAGAAACCCTAGACCTGCGAGGACATAGGTCTCACACATGCAGACGGGAAAACACTCACCCACCCTCAGACAGACTGAAAATGACATCCTCACATCGGCTTTAACAAACCTTTACAGCAGTCCCACTCCCATTTTGTCATGCCCACACACACGTGTAACACACACAAACACACATGCACGTAGACAAATAGTGGCAATCAGTGGGTGGATGTCAGCCCCCAGACAGGAACTGCTCCCAGCACTGGCAACGTAGCTCATAAATCACTGCACACATTGGGGTAATGATCCATTGAGAATGCGAGGTGAAACTCCCCTGTAAAATACAATGCCCCTTTTAAAGACCACACTGCAGCACTCGCAGCTCTGCCTCCTGCGTGCCAGTGCTATCATTAACACCATTATCACTGTGCACGGCTCTGACAAAACCTCAACACAAAGCAGCAATGCACAAATAGAACAGATTGGGGAAAGGCTGTAATTCTTGTGGTGCTTCAGTCGTGGCTTTGCTGCCCATTGTGGCGCATTTGCTATCAATTATTCAAATGTGAACTTTTATTTTATTGGATTTCTGTGCCAAACGGCATAAAACCTTTCACCAATATATCTTATCTAAGCTTTGTACTTGTGAGTGTTAAAAGACACAAATAAAACATTTCTAGGTTAACAATAAAAAAAATATCTGTACCTGGAATAAAGCTGCCACGATATCACAGTTCCAGTTCAGCTTCAACAAATCTTAATCCAAAAACATTATTGTTGTTGGCATTTGTGGCATGGTTATTTGAACATCTGGCAAAAATCAGAGAAAACTGGGTCTATTCTGGCCTCCTTTTATTAAACATTTACAACAACCATGTTAATATTTGACATGCTAATGGACGATATATATTTGCAACGTAAACATGAAAATAAAAACATGAAAAAAACGTATCTTCTTATGGAAGAGTTAAAGTATCTTTAGGATTCATTTTACTCTGTTCATCAATTCAAAAAACTCTGCCATCCATTTAGACTGATATAACACACTTCTGAAGGGACTTTGGGTTCTTCCACTCATTTTAGGATATTTCTCCGATGACTAACAGACTTCAAGGAATTCCAAAATGCATCAAAATTCACTTCAGGGAAAAACTCAATTTCAGAAAATTTCCCAGCAACATGACTCCGCAACCCCGTCTTTTTTATGTATCTTGATATCTACTGAGAAAATATCTTCATAAGATGCTTCATATTCAGCTGGGCACTGTAGTTAATACTGTGTCCTATAAAGTATGTGAGAGGGACCTTGCGGCCCGAAGGAAGTAGATCCTGAGACTGATGTGAAACCTGGTGTTCATATTCTGCGGATTTCCTCCACGTTAATTTCATCAATTATGTATTTACCTGCAATCTGCAGGCTATCTGCTCTTCGCAGGAGGAGAGGGGCACGTTTACCTGGTAGCAATTTAGAGATTCAGATTGATTAGTATACAAACAGCTCCTTGGGGGCTAATCATAAAATCGGATTCAAAGGTGAAGTTCAACAAGGGATCAGTTACCCATTGATGATTGTTTCCAAGTACTTGCCAATTAGAGCAATACAGCATCAGCTGGGCATCTTTGTTTTTTAAACATGCATAGCAGCTAAAAACGTATAATATTACCTGTAAGTAGATCATCATCAGTCTATTTTTCTAAACAATTTCACATCAGCATTACTATACCGCTGCCCCCTAGTGGCTGCACCTAACATCACAGACCACCACTGTTCAATGTACTGAACTGCTCTCCTCCAGTGGCTCCTCAGCTTACTAGTTTCCACAGTATAGAGCACTCAAGAGAGCCGTGGGACTGTGTTGATAGTGTGTGAAGCTGCCTGCTGGTGAAGTCCAACAAGCGCTCCACAAAAATCCCTGCGGCACATTCTGAGCAACATGAATTTGCTAGTGACTTGCACTGAGCCTAACAGCAGAGTAAGAATGGAAAAATCTTGCTGTCCTTAACCAGAATTATGAGCTTTCAAGAGTGAAGGGAGCAAGATTCACAGCCACAGTGCTCCGACAGTATTCCTGTGTACTGGTAATGCTAGGTAAAATCTCGGGAGAGATCTCGCTCAGTACTGTGAGATACGTACAGTACATTATGTTCCCCACCACAGGCTGAAAATTCATCTTTCCAAGAAGACTCACGTCAGCTTCTGCCCAGTAAATCTTACTTTTTCTGCTCACTCTGAGCACTCTAGATGTATCCTCTCTCCTTAGCTCTTCACATTTAATGATCTGCGGATCAAACCGTGGTGATCAGCAATGTATTTTCACAACTTGATTAAATGTGTGTATTTCTAACATTTTAGTCTTCAATTAATCCATTTTATGTTGGAAATGCTTCCCATGTGTTGAGACATGAAGTTGTAAATTCACTGACTATTTAGAGAACTTCTGAGTTTGTCTAATGCCCCCAATTTGAAGTTATTGGGATAGTCTAATTTCAAAAATGGTAATCATGTGTGTCCCTACATGTAGAATAGTTAACACTGTGCGCTGTAGGCTGTGGACATATTAAACATTAGTGTCGTTACAGTACATCAGAGGAGAAGGACTCTCGCGTGCCAGCTACTTATCGAAAGTTACGTCGTAGTCAACCAAACTTCTGATGACAAGATTTATTGACTGAATCTGGCACTTATTAGCTCCACAGCTAGATGGATAGATTTTTAAGTGGATTGTACTAGGTTGAAAACTCAAGGCTTTGAAGACATCTTAGGATAATTTAAACTGCATGTAGCCGGTCACCATGACGCCAAGTTAATTAGCTTGACTATTTTCCTTCAAAGGGATTAAAAACAGTGGTAAAATTGACTATATTACATTTGATACTATCCATTAGAGCAATGTTTGACCCCAAAATACCAGGCCTGACCCTACATTCATACATAGTTTTTGCCCAAACCTGACCTGAGCCTGAACCACAGCAGCACTATTGGGCCCGAGCCCAGTTAAAAACCACTGTAAAAAAAATAAACAAAACAAGTTAAAGTCAACTAAAGTTTTTCAGTGCACTAACATCTGTGGCACAGAGTGTGTTTGTAAATAGTGATTCTGGTGTCAGAGAGCACAAACTGGACCATTCGTAAATTCGGAGCACTTTTCAAACTAAATGTTACTGTGCGGTTATTCAGAGCACCACAGTCTTGGAGTGGCAGAGCGCACTGTGCTGCTCTGTCTCTTCAGACAGAGCAGCACAGTGAATGTGAAACTACTCATTCATTCATTAATATGGAAATATGGAAATTGGAGCGAACCTGACCCGATTCAAGCCTGTGGGAATGCTGAGAAATGAGAGTCTGAGGAGCAGCACACAGGTTAACACATTTGATTGGTTACACATTCACCTATGGGGGAATGTAACACATACTAAAGATGCAATCAATCCCTAAACTGTAGGTCAAAACCACAGTATCAACATATTTTGCATAATAGTGGCAGACAAGTGCACATCGTTTTTATTTAGTGTCCGGCAAAAAAACATTAAGTATCAAACCTCATGCAGCATAATCCACTCCTCCACCCATGATTCACATGTTCAGTAGGTTCCAAACACGCTACTACTTCCCTGTCACGCATTTGCCTCCTCATAAATCTGAAGCTTTGCTGGAAGTAAAGCATTTAGATATTTATGGTGAAATAAAGATTGTTTGGAACAGACTAACAATCAGGATGAAGAGTGGAAAAGTGGATCACTGGGATCAGTGGACTTTGAGAAGTTTCTAAGGGAATTTTAACATGTTTTGACGTGATTTTTGCCGTGACTCTGAGTTACCATTGGAATTAACTAAAACTGGTGTGAATCCAAGATGACTACAGCTGCCAGTCTGCACAGAGGAGGAAGCTACAAACTTTTTTGTCATGCACAGAGTGAGTATGAGACTCAAAAGTTACATGTTTAGTGTTCCTGTAACATAATTTGGTTGATAAGTGGAGACTGTGTCAGCATTTCTCAGAACCCCCCTCACTATCACACTGGGATTGCAGTTAATGTACCAAACAATCAAACTAAACAGTTAATTTCATCCACTGCCGCCGCCAAACCTGTCTGAACATCATGACTCAGCGTCTCTCAGTGTGAGTCAGACATACGGAAATAAATGTGTAATACTTGACATCTGTATAAATTGTATTTAAAAGTAAAAGGATTCGACACTCATCGGATTTGGAGGGCATAGTGGAAAAATTGTAAAAACACGTAATACTTAGACATTTCCAAATCTTTTTATTTCTGTGTGATGACACACATTTGTCTCTCGTATTGAGACTTCTTACCCTCCATATATTGGTGATGTGTGCATGCAGCATAGATGCACATAACATAAAACACTAAGGACACATAAGGTAGGTATGCATGCAATACAAAACAATAATTGGTAATTTATACATGCTTAAATAATTCTGCACTTACTGTTTGGGATCCTGGAAGAGTTGTACCTGTTTCTGCAACTGATCTCTGCTGTTTGGTCACTCTCTCCTACCAAGGACAAGAGTAGAAATTCATTATCATTATTTCACACTCAGGAGGAAGGAAACACACACCAGCCACTACAGCACTCAACGAGTTTGATATGTAAAAACTACAGTGGTGCTGCTCGGCAGAGGAACACACCCACTTTGGATTTTATCAGCTCATCAAGTGGTCGTTATCAGTTGTCATCAGAAGCATAAGCACCTTTTACACTGCCTCTTCAAGGCAGGAATTTCACGCCATTATGCCACCTTGCCACCTTGCCATTCTATGTCAAAGGTACAATCGTGGAATGGGGGAACAGAGTTGTATCGCCTTCAGGCTGGCAACAGAGGTAGTAACAGTGCCGAAACATGTGTGAAAGGGACAGTCGGAGGGGCGGGACTATGAACAGGACAGGACGGGTGTGACGTTTTGATGACGTGTTATGTGTGCAACATATCTGGGAGAGTTAAAAAGCAGCTTATAGCAGTTAGCAGCTAACTCAAAGGAGGAGAACAATCGGCAAAAATGTTTGCAAAGTGGGAGGTCAATGAGGGCTGGGAGCTCCGATCAGAGGACGAGATCAGCCGCCATATAACAGGGATGGTAAATGATTGTTGTTGCCATATTACATGTATGCCATTGTTCATGTTTATAAAGCGCTAATGACATGTTGTGCTATATGTCACGCTAGAGGCCAACACTTTTATAGCCTACTACATGTCACGCACAGTACACGTTTTTTGCTTCTGCTATACCGGCATGCTGCCTAAAATCACACACTGAAGCAGCAGGATGCAGCTATTGTTTAGTTCTGTGTAAAAATGTAAAGGTGGCATAAAGCGGAGACTTCATAGTGGCCCTATAGTGTGATCTTGAGATTTGAGCCCTGCTCCTCCTCCTGTTTAAGTTTATTATCAGGCAGCGACCTCTGGTAGCTGTAGCAATTATGATGAGAGCAAAGGAGGAAGTCAGGTGACTTATAACGACAAAGTCCTCGTAGGGAGGAGATCAAGAAGGGACGATGGGTCAAACAAACAGAACTTTGACCCAAGTGACCACTGTTCATGTCCTGTGTGAACCCAAAAGTCAATGCTGACTTATTTTAACTGATACACGTAAGTTATGTTACATTGCATCACGTTATGTAACAGATATACTTATTTCACCCCAAACCATGATCTTTTTCAACATGTAGCTTTGGTGCCTAGACCAAAAAAATCGAAAAGTGTAACCTGACAAAACTGCTACCATTTCACAATGTTGGATATGCACTTTCTGGCCTACTGGTCAGTGCAGTTTGCTCCATCTTAAATATCATAATGGTAGTGATAACAACTGATAACACTGGAAAGGGGTGAGGAACAACACAAACACATCTGGATGAATGACAAACACACAAGACTTCAGGGGCACATTATTTACTAATACATAATCGCCTGAAGGATCCCAACAAAGCAACTCCCCTAATCCCAGAGTCCCTTCCCACTCCATGAGAAAGCTAACCATGAAACAGTAGGATTGCTTCAGTGCAAGTGATTCTTGGACACACTTCAAAAGTTAAATGGAAACCCTGAATATCTCTGGCAAGATAAACAATGCAACAATGCAACACAATACAAATCAATCTGGAAAATGACAGAAGAGCCAACAGGACAGCCCAGCCCATTCACTGCAGCAGTGAAAAATAGTTTGCTGAACACTGGGATCACTGTTAAGTCACCAAAAAAGGGCTCATGCTTGGACATGCGAGATGCGCAGCAACAGTTAATGAAATAAATATGATTTCCATGTTTAACATCAATTTAAAAGCAAAAAAATCTGAATGTTTTGGAATGGTGCAGGAAGCAAAGGCAACCACGCCATGTCAATCAAACTCAAGAGCTCCACAACGTGTGAGGGTGCCAATGAAAACACAGCAGCTCGAACCGATGGCTCTCACTGTTTACTCTGAATCTGTGCCCGCTCTATCAATTGAGGGAGGGAATTGTGTCCTTAAGACGCGCTCCAATCACTGCTTTCATTTATTCACGGTTTTACTTCAGGACAATAACATACCCAGTAAAGCAATAAAAAGCAAGATGATAACAGATGCCGTTGTTTTACAGCTCACTAAAAACAGCAAAATATTTGGTAAACGCCAGCTTTACTAAATAGAAGACAGCAGGATTCTGAGATTTGGAGACTGGTAAGAAAATGATAGACACAGCTGCTTGTGAGAGCTTGCAAGGTCCTTTGATTCAGTTTTAGTCTGAGGTACATAAATAGTATCTTCCTAGCCTCCAGCAAAGAGTGATATATTAGTGGAAATGCTGACAATGAGTCATATTAGAGAGCAGCTAGGCACCCCATCTTAATTCCAACTGAACTCAGCCCAGCTGGATAGTGACAATCAGTGATTTATCTCTGGCTGAAGAATCAAATCAAACTTTAAAAACAAACATTAAACTTTCAAATGGATTTTCAATGGGAAATCTGATTCTCAGTTGCTTGGCGCAGCGATGTGGCTGGTAGAATTGTAATTAGTGTAGTCTGTTTTTCAGGGAGGGATTTCATTAAACTGGATTCACTGCCGGCTCAACATGCAGCAGGAGCATGGGCTGGATCTTGTTTTGCTCATAAAGTAAATTAAGTTTATGGTTAAGGAGTCAAGGCCGGTGCTCACATGTCTATACAGCACCATACCACCAACTGAGAAATGTAAACATATCACTTCCTCTTAAAGAATATCATCTGCTTGCACTTTTCTGATATATAGTGATTAGCTTTTTAGGGGGGGGGGTCCCCTCTGTGGACGAACAAATTTTGAAATATCTGTACAGGGAAATGAGGACACAGTCAACAGGATGCTCATGTTCATGAGGGGACTCAAGGACATCTAAGTTTCTCAAGCTCTCTGACTATCTTGAGGAGAACGCTATGATGATAGAACACAACGACCACATGTGGAAGACATTGTGGGCAATTACACTACAGTAGTTGAGACACTTATACAAGCTATGCAATATGTACACAGGAAAAGCCACAGCGTGCATCTAGGACTGAAAGAAGACAGGGGGTGCGTAAATGCTGGTAAACAAGGGTTAGGCTAGGATATGCTTCTCTGTGCCGTTAACCAGAACTGATTAGCCTGAGAGACACGTGACACATAAAATAGATCACTAACAGGTGGAAATGAGGAAACAACAAAAAAAAGGCACACACGGAGGTGGTTTTTTGCAGCTTAGTGACCTTACAGACTTGTTCACTGATACCTGTGTCTGTATATAGTAGATGCACAGTGTCACAGGTAAATGGTTAAAGGGCTGAATTTCAACCAGCTTTGTATCATAACAGTGTGGGTAGAATGTCCCTGCCCACACAAATCTGCTTGTTCTGGCACTGTTGCTTAAACTATAGATTTTATTTCTGCATTTTTATATGAGAAGCGGATCAAGAGAGAGACCACCCCTCGCTTTCTCTCTCTCAGATCTAAGCAGTGCTGATTAAATATAAACCAACATTCTGTTACTGCGTTGCCTATTTCTCACCTCAGATGTTTTCAGAAACATATTTTAGCTTAATATTTAACTGGAATTGCAGATCATTTGTTACCAGCCAGTCACCATATTGTTTCCTGTGGAAAAACAGCCAAGCTCGCATTACGTCACCCACCAGCGGGAGCGTTTATTGTTCCGTTTTGGCGCAGTGCATTCTGGAAGTTGTGGGTTTTCTTCCTCTTAAGCAAAAGCAGATGCCACAGCCATTTCCTCTGTTTTCTCTGTTCATATAACATCAGTGTCAAAACTTTCTACTACATAGACAGCCCAGTTTCATGAGAAGGCTATTTTCCAACAGTGAAATACTTCTTTAATTACTTCTTTAAATATAGTGTGCTTTATGCACGCACAGTCATGTATGATCTTTATCTGACTGTCTTCAACATGTTTGTTCATTGGGACAAACAGACCCTGTTTATTTACAACCATTGTGGTCTTGCCGTCTAAATATTCATAGAGGCAAATGGGTCCCCCTCCACAAAATGAGAGCTTTCCAGTCAAACCCTCTGGCCACACTGATTGAATCTAAATTCATAATGACAAGACAACTGCACATGCCACATTACAAACACTATTCTTTATAGACTGTGTTCTGAAAAGGCATTATCCTGTTTCATGCACATGGTTTGAATCAAGGTGGATTGGCTGAGCTCAGTGTGTAGTATTGGAAAGTTGTTATTTTCAAAGGCCCACGGGCCTCCTTTTTCAGGGTCCATGTACTGCACAATGTAACTTTCCCGGACAAAGTATAGGGATGTAAATCTGGATCAGACAGAATAGATTGGGTTCAGCGCAAACACAAGAGGATGCTCCGCTACTCTCCAGCACCATGCCAGTGCAAAGTGACACTAAAGCCGAAGAACCCCTGCCAAAGCCTGCGTAACACTCGGTTCTTATCAAATCACTGTGAACATTATTCTCGAGTTACCATAAACTGTGGAAGCAGAAAGATACAGCCCTCAAAGATGTGTTTTTTTCACACCCAAGAAACCAAATATCTTTAGCCTCCTTCAGTCAGTTTGGGCGACGGTGTTCACACGCTTGTCTCGGCTGGCCGGGTAATTGCTGAGCATTGTTATCTGAGAATGGAGCTGCTCACTGAGCGGAAAGTTCTCTGAGCAATTTCTTCAGGACTGCAATCAAAAATATATGTGATATTCCCAGGGTTAACTATGTAACCCAACTAAATAGTAACAGGCAAAACAAAAACGCTGTGCCAACAAATGTTCTGAATTATGAGAGAAAAAATGATTATAACAAAGAAAAGCTCTGATTGTGGATTACGGTTTGGGTATGCAACGGTTCTTTGCACCTATCTGACATTTAGCATCAACCCGTGCAGAATTATATACAAACAATAAAGAAAAAGAAGAAAATGTCCAACTGGCTCAGGGACCTGACTCAAAACAGCCAGCACTATTATGGAAAAAAACAATACTCCTGTATCCAATGAAAGGATGCCACAAATCAAAATATGGTGATTCAAATTAATCTCTCTCGTAGGCCTGTTGTTCTTCTTCTCCTCTTAAGTTTGGGGTCTCCTTGACCACTGACGCCTCTGGCTCCCTACCACTACCAGGACGGCTAGCCAGAGAGACGAGCACAGCAAATTGCCAAACAGTTTGTCTGTCATTTGATCGTACTGCGAGCCGTTTTCAGTGGAAAATGGTGGTGAGACTGTTTTTGTGTGTTCACAAACGCCCGCAGCTGTTTTCCCCATTTCTCCTGTGCTTTTCTTGACACAGATCATTTGGGCAGATGTACACTCCACCTGGGGTAGAACTGACAACCAAAGCTCCCCTGTGCTTATTATGGATATATGAAACATATCCTGTCTGTAAGAACTATCAGGTGAAGGCTGAGTTCGCTCAAACAACATCATGCCATCAAACACACCCTAATCGCTGAGTAATCCACTTTTCCCAGAAGCTGAGCGCAAATATATACACTGTTAACTGGAAACACACATACTTACAATACCTCTAGTGTGTATGCAGCAGATGTTTACATATACATGTGGTGATCAAGGTGCAAGCATCTGTTCTGTGCATCCCCATGATCCAAATTTCTTTCATCAGTACCAAGCAAGCCCAAGGATGTGTGCGCCCAAATCTCCTTCTTTCCTAAATCTGCCCTGCACGTCCCTCTCTCCTGCCCTAACAACCCTCGTATTATCCCACCCACCCACCTCTTCATCAGCAGGCTTCTGTGTCCCCTCCACTGATGCATCCAGGAGGACTCTATGACTGTCTAAGCCCCTTACATGGGGCTCCTGAACCCCCCACACACACCCACAGACACTACAGCCCTGTGTGGGCCTGTGCAGCCTGGGGCCTGACATGTGGAAGCAATCACAGCAGAGAGAGATGAAATGATATATAGAGTTAATAGAGAGGTGGATCAGTAATGACCGAGATCTAATGTCTAATCAAAATACATTCACTCAGCACAAGCAGTGACCTCATGGGTCGGGGTGTATGTCTCAGAGTGGAGGCCCTGGTCAGTAAGGACCTGGATCACATATCATATCATAACACATAGATGTGAGTGCCGCCATTATAAATATTAGCCAAAACTACTGTTCACACAGAAACTCTCAAGGATACAACAATGGCTTCCTGCTAACGTCTATGTAGAAAATATATTTGAAAGGGGTTTAATAAGAATAATGGAATAAGATGCCTAAATATCAAATGCTTCCTTTTTCCAGCTAAAGTAAATCAATACCTGAACAAGACCAACAGGCCCACTCTCATGTCTGGTATACTCCTCAAAATGACTCTTCAGTAGGAGTTGTGTTGAGCACAGTCAAATGCTCAAATTACAGATCATTATACTGAGGTACACAGGGCTGGGTTGTGATAGCTGGTTCCATTTTTGATTTGCTTCCAGTTTTTAAGCTTTCTGTCTGACAGTCTTTATCTTGTCATTCTTTTTTATTAGCAGAAGAGCATTGCACCAAACATTCAAACAGTTCACATAAATACTGTAGAAAATATGTAATCTATCTGCAAAAACTCTGGAATGTTTGATTTTGTTTTGGCCCTCAGACTAAATGCTAGTTACATAAAACACTTTTTGCTTAGAATTGGTGAAGGTTTAAGGAAAAGTTACATTCTGGCAAATGGGTCAATGAGAGGATCAATAAAGGATGCCAGGAATGAGTCCTGAAACCCAGAAATGAGTTAGCATTTTACCACGCCTGGTTCTCTCGTCTCAAAGTCAATGGGTTTTTGGAATGGGTTTTTGGTTAGACGCCTGAAATAAGGTCTGTGGTTTCACACAAGCTTAAGAGACTTTCATGTGTTGTTCTTTGACATAAAATACATCAGGAAAAACCCCACTTGAGAACTTTGAAGCTTCTATTTCTTATAAACATAGCACTAGGGCATGCGACCATGGTGTAATTCATTTATAGCCTAATATTAGCTTTTTACTTCTGGCGATTGCATTTGGGCTTCAATAACCATGAAAATGGTGTTCATTTGTGAAGATTATCTTACTGAACAAAACATGCAATTATCATAAACGCTTGTTTGCCACAGAGCTTATTTTAAGTAATCATCCAAATATCCCATATGCTTTTTGATGAGCGAACCAGGGCGATGCTAACTTCCATGTCAGCCCACAGAAAAATGCATACCACTCTTATAAATAGGACACTTCAGTCACCAGGTGGTTAGCTTAGCCTAGCATAAAGACTAGTCACAGGGGAAAACAGCTAGCCTGGCTCTGTCCAAAGGTAACTACACCCACCTACCTCTGACAATGACAAATTGGAGTTTTAGGGCAGGTTATGAGCTGAGCCACAGTAGTTCTTGGTTGTGGGCGGTGACTTCCTTGAGGCCAAGTAAATAATGGAAGCTTCAGGATGCTACTGCACCCCCGTCAAACCACAACTTGATGTTCTTACACCTTTTTTTGTATACATTAAACAAACAAGATAATGCATGAATTTGTGAGTTTAGGTAGTAAGTGGTTTTTGTTATCCTGAGGCAGAGCCAGGCTAGCTGTGTCCCCCAAGCTGTTGAAATCCAGCACTTGGGAAGTGTCAGAAACCAACAAAAAAAGGTGTCCTTTAACGTCGGCATGATACGCAACCGGTTGCCATTACAGTTTAACAGCAGCTGGCGGTGTCGGGAGGAAACAGGTTGGGACAAGGACAAAAGTTAAGGCAGCGAATGTCCGACTGGGGCGTGTGCGACGGGTGGCAGATGGATCCAACAAACACTGACTTTAACCCAAGAGAGCGGTGTTCGTATCCCGTAAGATTCTAAACCCTGTTCTTTTTCCTAAACCTAACCATGTGTTTTTCTGTTGCCTTAACCCAACCATGTGTGTTTGTTGGGGAACTGCCCATTGGTCCGACAGCCCATTGGTCCGACATCCCATTGTTCCGACCATATTAAACCCATTGTTCCGAAGTCCGTTCCGAAATCATCATGATGCCCTGTGGTTAAGGTCTCTGGTTAGGTTTAGGCACAAAAACCACTTGGTTAGGGTCAGGAAAAGATCATGGTGTGGGTTAAAATGAAAAAGAAAGAGACAAACACATAAGCCGTGAGCCTGCTCCGCCTCAAGCCTTTCCTAGCTGACCCAGAGCCGGTCGCAGCACACCATCAAGGCAGAAATACGCCCACCAGGAGCCGTTCAGCACCGCGGACCATCGGACTAATGGGATGTCAGACCAATGGGCTGTCGGACCAATGACATGGACCCGTTTGTTGTTGAAGGAAAAAAAATGTCAAATTGCGGCGTTTTACCGACGTAGTGCGTTTATTCTGAAAGAGACTGTATGTAAACAGTAAATTTCCTGTGAAAAAGGAAGTGTATCTTAAAAGAAGACAATGCATTAACAGGCAGAACTTGACGTGTCCCAGAACGTCAACAACCAACTCATCCAGGGTACCTTGCACGTCATATGTGGACATGGAAAGTCCATGACCAAAACGTCAATATGTGACAAGGTCAGTGAGAATGTGTTGGTCCTCCTGTTTCAAGTCTTTATGCTAAGCTAAGCTACCAAGCCACTAGCTGCAGCCTTATATTTAAGGGACAGACATGAAAGTGGTGTCATTCTTCTCAGCTAATTCTTAGCATGTCAAGTTGGCTGGGCCCCATTTGTGGAAAAGAAAGGCCAGGGACAGGGGATTTTCTGTAGCATCTCCTCAGCTCTGGAATAGCCTGCCAGAGACCATTAGACAGGCTGAATCTGTTGGTGCTTTTAGGATTTACCTCAAGATCCATTTTTATTCTCTGGCCTTTAATTGATTAATCTGTTTTTCTTTTTTTTATCTGATTCTCCAGGTTCAAATTGTGTTAAAACCTGTATTATTTTAATCTTGTTTTACTCATGCACTTTATGTCTCTGTGCTTGTATGTGTATACATATATGTGTGTCTCTGTGAAGCACTTTGGTGCAACACTTGTTTTGCTTTTGATAGTGCTATATAAATCAAATACACTTGAAACTTCAAATATGTGTATTTCACAAAATACAGAACTATTCCTTTAAACCTGAACAGACTTATATGAGATTAATAAGGGATTCAGATGGATTTGCATTTGACAAGCAGATGTTATACTGGATTGAGATTAGACAAAATGCAGCTGGAACTCAGACCCACAGTCTATGTATACAATGTCTATTAAAGCCCACAGATATCTGTTACAGTTGCCTGAACTATGACCAACCTAATATCAATGTCAGTTAATGTAATAATCATAATTATAATGTAAAGAAATAACTCAAAATGTCAGCATTTTGCATGTACTTCCAAACCACGTCTTAACTTGGAATAATACACCATAAAATCTAATTGAAAATCAGAAATCCACGAGCCCGCAATGTAAGAAACAGATATGGATGTGCATCAGAACACACAAATGTGGTCATACTTGAGATAATCAATTTTGATTATCAGCATGAAAAAAAATCATCCCTCTGGGCAAGAACCCGAGAATATGCACAGTTTCAAGCAATTTTCCTCTTAGAATACTTTGCCAGTCCTATATAATCATGAGCATTTTAAAAATTACCCAGCAATGAAACATCCAATATCCACTTTCCTTCAGACGACTTCATCTACTTCTGCTTGAGTTACTGATTTCTTACATTCCCCACTAGGGCTGGGCAAAATATCGATATTATGGGCTATCAATATTGTGATACAGTATGACAAAAGATATTGTCTAAGATTTTGGATATCATAATATCATCAGTGTTGTCTTTTCCTGGCTTTAAAGGCTACATTACAGTAAAGTGATGTTATTTTCTGAACAAACAAGACTATTTTAGCTGTTCTCTTATTTGCCTTACACACTTAGTCAATATATCCACATTACTGATGATTATTCATCAAAAATCTCATTGTGTAGATATTTTGTGAAAGCACCAATAGTCAACTCATCACTACAATATTGATATCAAGGTATCTGGTCCCTCATAATAAACTGCAGAGGGGGTGTGTCTTGTTAATCTTAGCATGCGTAAGTGAAGAATAAAAGCAACGAAGATAGCAGTAAGACAGAGAGTCATTCAGAAATGAAGCATATTTTGAGGTGCAATGCATTGTGGTCTACTGAGGCTACTGCTGAAGGAGAAATTACCAGTGTCCTCAGCTCAGAGCATGAACAGTCTGTCTTCAGATAAGGCAGTACTGCACAGAAAAGGAACAGAAAAATGGCTTTTACTGTTTATCTTAATTTCAACTGCAAGGTATTTTTTCTAAAGGAAACAGGAAAATACAACAAGGTGATCAATAGACATGATGGAATATACGGAATGATTTCATCAATACAACATTTACTTAGTGCCTCAGAAATCATCTTAAACTATGACACCATATCAAATGAACAAGAAATAAGGCCTGAGCTTAAAATAGTCTCAAGAGGATGAAATCACAAAAAGGGTATTACTGAGCGAAAGTGTAGCTGAGAGCGCAGAGTGCACTCTTCTCAGGCAATAATACCAATTTATTTTTTACACTTTAGTCTCTATTCTCAACAGTAATTGAATGTTTTTCACACGCCAGGTGAAAACATCCCTTTTAACAATTCATTAAACACCTTTTAATCTTCTGTTTTTAGATCACTGAATTCTTTCTGTTGTGCAATGTTCAAACATGATGTGCATTTACAGCCGTTCTTCAGCCTTCTTATCTACACTTTGTAATCTCTGGCTGGAAGGTTTTTGCACACGACTGTGTCCTTCACTTTAAAGTGATGTCTACACCAGACTAGTGGGGGCTCCTGAAGAACAACTTGAGGGGGAAACATTCCTGAGAATATTTGATTTCATATGTTTAATATGTTGAACGTGATCGTCTTATCTCGTGGTAAAGGAAAGTGTGTGCTTTTACATTGTACATCTTCAGTGTGTATCTTTGATATTTATCGTAAGAGACCATCCCTCGTCTGTATATTGCCTCACCTGTGTCTGACTGTCTCGAGAAACATCTTCAGGTCAAACTGGTCTGTTCATTCTTCAATCATGTATTTTGGATGTGTCCTCATAATAAAGTTTCTTAGGCAAACACTTTCCCTCCCTATCTGTGCAACAGTACGCTATGACTACATCCTATGTCGGGATCTTAATTCTAAGCTTTGTTCCCATCTGCATACAGTATGTCGTACTCCCTCGTGATCCACCTGACACTATGTACAGCTGTGAAAATATAACAGATTTGAGCAATCTGTTTACCTTTTGATTCAGTCGTAGCTTCAGGGGAAATACCTCGACATGAGATGATATCATCTGCACATTTCTGTACAGGATTAAGAAACAGAATGGGCTATCAGGAAGGGGGGGGGCATTGAGACAATCTGTGTTCTACTTGTTTAAAAGTCATCAAAGGCTTAAATATCCATTGAACAATTAATTCCAGTTAAATTAAAACAGGATAATTTATCATATTATTAGACACTAGTTTGTCCTTTGGCAGGCGGAGAGGGATCAGCACAGATCGTGTGCATAATGAGATTCATTGTTCTGTCTCGTCTCTGATTGGTGTCATTTGAGATGCTATTGCCCTTTGTTACAATTACAAAGGCCTCCGCTACATCACCAGTTACCATATTGATTTGTGCACAATTATAAAAGCTGTATTAAATAACTGATCGTTCTTTAAACCCCTCCTAAAAGAAGGAGGCTCTGTCCTGCTCAATGTTTTAGTTTACATTAGCCCAACACATCATTTACTGCTCATCCTCAAAACCTGTTCTGTTTGAATACGAGAAAAATAAAGTATAAATCTGACATTCATTCAATGAATGAATGAATGAATGAATAAAATATAAATCTAACCTCTGCTGATTTGCATTTTTCAATTTACAATACTGTACTATAATGCCAGGGCTAAGAAGGTATATCCTCCTGAGACCTTGTGTCTTCATATGAGGACATCACATTTTGGGTTTATTGGACCTTATACTTCATTCTGCTTAACTTACTCCTGTTGTCCTCATTCATGGACACTTTTTTGCACCATTTATTGGCAGTTAGACCACAATACACCAATCCATGTAAAACCAAGATGGCAGCCATCTCTGCCAAGTCAGTCTGCAGCTGATCCTGACACAAAAGTGGACAAAACCTGTCAAAATTTTATGGTTAAAACTTATTATTATTTATTATTTATTAGTTATTATTGATCATAATATTTGTAGTTTGATAACAGAATTCATCAATTTTAGTAACAGTAACAAGCTAAGACGCTGTTTGTTAGGAAGTGCACATTTGAGAACACAAGGAATTTATCATCAGCTCACTGAAGGACATTGGGACTTTATTATCGTTGACAATGTTTCGTTTTTTATACTTAACAGGTCCTGCTAATACCCAATAGCTAGGAGAAATTAAAAATGCAAACCAAACAAAAGTTCAGGTCTCAGGAGGATATACTGCAGTACAGGAGCAGTGCTGCTCCCTATTTACATGTTGTGTACATGGCCCATTTACTGGGAGGATGCAAAGTCTTTGCCTTAGACAAAGAGCTTTATTCTCAGTCTTATACACTGAACAAAAAAAAAAAAATATATATATATATATATCAAGATGCTGATTAGACAGCATGAATATTGCACAGGTGTGCCTTAGGCTGGCCACAATAAAAGGCCACTCTGAAATGTGCAGTTTTGCTGTATTGGGGGGGTCTGGGGCAGTCAGAAAACCAGACAGTATCTGGTGTGACCACCATTTGCCTCACGCAGTGCAACACATCTCCTTCGCATAGAGTTGATCAGGTTGTTGATTGTGGCCTGTGGAATGTTGGTCCACTCCTCTTCAATGGCTGTGCGAAGTTGCTGGATA